>NC_059093.1:20032812-20332812 GCF_020497125.1 Mauremys mutica | reverse complement strand
GCCCCCTGACCAGGCCAGAGAGAGCAGCAGGTTTCCCATATTGTTTCCCGCTCTTGTTTTCTTGACTAGTTTCTCCTCTGCACCAACTTCCACTTTTCCTATGTGAGCCTGGCTAGCTCAGTGGGTCGAGCATCAGACTTTTAATCTAAATGTCCAGGGTTCAAGTCCATGGTCAGGTGATAAACTACTTAACAAGATCTTAAACTGTTGTTTCTGTAGTCCTCTTTGATGTTACTTTTTGTCTTCAGGATTTTCCCTTTCCTCAGAAGGGCCTTTTTGTGTGTGGGTTTGAAGGGGCAACTTCCTGACAGCCCCTCTGTCCTTGCAGCCTTGAGGAATAAAGGCCTCTGGGCATAGACCATGTTCCTTCCCTGCACACACACACACACACACACACACAGAGAATATCCCTAAGGAATTAGAATCACCTGCTGCCTTCCCCTTTCCTGATGGATCCCCAAACGAGGATGCTCTTCAGCCTAAACCCATGTCCCCTCTTTTCCCAGTGCCCCTCAATCCCAACCCTCAGTCCCTCCTATGCTCACTGCTCCTCACTCCCAACCAGAGCCTGCTCCTCTTCACCCTTCTCCTCTGTCCCAACCCACAGCCCCCTCCTATTCCCAGTGCCCCTCAATCCCAACCCACAGGCCCCCCCATTCCCAGTGCCCCTCAATCCCAACCCACAGGCCCCACCTCCTCACGCTGCTCCTCAATCCCAGCCCATGGCTCCCTCCTTCCCTCCAGCAACAGGTGCTTCAGACCCCCTCAGGAAGATTTTCTTGCAAGGTTTCGTGTATGAGTCTGCATGTGGATTTTACAGTATGATGGAAATAGGTTGGGTTGCTTGCCGAAATGATCACTTGTGGCTGGTGTTGGATTCCCAGTCTCCATGTTACAGGGGCAGGAGAAATAAAGGGTTGTTATCCTTGTTGTGTGAATCGAGGGCAGCAGAACTGGGCTTGGCAGACCCTGATGGAGGGACTCACCCTCAATTCAATAGCACTTGCTGGACAGGGGTTCCAAAGCCAAGGGGGTTGTGTCCTGGGTCCTAATACTAAAATGTAGGTGTTAGACCAACCCTAACACAGCGTGGCAGTGGAGGGATGAGTGAGTCCCTAGACAACATAGTGAGTACGGTGCCTTCTTATTTTCCCCCTTTTCCACCCAGGATGGGGGGGTGAACTGTACAGAGGCACCTCTGGGCTTGCACTGACTAAGGACAACAGCTGTGAGTGGGGTGCAGAGAGGGGATTGCTCATGTTAAAGGACGTTTGGTTGCTGGACTTATGAACGGTAGGGAGAAGGACACTGCCCAGCTTATTTGGGGGTGGGTCTTTCCCTCATTGTTTATGTTTATGTGTTGGGGCTGCTGACATGACTTCTGCTAACCCTGGGCTTACATTGCAGTGTAGACATACCCTGAGAGGGCATCTATACTGTGATAAAATCCCACTGGCCCGGCTGGCCTGGATGATCTGATTTGGGCTCCTGGGGCTCAGACTGGAGCCCAGGCTCGGAGACCCTCACCCCTCGTGGGGTCTTGGAGGCTGGGCTCAAGCCCAAGTGTCTACACTGTAATTTTATAACCCTGCAGCACAAGCCCCAGAATCCTGAATCAACTGACTCAGGGTTTGAGAATAGTGGCTTGGGTGTGTTAATGGCAGTGTAGACATAATGCTAGGCTATGTCCACACTGCAATGAAACACCCACGGCTGCCCCGTGCCAGTGCAGGCTCCCAGGCTAGGGCCGTGGGGTGGTAAATTTGCAGTGTAGACATCTCGGCTCAAGCTCAAGCTCTGGGAGCCCTCAAGGTTGGGAGGGAGTTTAGCAAGCAAACAAGGTAGAACAGCAGTGGAGTATTACCCTGGACTCAGTGGCATTTCTCCATTTGTCTGTCTGCTTTGGGGCAGGGACAATAATGCATCCTGCTGTTTTCGTTATTTCAAAGGGCAGTCTAGGATTTTCATTCTCCCACACAGTGCACGAAGCAGAACTCAACCCTCAGTGCAAACTAGATGAGCTGCCCACAGGTTCTGGCAGCCACAATGAGCCATTTGGTGTGAGAGCTCAGACCTGCCCCTGTCCCAGGGGGGGTTATCATCTGTGACAGGCTGGACCACTGACCTATCAGCTCTTAACTCTCAAAGTTTCAGTAAGTCTGTTATCAGTGCCTTGTGAGTATAATTTAAACAGCCATACTGGGCTGAACCAAAGGCCCATCTAGCTCTGTGTTTTGTCCTCCCACAGTAGCCAATACCAGGTACCCCAACAGTTACTCAACAAGGCACCACAAGGAGTTGAACCCACGATCTCCTGTTTACAAAGCACGTGCTTTAGCCAGCTAAGCCATGGTGCCTGTGGGTAGCTAAAATACACTGTCTGCCCACACCTGACTCCCTGCCATCCCCACTGGGGTCTGAAAAGCTTTGCTTGTGTTTGGATTCTGCAAAGCAGAGGAGCAGGTGACATTTTCCTTGCAAGCTGTGTGTGTGTGTGTGTGTGTGTGTGACTGAATCTTTGGCCAGGTCTGCACTACAAAGTTATTTCAGCATCATTATATTGCTCAGGTGTGTGAAAAACACACAACGCTCCCTCGGTCGGCAGCTTGTAGCTGGTGCACACACTGCAATGCCATGTCTGGTGACAAAACTGCCCTGTTTTGGTGACAAAATAAAACCACCTCGACGAGAGGCCTAGAGCTTTGTTCAGCATACTTAAAGTGACAAATTGTCAGTGTAAATGCTGCTGATCATTATATCACCATAACGGGCCTCCACAAGTATCCCACCATGCCTGCCATGAACTCACCTGCCTTGCATTCCTGTTACAGAGGTTGGGTCCCTCCCCTTTCATAGCTCCAGAAAGTTCTGACAGCTGAGTTGCTATGTACACCGGGATTAGGTTGATATAACTGCATTGTCAGCCTAAGTAATGTAATTACTCCAATCTAATTTCGTCCAAAGAATCACACACACAACTTGGGAGCAAAACTTCACCTGCTCCTCTGCTTTACAGAATCCAAACACGAGCAACGCTTGTCAGGGCCCAGTGGGGATTGGCAGAGATTCAGGTGTGGGCAGACACACTGTTTTAAGTAACAACAAGCATTGTGGCTTAGCTAATTAAAACACCTGTCTTGTAAACAGGAGATTCTGGGTTCAACTCCCAGTGGTGCTGTGGGTAGTGGCTTTTGGGGCACCTGGTATTGGCTACTGTCAGAAGACAAGATACAGAGCTAGATGGACCTATGGTTTAAATTACATTCACAGGCACTGATAATAGAGTTACTGAAAGTTTGGGTGTTAAGAGCTGATAGGTCAGTGGTCCAGTCCCCTCAATGCAGTTTTACCATTTCCACTTACTAAACTCCCTCCCAACCTCTATAAAATTACAGTGCAGACATATGGGCTTGAGCCCAATCTCTGAGGCCCCACGAGGGGCGAGGGTTTCTGAACCCAGGCTTCAGCGTGAACACAAATATCTGCACCACAGTTTTTAGCCCCTCAGCTTTAGCTCCATGAGCCCAAGTCAGATGACCCAGGCCAGCCCTGCTGCCATCTTCATCCCAGGAGAGATGGACTCTAAGGGTACGTCTCCATTGCAATGTAAGCCCAAGTGTGGCACGCTGTGCTCAAAGCAGCACCTGGAAGCCCCATATTCACCACTCTCATATAATGATGACATGGTTTGTACAAAGTCTGCCTAGTGAGGTATCATTTCAAAAGTCTTGCTCTGTTGAACATTAATATCAATTTGGATTGTGTGTGCTCGCATTGGTTGGGAAGTTATGAAGTTTTGCTCTGTGTGTGTTACTGAGATATGTTATGAGGTTGGGAAATGCCCCCCACCAGCCTTTCAGGTGTGACAATGGAGGAGCCAGAGTCGCTGCTGGCCCATTGAAGGGATCCACACTCCCAAGGACTATCCCAGGAACCGTGTACAATGCAGGCTTCTCCGAGATAGCACAGCGACAATGGACACTGCTTGACTCACATTGAAGCAAAGGAGCTTCCTAGCAAGTTGGAAGAAACTATGAAAGTGCGGTAGAGACATTATGAATTGGCCTCTCTCCCCCACAACTCAATACCTGTAAACACATCTGGACGGCAAACACTGAACTGAGATAAATCAGAAGAGAATAATAATAATAATACATTCAAATCAAAGTCCCCAAACAGACTAGTATGGGTGTTTCAGCAGAAAATTTTCAGTCTGAGGAATTTTGTTTTCTCAGTCAGACCTTGCCAAGGGAAGCAGGGAGAAAATGTTTGAGTTGCCTCCGTCAGAACAGCTTGGTCTAGACACTAGCTCTGGTTCACTGCTCTGGCCTTGCTTGGGTTCAGGATATTTTAATAATTTGGGTAGGTCCCAGGGTGTTTGGGGGACAAGATGAGGATGTTCCCTTTTGAGATAAAAACTAAGAAATACAGCACTAGAGAATTATTTTTTTTTAGAAATCTGGGTTTTAGACATTTTATTTAAAGCAAGGGAGTTCTGAGTTTCTGAGAAGGTTTTTGTTTGCAAGAAGCACCATTGTTTGATCTGTCATTGTACCAAAGGGGAAGAAGGTTTTCTATAAAGGATGGGTGAAGACTAAATGCATCCAATGAGGATGGGATTCAAACCCATGCGTGCAGAGCACAATAGAGTAGCAGCCCATCACCTTAACCACTCGGCCAGCTCATCATAACTGTAAAAAAAAAGGACAGGAGGAGAAATCTAAGGTCAGCAGAGACAGGGCCAATAAGCCATTTTTAAATACTAAGCGGAAGCAGGGGCTGAATGAGCTCCCCCCTCACATCTAGTGAGGAGCTGGGGGAAAGACTTCAGGAACAGACCGTGTTTGCACAGACACACCTACTCTGCCTAGCTATGCAGCATGATGGGGCCACTTTCCCAAAATGACCAGTTTTGGCTGGTGGCGGGTTACAAATCACTTTAGGATTGAGTGGAATGAAATGTTATTATCCTTCCTGCATGAGTGAAGGGCAGCAGAACATACCTAGTCGGTCCTGATGGAGGGGTAGGTGGGTGAGGAATAGCTTTTATTGGACTTCATAGAAGTGATTGAGAACATCACCCTAAAACAGTGGTCCCCAAACATTTTACACTGTGCCCTCTTATCCAGTTGGGGGAGGGCAAAACCAGAGCTTGAGGGATTCAGCCCTGGGTGGTGGGGCTCAGACTTTTGGCTTCAGCCCCAGGCCCCTACAAGTCTAATGCCAGCCCTGGCGACCTCATTAAAACAGGGTTATGACCCACTTTGGGGTCCTGACTCACAGTTTGAGAACCACTGCTCTATGCTAAAGGGAGAGAGTTTTCCTGTGGGTGTAGTTAATCCACTTCCCAAAGAGGTGGCAGCTATGTCAGTGGGAGAAGCTATATCGGTGGGTGCACAAGCTGTGGTGTTTACCACATTTAAGAAGTTTAATCAAACCCCATTTTTAAAACCACCTGTGGTCTGGGAATGGCAAAGGACCTCGATGAAGCAGGGTTTGTCCTTCAAAGTCCTGGAGATCATGAGTCCATACTCCTTTGGTCATGGTGGTATAGCTCAGTGGTAGACTGCTTAATAACAGATCAAGTGGTCCTTGATTCAAGCTTCAGTGTTCTCTTATAATCTTCTTTCTTTTTTTTAAAAAAAGGAAAACATTTTCATTTCCATTCTCCATTATGTTCAGGAGCTCCGCTATACGGGGGTCCTTGATATGTATGTTAACACTCAACATTTCACTGTCCAAATGCATAAAAAGCTGTCCATCAGCTGAAATCAGTTCCAATTCTCTAAGTGTCAATTTATGTTTTCATCAATTAAACAAAGGTATCATATGAATGTACATTTGCAGATCCCTCTTCTCCAGGAGCTGTGCTGTGCAGAAGAACAAGAACCACATACAGCTGCAGTTCAGGAGTCTGATAACCAAAGAGCCAATAAATGTTCTGAGGGCTGGAGAAAAATGCCTTCTAGTGAGCTATTGAACGAGCTCAACCTGTTTAGCTTATCAAAAGAAGATTGAAAGGTGACTTCATTGAAGTGTTGAAGGGCCTTAATGGAGACAAAAGATTGGGCATTAAAGGGCTCTTGAATCTAGCAGAGAAAGGCATAACAAGACCCAGTGGCTGGAAGGTGAAAAAAGACAAATTCATATTACAAATAAGATGCAAATATTCAACAACGAGGATGACTCACCACAGGAAGAAGCTACCAAGGAAAGTGGTGGATTCATCATCTCCTGATGTCATTTAATGAATACTAGATGCCTTTCTGGAATGTGTTTGCCCCAAAAGTAGCTATTGTGTCATACAGGAGGCCTGTGATATGCAGGGGGTCAGATTAGATGCTCTAATGGTCTCTTCTGGCCATAAAGTTGACTAATTTCTGAAAAACTGAGTGTAGCATTGGGAGCAGCATCTGATGTTTTCCTGTCTAGCCGGCTTGCTTCCTAGAACGAACGCTCCTTGAATGGGGTGATCCACAGGGAGTAGCTCAAACCTCCAAAGTGCCTGGCCAGCAGTAGGACATTAGCACAGCAAGGGAGGGGTGTGGCAGTGACATCACAAAGGCCTTTTGCAGGACCTTAGACTATTGGTCGAAGGTGGTGGGGAGGTGGTGACCTCACAGAGAGATGCTGACATCAGCCAGGCAGGACAGGGGCGAGGGGCCAGGGAAACCTCAGAGACCCCTGTGGCTTTGCTTCAGCAAGTCTCCTTCTCCAGGTCTCTCTTTGAGGACTGAGAGAGTATTCGGGTTCACATACGTGAGCACCAGGAGGAACCTCTTTTGAGTTTTCTCCTTCCCTTTTCCTGATTTTGCTAGAAAACAACCATCCCTGTTTAGAAGGTAAGAGCCTCCTCAAGGTTTGAAACCTGTTCAGTCTGGTCCACCTGGTGACAGTTGAATTTTAGGCATGGAAAACACTAGCTTAAGAGGCAGAATTTTATTGCACACCTGGGATTTTGTCCCTTAGAATCACTGGGGTCATTAGGGTTTGTCCTTTTTGTTTCACCTTTTCCTCCATCCATCCCTTCCTCCTTTCTCTTTGTCTCTTGCTTCTTTTGTCCTTTCACCTGTTCTCCTACCAACACCAGGAGCTCTGTGTGTGTGTGTGTGTGTATGTGTGTGTGTGTTGCGGGGGAGTGCTCTGCAGCTCCCACTGTGGGAGGTCCACCCAAAATGTGGGGCTGAAATAGTGCTCGGGCAGTGATCCCCACTGGTGACCTGGGCCATCCTTTGGGCTCTCTGGTGAGAACCCTCAGCCTCCCGTCCTCAGTCTCTACCCTGATTGGCTGAGCAGGGGGTTATTGACAGGGAGGAGACTCAGGTCCTTGTTGTTCTCTTTTAAGCCCAAGGAAATAAGTCAGAACCTGTTATATGTTTGACAAATTTTGCTGCTTCGCTGCATTAATGGTCTCTGAGCAGTTCATGATTCTCTCTAACATTGCAGTTCTCCTCAAATACTTGCTGAATAATTACTGTGCACTGTTGTTGGTCTGGAGCTCATCTGAGAGCACTTTATTCAGGTCATTCAATGTGTGAAATTCAAGTTCTGATGGTTAGTTTGAAAATCAGGCTCTTGGGTCCTATTCCCAACTCTGCCACTGGCTGGCTGTGTGACCTAAGACAAGTCAATTCTCCTTTCTCAGCCTTAACTTCTCCCTCTTTCAAGTAGGGATAATAATGATCCGCTCCCACCTACCTCACGGTGAGTGGAGGATGGGGATCCATCGGAGAGTGTCACTAAGAGTATCAGAAGGGTAGCCGTGTTAGTCTGGATCTGTAAAAGCAGCAAAGAGTCCTGTGGCACCTTATAGACTAACAGACGTATTGGAGCATGAGCTACTGCACATGGCTAAGCAAACAGAACAAACCCCAAATCCCCCCTGTGCTTTGGGAGCCAGGTTTGTGGTGGGAATTCTGTAGTTCAGATGACTTCAAGCCTGGACATTGTGATTCTTTACCAGTTTCTCTGGCAGTGGGGCAATTTTGTGTTCACAGCTGTGATGGCCGAGTGGTTAAGGCGTTGGAGTTGAAATCCAATAGGGTTCCCCTGTGCAGGTTTGAATCCTGCTTACAGCGAGGCCTGTGTTTTAGCCAGTCTCTCACCCGGGCAATACCTCTGTACAACCCTCTGAGACACTCTCAATTCTCTCCCCACCCCAAGTAAATCCTGTTCTGCTCCTTTCATGGAGATCCCTGGGACACCACCTCACACTGTGTCCCTGAGGGGTCAGGCAAACTCTCAGCACCTGAAGCCTCTGCCACTCACCTGGTGCCCCATAGATCAGCCATAGCCCTGGTTCTGCTCCTCTCTCTAGGGTGTGAAAGAAGCTGAGTCAGCGAATCCATGGGAGGTGCAGAACCAATAGAGAAAAAATAGGTGCTCAGCGCCCACAGGCAGCCAGCTCCCCCGCACCCCACTACAGGCCTTGCTGACAAGCTCCTGCTCTTCCCCTTCAGCACCTCCCACTTGCCAGTGATCAGCTGTTCAGTGGGGTGCAGGAGGCGCTGGCAGGGGATGAGGAGAAGCAGGGACGGGAAGAGGTGGGGGAGGGAGAGGAATGGGGCAGGAAGGTGCAGGCCGGGAAGAGATGGGACAGGGGTGGGGCCTTGGGGGAAGGGGTGGAGTGGGGGCAGGGCCTGGGGTGGAAAGAGGGGGCTTTGTCACAGATCCCTCTAGGGCTGGCCCTGAAGGGAAGCACCGACTATCACAGTGACAATACAACTGACCAGCATTGCGGGGGAGGCTGAGGGAGATCCGCACTCACCAGGTCTCTTCTCTCCCCCAAGGTGAGCCAGACACTGCTCTCTCCTGGCTCTCACTCTAGCAGCTGGACGCCAAGGAGCCATTTCCCCACAGGAAGTGCATTGAGTGCCCCTGTGGTGCTGGGGGGCTGGCGCTGCTGCTGCCTGTGGGGCTGGCAGGGGGGCTGATGTCTGCACAGACTCTCAGCTGCCAGGCCGGAGGGGGCACTTGGGACCTTACCAGACTGGCTCAGTGAAGACGGGGAGTTGACAGAGCAATACAGACGCTTTCCAGAGCACGGAGCAGCAGCCGCCCATGCAGCCAGGCAATGAGCATTTCCCACAGCCTGGAGCCAAGGGGGAGGCGGCAGCTGCTGTTCCAGCTGCTCGGGGACAGGCCCTGTCAGCCAACAGTCACTTCTTACTCCCCACAGCTAAGGGCGTCGGGTTCCTCTGGTGGGGGTGTGGAGCAGCCGTTCGTTTTCCTGTCCTTTTTGTGTGCAACTGCTGACAAACACATCCCAGACAGAGAAGCAACAGACCAAACTGCTATCATAAAGTAGCTCAGTTGGGCGAGCGTTAGACTGAAGATCTAAAGGTCCCTGGTTCAATCCCGGGCTTCGGCAGGTCCTATCATTGCCCTTTGTGCAGGGGTGGTTTGTTTTCTGGGAGCACAGCAGTGCCTGCACCCAAGGTGAGTCCCTGAGCTTGGGCTCTGCAGTAGGAAAACATAGACTGGGCTTCTGCCCCTAGTTGGCCCACCTGACCTTTACCAAGGAGAGATGGGAGCTGTCTTTCCCAACACGGCAGGAAGAGAGTGAAGCAGAGCAGCCCTCAGGAATGGTGCCAGAGGGCTGCTGGGCAGTGACAGGCAGGGATTGGGGATGGAAGCTCCTCTGTGCAGCTGAGCAATGGCAGTACCAGGGAAGGGGCATCTGTAAAAGTGACCCAGCAACACCTCTCCTCCTCTGGGCACCTAGAGCAGAGGTGGCTGGTGCTGACAGCTCCAAGGGAAGGCTTAAAAGCCAAAGAGCAACTGAGGGCAGGGGCTAGAGGAGGGCAGGACCATGCCTATGTGTGGCCTTCAGACAGGCACAAAAATACCCAGCCAGGCTGCTCCCTGCTGTGCCAAACACCCACTGAAGGTCACCAGCATGCGGGGCGGCTGCTGATACTCTGTGGCCAACATCACAAGATGGTAGGAAAGCAGGACCAGCTCCCATGATGGGGCCTCTGACTGTTCCCATTCACGGTGCTCACTTTTGCAGTGGGGCAGGAGATTTTTCCCCAAGAGGCTTTTCCCCAGCAGGCGAGAAGCAGAGAAACACCCAGGCTCCGAAGACGCTATGTAGCAAGTACCCTCCAGCACCGGCGCACACGCTAGCCCGGGTAGCCGCCCATTTTCTTTGGCAAGTCAGGAAGGGCAAAGGCGAGACTGGAAGCACATGGGGCTCATGCCCCAGCCTTTGTGACACCCAACCCCCAACTCCTTCTCGGGGCTTTAGCTGAAGCCAGAGCATTGGCCTGAGCGGCCAAGAAGAGGTTCCAGCCTTGAAAGGAGCAGGACATTCAGCACAACAGTAAAACTGCAGAAACACAACCACCAAGGGACTCGAACCCTCAGTCTTCTTAGCCACACTCAGACACCTTATCCATTAAGCCACCTGGTCACATGAGAAAAACCCCTCCAAGCACTTCTTTGGAAAAGGGGGACATTGTGTTTCTCAGGACATCTGGTGAGGGGGGCCGAGACTCTCTGGGCACAAGAAGTCGAGTTCCCAGCAACACGTGAGACTTAATTCTCTGAAGCCAGGTGCAGGGCTTTGGCAGGGAGGCTCAGGCATGGGGGATTGGGGTGCAGCGGACGGACCGGCTGTCTAGGTGTGGAGATTTAGTCGCACTGAGGCACAGGAGGAAGGAGGAGGCAGAGACCTCGTAACCCCGACAAGGCTGGGCCCAGGAATCCTGGGGGATTTGATGACCCCCAATCTTGTCATGATCACTTGAACAGGGCTACAGTGTCCCCACTCTGGGCACTTCCCTGACCCACTCCTCACTGTGTGTGCTTCAAGCAAACACCATTTATTACCCAGCAATCAATGTAAAACACAAGGAAAGATGGGAAAGGAAAACACGTCACCCTGTTCTGTGGTGCAGGGAGATCACAACCAGCGTCTCTGGAGGGTCAGGGCAGGTCACAGTCTCTCCCTCACATGTCCCAGGCCTCCTCCCCAGGCCCTGGCTGTGCTGCAGGGACACCACGGGCTGGACACTTGCTCTGGCAGTGGCCACATGCTCTAGGTGACAGGCCCCTTGTTCCCAGTGTCAGCCCCCATGTAGGGGATATGATCCCCCCACCCCCAAAAGTCTGGCCTGCAAGATCTCTTGTCGGGTGGCATCTCCTTGCACTGGGCCTTCTGCCCAGGGTCCCCCTCGCTCTCCCACGCTGCTCACTGCACCCACCTCCAGCCCCAGTGCTGCTGCGGCTCTGCCTCCAGCTCCCTGGGCTGCTCCTCTGGCTCCGCTTGCTGCAGCTCTTCTCCCAGCACAGATCTGCTCCCTGGGCAGCTTCTACGGCTTGTGCTGCTGCGGCTCGGCTCCCAGCACAGATCTGCTCTGGTTCTCCCTGGCTGGTGCAGCTCTGCTCCCCGGCTCTTCTCGGGCTCCTGCTCTCTCCTTAGCTCCGCCCCACTCTGGCCCAGGCAGTTCCAGCTCCCACGGAGGATGGGACCCCCTGGCCTGGTGACTCCCTCATTACACTGCCTGGCCTGTCAGTGCGGCTAACTTGGAGCTTTGGCCTCTCCCCATTGCTCCTGGGGACTGTCAGTCTTAGGGGCCTGATTTCCCATTGGCCCTTCCCCCTTCTACTGGGACTGGGAACTAGCCAACCAAAACCCCCCACTAAGTTTTAGAAGGGGTCAACAGTCCCTTACAGGAGCCGGCCTCGTGAGGGTCACCGATGTGCAGAGACAGCAGCACAAGCTGGTCCCATGGTGTAACGGGCAGCACTCAGAGCTTTGAATCCTGCAATCTGAGTTCAAATCTCAGAGGGACTTTGTGTTGGCTTGTGGTAAAGCCCTGGAGCTCACAGTGCTCAATTTTCCTGTCTCCAGCTGTGCAAGAGCAAATCTTTCCCCTCCTGCTGGGTGACTTGCCCACTGGAGCCAGGTCTTGGGTGGTGAATGGCCAAAATTGGTTGGGGATCTAGAACTTGTTACCCTGATACCTGTGGTTTGACCAGGTGGTTGGGATTCTTGTTGCTTCACATGAGGCCCACAAGTTTGGCCATTTTGCTTGCAGCCACATGTTACCTCTTGTCCACCTGGCACTTGAAGAAAGGAGGGCCAGGGCTAGGCAGGAGGGAGGCAGAGTCCCAGGCTGGAGCCCAGCACCTCTCCTCCTCTGGGCACCTACAGCAGAGGCGGCTGGTGCTGACAGCTCCAAGGGAAGGCTTCAAAGCTACAGGGCAACCGAGGTCAGGGCCAGAGGAGGGGAAGACCATGCCTATGCATGAACTGCCGACGGCCACAAAGACACCCGGCCAGTCTGATCCCTGCTATGCCAGACCCCCACTGAAGACGTGCTTAATCCACTTGCTGATCAGGAGGAAAACCCGTCAAAATCTGTGTGCGAGGAGAACTCGCTTGGCTTGGAAGGAGTGAGGAAAATGAGGGAGTGAAAAAAATAACCAGCGAGAGAGACAGAGTGAAAAGAACGTGAAAGTCAGAGAAAGAAATAAAGGGAGAGAAAAAAAAAGGAAAGAAAGGAAGAGCATGAAAGGTAGAGGGGAAAAAAGAAAGCAAGAACATACAAGCTAGAGAAGGAAAGGAATGAAAAAGAACGAATGAACCACAAGCGCTAGTTGAAGATGGAATGGGACAGTCAGAGAAAGGACAGACTGATCTGTTAAGTAAGGTTGCACCCCAGATTCTCCATGTTGGGGGAACAGGCCCCCCCCATTTCCGTCCTGGCCCTGCTTGGAGGGACCATCCATAGGTGCCTATTGGCACCCCCATACTCCGAGGAGGGGACAAGCTCCCCCATACCTTCCCCTCGGGACACGGGCGCTCCCCAATCATGACTCCCTTCCTGCACGCTCCTGGGAATGAGGGGAAGGTGCGGGGAAGGCGTGTGCCGAGCAGCACCGTGGGTGTCTCTCTCTGGGACGAAGGAAGAGGATATTTTTTGTACCAGAAGGAAAGAGCAGGGGGCGGGGGCGTTTGTGGAGCCGGGGCGCACACCACAGAGAGGAAGTGAACGCAGCCCAGCGTGAGCCCAGTGCCAGTTGGAGCCGAGACGCCCACACTGGAGGACCATCTCCAGAACCTACCTTGATGGTGCCGTCCATCATCGCTCCCACACGGAGCTTCCCGCCTAGACCTCCCTGGACGAGGTGAAGTGGTGCATCGGCAAAGGGGGCGGTTTGAGCAGGGTTCTGTGTCTGTGTGTGTTTTGAATTTTGGGAAGTGAAGTCACAAACTGCTGGGGCTGGTTTCCTATTGGTGTGACCGATTTTTGCAAAGCTTCCCCACCCCCACATCTTCTTTTAGCACTAGGGCTTTCTGCGCTGCCGTTGACAAGGCAGCATCAAGGCCCCCGTTGTGCCAGGGGCTGCACAGACACAGAGACAGTCCCTGCCCCAGCTGAGATCAGACCCCACTGGGCCAGGCACCACTCAGACACAGCAAGATACAGGCCATACCCCAGAGAGTTTACAGGCTCCATACCCAAAAAGTGGGAGGAGAAACTGAGGCCCAGGGTCAAACAGCAGCACTGAGAATAAAACCCAGGAGTCCTGGCGCCTCCTGCTCTAACCACTAGACCCCACTCTGCTCCCAGAGTTGGGGACAGAACCCAGGAGTCCTGGCTCCCCAAAAGGGCGGCAGTGGGGTCTAGTGGTTAGAGGAAAGGATGATGGGTGTCAGGATTCCTAGGTTCCAGTCCCAGCGCTGGGGTTAGAGTGGAGTCTCGTACGTTAGCACAGGTGGGGCTGGGAGCCAGGACTCCTGGGTTCTTCCCATTCCCCCCCGAACCATCTTGCACAACAGGAGGGGGGCTGGGCAGGAAGCGGTGATGGGGTGAAAACTATCAAGAAATGCAAATCCTCGAAGGAGCCTGTGCCAGGAACCGGGTGGTGCAGAAACCACGGCCCCATCCCCACCTCTGATCCCCCCTTGGCTGGCACTGGATCATGCCCTCTGTGCCCCCCCAATCCACCTCCTGTGAGCCCTGGGGGCAGGGAATAGCCATGGTGCTGGGCCCCCCATCCAATTGAAGTATTCATTGTCGCAGTGACCCAAGGTGTGTGCACAGAATGGGGATGGAGTGTGTATGCGTGGGTGGATGAATGGATGGATTGATTTCTGCATGTGTTTGTGTATGTGTGGTTTTCTGTAAGGGTTTTGTGTGGGGGGGGATGTCATTACAGCTGTGGGTGTTGTGTTTGTGGCTGTGCATGTGTGTGTGTTCATGTGGCTGGATTTGTGCATGTGTTTGCATCTGTTAGCAGTTGTGTTGATGTTGGCTGGATTTGCGCGGGTGTTTGCATATATTAGCAAGTGTGTGTGTGTGTGGCTGGATTCGTGTATGTGTTTGTGTATGTTTGCAAGCGTGTGTGTGTGTGTGTGTGCTCTGCTGCCCTCTTTCAGCGCAACAACCGTTTCTCTGTATGTCACAGCCCCCATATCGTCGACCCTGGTGGTGATTTCCGCATCTTACAAGGGCTGGCTGGCCTGACCCTTCTCCCCTCTGCGGAGTGTGGTGGGGGCTTCAGCTCACCCCCTGTGGGGCAGAAGGGCCCAGGTGTGGGGCACTGGGCTCCGATGCACCTGTAGAGCAGCTCCGATGAGGTGGGGCAGGGCATGTGGTGTCCGTTCTGCGTAGCCTGGTGCTGGGCCATTGCACAATCCCCAGCCACGCCGCACAGGGCACCCCGAGAGGGGACAGGGGGCCAAGCAGATGATCCAGCACGAGAGGGGAGAGGATGTGTGGTTGGGGGGAGGAAAAGCCTTGGGCTGCACTGGGGGAGTGCAGAGCAGGGGGTGACACCCCAGAAACCTGCAGCAAAGGGATAGACAGGTCGGGTGGGTGGATAGAAGAGGCTGTGAGCCTAAAATCTAAAAGGGGAGTGTGGGGTCTAGTGGTCAGAGCGGGGGGGCGGGTGAGGGTTGGTGGTGTTGGTGTCACTAGGCATAAATCTAGGTAACTCAGGAGGATGGCTTTGGGCCTATGTGACCTAAAGTACCTTTATGTAAAGTGCTTTTGTTAGCCTTATTAAACTTTTGTAACTTTTTGTGTTATGTGCTAATTACTGGCAGCTCCAAGGCTGCTTGATACTAGATGTAGCTAATACTAAATAAGATAGGCAAAAAGCAGATGCTGTAATTAAAGTTATATGCATAAAAACATAGCCCCCACGGTGGGAAAGTACAAATAACTGTTCACAGAAAAGTTTCTAACAAGCTAAAATGGTTTTTGCCAAGTATGACTTAACTGCTTAAGTGTAATGGCTACTTGCATAATGTATTTGCTATAAAAAATAAATGGGAGGGGGAAGAAGGGGGGGTAAGGGGGAAAAGTAATAAAAATGCTTAGCTGAAGTTATATATAAAGAGGGGAAAACTGCTTGTAGGGGTGTGCAGGATTTGAGATTGCTATGTCTCCCTTGCACCTTATTTGGGCTCAAATAAACTTCTTTTTGCTTCTCCACCTTAGTGTGTTTATTGAAAGCGAAGCACACCAGGCAACAAACCACTGTTGCTGTCGCCTCAGGCCTCTGTGCCGGCAACAGTTTTGGCGTCCCTGGGTGGGCTCGAGGCAAAATTGTGCCTTGCCCGGACTCCTCCAATGGCGGCAGACGATGGTCACAGCCGACGCCCAGCGCGCACCGGTGCCTTTACCGGGGGCCTCGGCAGAGACGCGTCAGGCTGACCTTGGAGGACACAACGGTGCAACGCGCTCAGATAGTGGAGAAGCAGCTACGGGCGACGGTGGGGAACCGGTCTCGTGGATAAGGTAGGAACAGTCCAGTGCTGTTAACCTTTTGTTTGCCTGTTAAGATCTGGGGACGCCCAGTGTCTTCCCATAGGTATGGGGCAGGAACAGAGTACAGGCAGGGCACGGTGTACACCCTTAGAATGCATTCTAATGAATTGGAGAGTGTTTGAATCAGATCCATTGACTAAAAGTAAACTGAAAAGGTTCTGTACAGTAGACTGGCCTCAGTATCAGCTAGAGAGCCAGGAAAGGTGGCCACCGGAAGGATCACTTAATTACAACACGATCCTTCAATTACTCCTGTTTTGTCAGCGAACAGGTAGCTTCTGAAGCTGTTTGTATGTAGAGCTCTTGTAAAAATCCCTCATCATATGCCCCAGAGCTGCACTGGGAGGAGAACTGTCCGTGCGGACGTCTGTCTCTGTTGGGCTCATGCAATCTGAACTTATTGACTGTGCAGCAAGATAAGATGCATCGTGGTAATAGGAAATAATGGTCTTGGTGTGTGTGTGTGTGAACCCATCTTCCCTCCCCTCTCCTTTCTGTGTGGGCTACTGACAGTCTGATCATCTCACTGGATGCAATCAGAGTAAGCGGTGCCGTCTCCCAGAGACTAGCCGACGCTCTTTGCTGAAGGGAGGTGTAGGAGAGTCATGGTCATCCCCGTTAGTCTCTCCTGTGTGAATGCCCTGTAGGGAGAGATCCTTAGTTTATGTTCCGCTAGCGCGGACAGGGCACCCTCTCTGTGTGTGTAAGTGGAAAATGGGGGAGGGACAGTCTAAACATTTTACCTCACCCCCTAAGAGTACCCCAGCATGTTACATGTACGTACATTATGGTCCTAAAACCTGCAGGTATTTAGAGAATTGGAATCTTTATATCTAAACAATGCCCATTAAAAGGTACCTTCCATTTAAATAAGATCATACATCTCAGAGGAGCTTTTAATCACCAAAGAAAAAGCCTCTGACAGAGTGTGAGCAATTTGTCTAGGAAGGGGTTAATTTGAAACTCGACTAACCCCAGAGATAAAGGGAAAGCTGCTCTGGGTACAAGGTCAAGGATCAGAGCAGATTATGCTAAGTACAAAGAAAAACTGCTTTCAGCCCCAGCTGGTTGTGGAAAAATAGAGACAGAGGCAAACCAAAAGCAATACAAGTTATAGAACTGAGATTGCATTTGCAAAGCTTAACGGTTCAGTGAGATCCAACAGTTTTTGCAACCCTGAAGCCGGACAGGCAGCTGACCTGAACTGGAATCTCTGAAAGAGACGCCGCAGGAGAGTCCAGGGTGTAAAAGAACAGCCCTCCCAAGAGCGGAAGCATGTTGGAAATTCTGGACAAGCTGTATACAGGATAATCTCCCGTCCACCTATTCTCCTTCTCTGAATGTTATATACAGACGTGAACAGTCTGGATATATGTGAGTATTAAAGTGACTTAAGGCTTGGGGCATTCATGTTCTTCCTGAGTGATGTGGGAGCGTTCCCAACACTCTCCATTGTTGTTTTATTATTTTTAATGAAGCTTTAAAATTTGGTTATATGGTGTGCTTTCTCTATCCACCCCCCCCCCACCGTCCTGCAGTGTCAGTTTGATCACCTGACATAAGAAATTGATTGGTAACAGAAATTTGTCACAGTTTGGTAAGCAATAGAGAATGGGGAAGCCCTGCAGAATTTACACCATCTATCTGTTTTACCCTTGTTATTTTATGTTTGCTTTGTTTGGTATTGTTGGTGTTATATGTTAAAAATTGTATAATTAAAGGTGTGCCCACTCTCAGCCGCAGTAAGTCTAAGAACTGGAGGGGGGTTTAGCATTCCTCTCTCGACCCTGGTTGACCGGGAAGGGTGGCAGGTGGATCTACCCCCAGTTGTAGCGGGACTGGGCAATAAAGTGGTTAAAAAAAAAAAGGACTCAAATAGTCTTGTAAGTAAAAATGTTTTAAAAAAAAACCCAAAAGAGTAAGGGCTAATTAAAAAAAAAAAGCCTCCTAGCTAAACTGGAAGTAAAATAAGTTGGTACCCATGGAAGCGACGGTTCAGCGAAAAAAGCAGGATCGGGCCCAGGCAGGCAGGCAACAAACAAAAATTGAAAAACAGGCTGGAACAAGTAAGTAATTTAAGGCAAAGTAAAAAGTTAACTCTGTAGTTGCTAAAGGGAACAGCAGTTGAACTTTGTAAAAACACATACAAGAAAATATGGGGTAATTCCCCTGTGTTGTCTGAAATCAATAAAGGTATTTGTGTATTTTAAGTAATAATTGACTGCCCAGAAGGGGCAGACCTCTGTTTTTGTCTTTCAAATAATCAAAGAAAATTAATGCCAGCTGAACAGCATTCAATATACCATGCATTTACTACTGAAGTAAAGAATTAAGTTTTGAGTTCTATGTTCTGTCTTGTGGTGTTTGTCTCGTGGCCAGAATTGTTGTGTTTAATATTTTCATGGAATGGTCTGGTTTAAAATCAAGTGAAAGGGTTGAATTAAAATGCAAATACTTGTTTTGTTCAACTTAAAATACAAAGTGTTTAAATACATCAAAAAATGTAATATATTAAAGTCTAGTACATTTCCTTAAAAAAAAAAACTTTATTGGCCAAATCTGTTAATTAAAAGTTTTTAAGTTAATTGTTTAATTAAAGTTATTAAAATTTGCATATTAACAGTCTTTGGAAGCAAGGACATGAAGAGTTAACCCACTCCCCATATTGTGCATGGGATCCTTCTGGCTACCTCAGACTTCTAGCCAGCGGGCTGGAGATGGTGGGAAGCTATTGGACTAGAGTTTGTATTAAATGAACTCCTCAAAGTGGGTGTGCTTGTCCTGACTTGTTGTTCCAAAGCTCTGTAATAAAGTTAATTTAGTAAAAGGGTATATGTGGCATACATTAAATAATAAGTGTATGAGTTCATTGTTAACAAAAAGTATATAAATAAAAAGTAAAAGTTTCCTTTGTAGGTTAAAAAAAGCCAAAAAAAAACCAACCCAAGTTAACTAAAAAAAAAAAATAGTTAACATACTCAGTTTCAAAATAAGACACTGACTCTGTTCAAGGACACTGCTTACAGCTAAGACTTGGCTAACAACCAAGAAAAAGGGGGGGGGGCTTGAATATACCCAAGCAGATGTAAAATCTGCAAAAACACTAATGCAATGTGTTACGTTTCTTTTCTCACAGGTAAAGAAGCACTATCCGAAGACCCTAGCAGCCCCGCTACTCCTTGGAACCAGAAGACCGGATCAATGTAAAAGTCCACCAGCAAAAGACTGCTTTGGCTCCATGCTGGAAAGGCCCTTATTGAGTCCTGCTGACTACCGACACCGCTGTAAAATGCCAAAAACTGACTGCCTGGACCCAGGATTCTCACTGCAAAAAGACCCCTCCACCTCAGAAGAATTCTCCTACTAATGATTAGCCTATTCCTTTTTCTAGTTTTACTGTGCCTTCTGGACAGCAGGAAAAAAGGACAAGGTGACGTGCTGGTTAAACCTCTCCCTTGTCCACGAACAAATCTATTGTGCCTTTGAATTTTTCTAAAAAAAGCAAAACCATTACAGGGTAATGTACTCGTAATCCCTCCCTTGTAAAATGCTAAACTACAACTGTTTCAAAAAAGGAAAAGAAACACTCATTTCACTGACATTGCCAAAGTCCAGGAATTCCTAACTAAAAAGGACATTAAAAACTAACCCTGGTAAAGAAACCCAAGGAATTATACACTGGCAGAAAAAAACTTGTGGGACCCATGTTTAAAAATGTGGTATTAATTGGATTTTGGGGTTTATTCTACAGGCTGCGCCCTGTGTTTTGAATAAACCCTTCAGTATGTATTGCCCTCCCTAATTGAATTTTAAATGACATTGCCTTTATCCAGTTTTCAAATCACTTTTACATACCCAGATTGCTCGCAAGGGGTTGCCATTAAATTAACACAACAAAAAGCCTGGGTTATTTCCTCTAAAAAAAAAAAAATTAGGCAGATCCCTGTGGGCTGGGACCAATAATGTAACAGCCATTTAAAATATTCTTAAAGGCCAAGAACATAATAAAAAATTGGGCCGACTAAAAAAGGCCAATAGCCTTATTTTTAAAGCTCAGCTATCTTAAGTACAGGCTAAAGTTGGTGAGTTACATGTCATTTTCACCATTAGTTCTGTGACCCAGAAATTACTAACAAAAATGGTGCTAAATATCACTAAGGCTAAAAAGGCATTGCAGTGAAATCTGGTATGTTTAAAAATTCAGGATTTCCTAAATGATCAGCTGATGGCCATTCAGAGTGATCTTGAGCACCAGACTTAACCCACTGCCCTTACAGACATATCAGGAGTACCATCTGATCTGTGGTCATAAAGACATACTTGGACACTTTCTGGGTGGAAGTGTGTACATTTACAGTGCTCCTTCCAAGCATTTGGACCGGTTAGGGTGGGTGTGGGCTCCCACATACCAAATCCTGCTGGGTCCATAAAAAAAATAAATGTGAAACTGAATACCCCCTCATTACTAACCCCAGCTCCCTAAAGCTTAATTGCTTTTTGTCCTCAAAGTTTAAAAAAACTCAGCCAAAAGTTTATTAAGTATTCTCAAAGGGGAGAGTTGTTGGTGTCACTAGGCATAAATCTAGGTAACTCGGGAGGATGGCTTTGGGCCTATGTGACCCAAAGTACCTTTATGTAAAGTGCTTTTGTTAGCCTTATTAAACTTTTGTAACCTTTTGTGTTATGTGCTAATTACTGGCAGCTCCAAGGCTGCTTGATACTAGATGTAGCCAATACTAAATAAGATAGGCAAAAAGCAGATGCTGTAATTAAAGTTATATGCATAAAAACATAGCCCCCACGGTGGGAAAGTACAAATAACTGTTCACAGAAAAGTTTCTAACAAGCTAAAATGGTTTTTGCCAAGTATGACTTAACTGCTTAAGTGTAATGGCTACTTGCATAATGTATTTGCTATAAAAAATAAATGGGAGGGGGAAGAAGGGGGGGTAAGGGGGAAAAGTAATAAAAATGCTTAGCTGAAGTTATATATAAAGAGGGGAAAACTGCTTGTAGGGGTGTGCAGGATTTGAGATTGCTATGTCTCCCTTGCACCTTATTTGGGCTCAAATAAACTTCTTTTTGCTTCTCCACCTTAGTGTGTTTATTAAAAGCAAAGCACACCGGGCAACAAACCACTGTTGCTGTCGCCTCGGGCCTCTGTGCCGGCAACAGTGGTCAGAATTCCTGGGTTCTATCTCCAGCCCTGGGAGGGGAGTGGGATCCAGTGGTTAGAGTGTGTCGGGGGGGAGCCAGGACTCCTGGGTTCTCTCCCTGGCTCTAACTCTCTCTTGTGCAATCCCTCACCAGCATGTGTGAGTGGGGGGGCTGGGGCCGGGTTGCGACATGGCCCAGTGTCCCATACTGCCCCTTTGTTACCCAACCCGGGGCAGGGTGGGGGATGGCCTAGGAGACCCGCTAAGAAAGGCGCTTCTGGTGGGTTTGTGTGTGGGTCACGCTGCCCCCGGCTAGATAGACCCCCTCTAGGTCAGAATCAGTCTCAGTCCGGGTCAGACCCTGGGAGCCCAGCCCCCTCTGTCGCCACGGCCATGTCTATTGGTCTCCTGGAAAGGTCCATTCTCATTGGTAGCTGTCCAGTGGCAGTGAGTTCCACAGGCCTCGGCACAGGCTGTGTGGGGCAGGAGGTCCTTGTGTTGGGAGCAGTGGGAGTGAACTGTGTGCGGTTCTGTCTCTGAGCACGATTCTGAATAGTCTAGTGTGTGTGATTGTGAGTGTTGCTGGAGATGTGATTGTTTCTCCCTTTGGGGGTTGGGCTAGCATGCCCCTCTGGGTGTGTTGTGTGTGAGTGTTCTTGGGATTGTGTGAGTCCCTTTGTGTGTCAATGTGAGTGTGTGTGTGTCACTTGCTGCAGGATACAAAAGCCTGCAAAGCCACCACACACACACACACACACACACACACACACACAGATCGGGGCTCAGCCCCACCAGCAGGGGGCAGCAGGGACACACACGTCTCTCATGGGCCAGCTTGGACAATTTCCCATCACGACCCGGTACAGTGCTGGTGCCCCCACACGGGGGTGGCAGCGACCAGGCGGAGGTGGGGGGCAGATGTGCTGGATTCAGAAGGAAGCACTTTGGGAACATCAGTCAAGGCCCTTAGCTGAGCTGGGACACGGACCCAGTGACCCCTGCACCACCCTGGGAGGGGAGTGGGGTCGAGTGGTCAGAGCAGGGAGGGGGCTGGGCACCCGGACCCCTGGGCTCTATCCCTGGCTCTGGGAATGGAGAGGGTCTAGAGCAGGGGGACTGGGAGCCAGGACTCCTGGGTTCCATAGGGGGGACTGTTTTTCCCTGTGCTTCCCTCCCTAGAGATCCCAGCCCAGCCCCCTAGTGGAGACTGAGTGGGAGCAGGGGAAGTTGCTTTCCCACTTCAGAAACATGATTCAAATCCCTCCCCCATTGGCTGTGACTTCATGAAACCTTCCCCTCCCCCGACCAGAGAAGGGGGCGGGTCTAGTTGCACCCACAAAACATCAATTCATGGTTGCAAAGAAACCTCACAGCCACCCTGCCCCCTGCTACGACAGGATCTGCTGCTCCCACTGCTTTCCTTATCACCATGTGCTGCTTCCCCGCCAAGCACCACACCCCATTCACACGCCTTTAGTCAATATGTAGCTCAGTGGCAATCACTGCCCCGAAGTGACTCCGGTGCAGTCACCCACAGCACGAACTCCCCACACCGGATTCTGTCCACACGCAGAGAATTCTCTCCGCTGGGCTCCTTCGGTTCCTCTCGCTGCTCTCCGTCCTGCCGCCAGACACTGCTCATCTGCATAGCCCCGCCCATGGACACGTGACACACGTCACAGCCCCACTGCACGTCACAGCCGCCGGGCGGGGATTGTCTGAGAGCCCCATAGACAGTCTGGGGCAGGGAGATATTGGGGGAGGGGATGGGGGGGAAGGGAGAGACCCAGCCCCATAGGTGCAGGAGATATTGGGGTCGGGAGGAGAGGAGAGGGGGTTGGTAGAGACCCAGCCTGGGATGCAGGAGAATTGGGGTGGGTGCAGGGAGCTGGGGGAGAGAAGAGACATGTGGTGTGTGTGGGGGAAACGTTGGTCCAGGGAATCTGAGTCACTCCCAGGACATGCTGTGCAGGGGGGACCCCAGGGGCAGGGAGAGAGCCCCAGCCCCACAGAGCCCCAGAGGGATATTGGGGGCACGGGAGGGGATGGAGGGAGGAGAGACCCAGCCCCATAGACTCCTAGAGGCAGGAAATGAAGGGAGAAGGGAGGAGGGAGGGATCCAGCCCTATAGACCTGGAGGGGCAGGGAGATATTGGGGGTAGGAGGAGAGAAGGGGGGTTGGCAGAGACCCAGCCCAGGGTGCAGTGGAAATGGGGTGGTTTGGAGGGAACTGGGGAGGAGAAGAGACACATGGGGGGATACATGTTGGGACAGGGAAACTGACTCACTCCAAATACATGCAGGGCAGGGCGGAGGGAGATCATGCTGGTCCCAGGGTAATTTTGGGGGGTTCTGATTCCCCACTCAGCCGGGGGGCTCCCCTCTGGGCTGAGGAGCCCTGGGGTGGGGCGGGTGCAGGGTCTGTGTGTGTGTGTCAGGCTGGGGGAGCTGCCTGGGCAGAGGGGCTGGAACTGGGGGGGCTGCAGCAGGCCCTGGCTTGACATGGTTTCCATCACACCCAGGGGTTACAGTTGGTTCAGTGGCTCAGCACCCCCCACTATACAGATTGTTCTGGCACCACTGGCCTAGGGTCACCGTCTAGTGCCCTTTGCCGCCCCACTCAGGGCCTGCCTGGCTCTCCTAGAGCAGGGCGAGCGCCCAGCTCTCCTGGGGCAGGGCTGGCGAAAGCTCTGGACAGATACTAACAGTGCCGGGGAGCCTGGATGAATATTAGTTGGACAGAGGAGCCTGGGGCAGTTTTGTCAGAGAGCAGAAATGAATCCCGAACACAGCACTCGAGCTGCAGAGCTCAGCGCGTGGGCCTGGGTCTCCTGCACAGTCTCCCTGCACCCCCTCGTGGCATAACAAGTTCCCTGCAGAGAAGCAGAAGGGCGGGAACTAGGGCTGCGGCGGGTGCTGCAGCACCCCCATGTCTCACTGTGCAAAGCTCCAGGTGCTGTGGGAACAAAGCCAGCATTATTGTGCGATTCCAGAGAACCCCAGAGCTGTGCTGCCCCTGTGGAGTGTGAGCGGGAATTGCACGTTTTCACATTGCTTGTCAACACACCTAGGCAGGGCCGGCTCCAGGCACCAGCCTACCAAGCACGTGCTTGGGGCGGCGCCTTGGGAGGGGGCGGTGATCGGGGTTTAGTTTTCTTATTTTAGGTTTGGGCGGCGTGTTACGCCGCTTGTGGGGCGGGGACTAGGGCAGTGCGCTGCGCCGCTCGGCGGGGGTTAGGGCCGCCGGCCGCGCCGCTCGGGAGGGTGGGGGGGACCGGAGACTGGGGCGGGCCGTGCCGTTCGGGGGGGGCGAGGGCTCGGGCGGCGGGCTGCGCCACTCGGGGGGAGGGGGGCTCGGGCCGGGCCGCTCGGGAGGGGGCCAGGGGCTCGGGCCGGGCCACGCCTCTCGGGAGGGGGGCGGGGGCTAGGGCGGCGCTCCGCGCCGCTCAGGGGGACGGGGGTTAGGGCCGCTCGGGGAGGGGCGGGGGGAGGGGGTCTCGGGCTGCTCGGGAGAGGGGCGGGGGCTAAGGCCGCTCGGGGGCTCGGGCCGGGCCGCGCCGCTCGGGGGGTGGGGGCTCGGGCCGCGGGCCGGGGCTCGGGGCTCGGGCCGCGCGGCTGGGGGGGACGGGGGCTCGGGCCGCGCCGCTCGGGGGGTGGGGGCTCGGGCCGTGCCGCTGGGGGGGACGGGGGCTAGGGCCGCTGGGGGGGGGCTAGGGCCGCACTGCTCGGGAAGGGGGCGGGGGCTAGGGCGGCGCTCTGCGCCGCTGGGGGGGGGGCTCGGGCCGTGGGCCGGGGCTCGGGCCGCGCCGCTGGAGGGGGCTAGGGCGGTGCTGCGCCGCTTGGGGGGCGGGGGCTGGGGGCCGCGGGCCGCGCCCCTGATGGGGGCGGGGGCTCGGGCTGCACTCCCCGCCGCTGGGGGTGGGGCGGCGCTCTTCTTTTCTGCCTGGGGCGGCAGAAATCCTAGAGCCGGCCCTGCACCTAGGTACAGTTCACAGGCTTTCAGCACCCCTGACAGGCTGATTAGACACCTGCAGCCAATCAAGGCAGAGCTAATCAGGGCACCTGGGTTTAAAAAGGAGCTCAGTTCAGTTTGTGGTGTGTGTGTGTGAGGAGCTGGGAACAAGAGGCGCAAGGAGCTGAGAGTGGGGGTGTAGCTGCTGGAGGACTAATGGTCTCGGACACTATTTGGTGGTCTAGAGACATTTACACAGAGCACATCACCGGCCACCGTGAATAGCAAGAGTAAGCCAGCGTGACTTCGTGCACCCACAAGGGGGAAGAGACCTGTAAACTTCCCCTGTTGGACTTCATCCCCTGAGCCCTGAACCAACCAAACTGAACTCTGCCCTGTGAGGGTTATCCTATCATCATTACCCAGTCCGCTCATTTATTCATGCCCATGACTATCCATTACCTGTTTGTATGAGTGATGTACCCTCACTGCTTGCTGGCTGTACCTTGAACTCACCCACCGTATACCCCGCATTGGGGACATGACAGACTGTGTATATGTATATCCCGTCCAATACCAAAACGCTAACATCCCCCTACAACCTGTATGTTAGCCCCAATGACACAATAACTGACGCCTCAAACACTTTATATCGTTTATTTTTAAATATTCTCTAATAAACTTTAAATCTGTTCTTATCAGTTTAATATCTGATAGGTCCTTGATTTGAAGACTGTATGTTAAATTGATTTTTGGAACAAGGGGATGGAATAGGAGCTTGCTCTGTCCACCCCATGCATTGACCTGGTATTGCAGTGTCTCCAGGACCAGTGCTTCTCCTTCTGGGGAGAATTGTCTGGTTAAAAAGGTAGACAGTGTTTCTCTCTAAAGATGCTGATTTAATAAGATATTTTTAAAGAAATGGAAAAATCAGGTATCTTTAGCACTTTGGTTTATTCATGACAACATATTGTTAAAATTTTTGGGGTGTGTTTTCTGAGTCTACAGATGTGAGAGGGGGCACCACCCCAAGCAGCACTCCCCTGCCAGCCGGGAGCAGTTTCTGACTTTACACCAGCAGCACACACCTCCCTGTCCCCCACCCTGGGGATTTCCTGTCCCCTCCCACACAGTCCAACCTTCCCATAGAGGCCTCCTGTGTGTGTGTGAGAGAGAGAACTACGCTTCCCAGAGTGCACCAGGAGGGGGCGCATTGTCCGAGCAACCTGTGCGTCACTTCCGCTCTGAGACGAGCCAGGAACTACAACTCCCAGCCTGCCCCGGGGCGCCTCCGTCCTCTCCAGCCCAGGTAAGGGCGGGTCCCTGGGTCAACCTGACACCTCCCCCCCAACGCAACTCCTCACCCCCGCCCCGCCCCCCAGAGAGCCCCGGCCCCGCCCCCCCCCGGTGCAGGGTATGAAGCTGCCCCGCGCAGGAATGTGCTGCGCCGCTTCGCCCCTTTCACCCCCCCCCCGCACAAAGCGGCTGGTCGGGGCAGGAGCTGGGGGGAAGCTCCCGCCGCCGAAACGCCCCGCCCCCCCTGGCGGGGGCGGGTCCGGACCGGGTCCGGCTCTGTCCGGGGACTGGATCCCCGTGTGCGCCCCGCGGGGATGTTCCCGGCGCCCCTTGTACCCCCCCCCCCCCCCCCCCCGGCTGGGTGTGAGCGGGTCTGGGTGGGTCCGACGGGACCAGGCACCGGCCGCGTGTCACCCCCAGACTCCCGCTGCCCCCGGCCCCGCCCCCCGGGAGAGCCCGGCTCTAAACACCCGCTGCAGGGACAGTGACACCCACAGACAGACCCGCCCCCGGCCTGAATGAGTCCTTCCCCCAGCCCCGCTGTGCCCGCCCCCAAAGCCCCGCCCCTGCCCCCAAAGCCCTGCCCCCCCTCGCTGTGCCCTTCCCCCACGTCCTGCCCCCACCCCGCCCCCAAAGCCATGCCCCTGCCCCCCCTCACTCTGCCCCTAACCCCGAGGTCCCCCCTCACATCGCCTGTTCCTCCTAATCCCTGCCCCTTTCCCTGAAGTCCTGCCCCGCCCCTTCCTGCAAGGCACTACCCTCGCATTGCCCCTTTTCCCCAGTACCCCACCCTCACTCTGCCCCTTCCCCCAGCTCCCCACTCCCACAGTGCCCCCCAATACACCCCTCCCCTGCACCCTTTCCCCAAGGACCCACCCCCACATGGCCCCTTCCCCCGAGTCCCCGCACTTGAGCTTCCCTTTCTCCCTCAGACCCTGCCCCTGCCCCATCCCTCCCCCCTCCCGAGACCCTGTGTCTGCACCACCCATTCCCCCTGGGACCCCGCCCTCGCATTGCCCCTAGGCCCCACCCCTGCACCACCTGTTCCCTCTAATCCCTGCCAGGGCCGCCCAGAGAATTCAGGGGGCCTGGGGCAAAGAAATTTTGGGGGCCCCTTCTATAAAAAAATTGCAATACTATATTCTCCTGGGGGCCCTTGGGGGGCCCATGGCAAATTGCCCCACTTGCTTCCCCCCCACGGGCGCCTCTGGGAAAAATAAACCACCTGCATTTTGGCACAAACCCAGTTTTGAGAAAACTTCTTTATAAGGTATCACTGGTTCTCAGCATCAGCTAGTGCTAAAAGGCACTAAAGCTCATTAAAAGGGTTGGACAAATATTTTCCATCAAAAACTTTTCTGGATCGAAAACTAGGGGTTTTTTAAAAGCAGAAAAAAATCACGGACAATGTCTGCTTTCCTTCAAAATTTGTTGTGGTTTTTTTAATTGAAAAGCTGAAATTAGTCTGTCAAAACCTCAACATGGTTTGAGGTTTCAGAAGTGTGTGGCCAAATATTTGCTGCTTGCTGTGTTTGATTGTTTAAAGAAACAATAAAAAAATTCTGCTTAAAAAAAATCCAAACCTTTTGAACCACCTCAGCTTGTGACCAAACGCCTGAGCCCATCCAGGCAGAGAAACCTGGAAAAATCTGATACTCTGCTGGCTTCCTTGACTCATATCTGTCTCCATAACTTTGGGTTCACTTACCTTAGAACATAAGAACAGCCATACTGGGTCAAACTAAAGGCCATCCTGCCCAGTATCCTGACTACTGACAATGGCCAATGCCAAGTGCCCCAGAGGGAGTGAACCTATCAGGTAATGATCAAGTGATCTCGCTCCTGCCATCCATCTCCACCCTCTGACAAACAGAGTCTAGGGACACCATTCCTTACCCATCCTGGCTAATAGCCATTAATGGACTTAACCTCCATGCATTTATCTGTTTCCTAGAGACTGGCTCCATGGGGTCCCTCACAAACTGGAGACGGTTACTGTGGATTTGTCTTTAGTATAAATTATGTACATACTCCACGAACTGAGCATTTGAGCTTGTTCCAGAATCTGGGATGAGCCTATGTTGTCAAAACTGAAATAGCACATGCATGTGAATGGACACAGGGTGCTAAAATTAAATTAATCCAGGGGTTCTCAAACTGGAGGTCAGGACCCCTCAGGGGGTCACGAGGTTATTACTGGGGGTCGTGAGCTGTCAGCCTCCACCTCAAACCCCACTTTGCTTCCAGCATTTATAATAGTGTTAAATATACAAAAGTGTTTTCAGTTTATAGGGGGGGTTGTCACACTCAGAGGTTTGCTATGTGAAAGAGTCACCAGGACAAAAGTTTGAGAACCACTGAATTAACCCCTCTGAAGCCTCAGGGAATGCAGGGGAGGGGGGTCTCCCTTGGTAGGGTTGTTGTTCTCATGTGATCCCTCCCCGCACTGGCTAATTTTAAATGAAGCTACCCTCCCCTGACATGAATCTCCCTATGGCACTGAAATTAAATATAGACGATAATTTTGGCATCTGAGAAGTGAAAGGGATGGTAGCCCTAATGGGAAAGCTAACAGCTCGGCTCTTCTGCAAGCCTCAAACTGCTGAATGAGCCTTAGGGTAGGCAGGGCCGGCTCCAGACCCCAGCATGCCAAGCGCGCGCTTGGGGTGGCATTTTGCCGGCAGGGCGGCAGGCGGCTTCAGTGGACCTTCCGCAGTCATGCCTGCGGGAGGTCCACCGGAGCCGCGGGACCAGCGGACCTCCCGCAGGCATGACTGCGGTAGGTCCGCCGGAGCTGCCTGCCGCCCTCCCAGCGCACCCTCCGCAGGCGCGTCTGCAAGAGGTCCCCCGGAGCCGCAGGACCGGTAGCGCGCCCCCTGCGGCATGCCGCCGTGCTTGGGGCAGCCAAGTTCCTAGAGCCGCCCCTGAGGGTAGGGAAGGCTGTGCCTCCCAAACAGCCTGGCCCTACCCCTATCCAACCCCCACCCACTTCCTGCCCTCTGACGCCCCCCCTCAGAATCCCCGACCCATCCTGCTCCTTGTCCCCTCACCATCCCCCAGAGACACCACCACCACCCTGGGACCCCACCCCTGCTCCCTGTCTGCCCCAACCCCTATCCACCACCCCCGAGTCCTGACAGACCCCCCCTGAACGCCCCCAATCCAATTCCCCCCATTCCCTGCCCCCGACCACCCCCCAACCTCTGCCCCCTCCCTGTGCCCTGACTGTCCCTGGGACTCCCTGCCCCTTAGCCAACCCCCCCTGGCCCAGCCTCTTACCCCCGGCTCCCTCCTCACCTGGAGTCTCAGCACGTCGCAGAACAGCTGCAGCGTGTGGCCGGTGGGGCCTGAGCTCCGCCCCGCTCAGAGCCGCGTGGTGAGGGGGCGGGGCTGGGAGCTCCACGCCGAGCGGAGGGAGCTGAGCTCAGCCCGGAGCTCGCAGCCCCGCCCCCTCCCCACGCCGCTCTGAGTGGGGCAGGGGCCCCGCCCGAGTCAGGATGCCACGCTGTGTGAGGATGCCACTTGCGCTGAGGCTCCAGGAGAGGGGCGGAGGCGGGAGCCTCCGCTGTTCTCTTGGGGGCCCCAGCGGAGTCCCCAATGCCACACTGCCCATTTCTCCCTGAGTCCCTGCCCCCACACTGCCCCTTCCCCTTATGACCCCACCCCTGCACCACCCATTCACCCGAGACCCCGCCCTCACATTGCCCCGAGACCCCACCCTCCCACTGCTCCTTCTCCTGAGACCCCGCCCCTGCACCACCCAGTAACAGGCCAGACCCTGCGGGGGAGGGGGAGAAACATGCTTTGCTCTGCCACAGACTTCCCGAGTGTCCTTGGGCACGTCATTCAGCCTCTCTGGGCCTCAGTTCTCCCGTCCAGGAAATGGGGCTGGTGGCGCTTCCCGCCCTCGCACGAGCTGGGAAGAGAACTACCCTGTGAATTAGGAAGATGCTCCCAGTCCCCCTGCTTCCACCTCTAGACCCCCCTCTGCTCCCAGAGCCAGGGATAGAATCCAAAGGTCCCAGCCCCCTCCCTGTTCTGACCACTAGCCCCCACTCCCCTTTTAGGCTCACTGCCTTTTCTATCCACCCAGCCCACCTGTCCATCCCTTTGCTGCAGGTTTCTGGGGTGTCACCCCTGCTCTGCGCTCCCCCAGTGCAGCCCAAGGCTTTTCCTTCCCCCAACCACACATCCTCTCCCCCTCATGCTGGATCATCTGCTTGGCCCCCCACCTCCTCTCGGGGTGCGCTGTGCAGCGTGGCTGGGGATTGTGCAATGGCCCAGCACCAGGCAACGCAGAACGTAAACCACAGGCCCTGCCCCACCTCATCTGAGCTGCCCTCCAGGTGCATTTGAGCCCAGCACCTTGCATCTGTGCTCTCCTACCCCACAAGGGGTGAGCTGCAGTCCCCACCATGCTCTGCAGAGGGGAGAAGGGTCAAGCCAACCAGCCCATTTAGGATGGGGGAATCAACACCCTTTTTTCTGCACAGCCACTGACCATCAGCACGATTCCTCCTCCTTCTCCCTCCTGTGCCTCAGTGCAACTAAATCTCCGCACCTAGACAGCCGGTCCATCTGCTGCACCCCAGTCCCCCATGCCTGAGCCTCCCTGCCAAAGCCCTGCACCTGGCTCCAGAGAATTAAGTCTCACATCTCGCTGGGAACTCAACTTCTTGTGCCCAGAGAGTCTCAGGCCCCCTCAGTAGATGACCTGAGTCTGAGAAACACAGTGTCCGTCTTCTCTAAAGAAGTACTTGGAGAGATTTTTTTCCAGTGTGGCCATGTGGCCTAACAGATAAGGCATCTGACTTCAGATCGAGGGTTTGAGTCCCTTTGTGGTTATACTTGTGTGGTTTTACCTTTGGGCTGAAAGTCCTGCTCCCTTCAGGGCTGGAACCTCTTCTTGGCCGCTCCGCTCTGCCAGCTCGGGCTGGGGGACGGGGGTGCTGTGTAGGGCACCAAAATGTCTCGGGACAACCCTGAATAGATCATTTTCCCACAGGGACCGATGGCTGTTAGAATAGAGATATTCAGGCTGCCTGTACAGGCCTAGACTTTAAGGACTTAGGTGTATTTTTATCACTTAGCTAGTGACAGGGGTATAAAACAAAGACCCAAAATCCCAGTCTGCCTGTGTCTGGGCCTTCTCTCCCTAGGAGAGTCTGAGCCTTGTTCGTAGGCAAAGGCCTTTGGCTAAGCAGCACGGGCAGCCATAAGCTGGGAAGCAAACGGTCCCATCCTCACCTCCCAAACCCGTCACACTGAACTAAGGTGGGGTTGGGCTGTTAGGAAGACGATCCTGTCCCGATAGTGCCCATCACCACCAGATAACGAAACAGATCTTAAGGGAGCATCTGGTCTGCTTAAGAGAGCAATCCCTTCTCAATGGTTGTGGTTGTGAAACCCTCATTTCTGTAGGGTTTATCTTTCTGGCCCCCACTTTTCTATTGTCAGTCTGTCTGGTCCTCTAATTGTTTCTGGCTGCTGCAGAATTAATTTTGCTGGGTGTAAGTTAATCAGGGGAGTGGGATATAATTGGTTAGAGAATTCTGTTACAATAAGTTAGAATTGGTTAGTTACATTGATTGGTTAAGGTCTAGCTGAGAATATTCCTGTATAAACTGGGGTCAGACAGGAAGTGGAAGAGGAAATTGGAATCATGCTAACGGGGGGGATGGGAATAGGGAACGGGGAACAGGGACACAGACAAGGCTCTGCGGTGTCAGAGCTGGGAAGGGGGACGTGGGGTAAACACTCTGCAGTGTCAGAGCTCATAGACTCATCGACTTTAAGGTCAGAAGGGACCATTATGATCGTCCAGTCCGACCTCCTGCACAACGCAGGCCACAGACTCTCACCCACCCACTCCTGTAACAAACCCCTGGCCTATGTCTGAGCTGCTGAAGTCCTCAACTCGTTGTTTAAAGACTTCAAGGTGCAGAGAATCCTCCAGCAAGTGACCCGTGCCCCACGCTGCAGAAGAAGGTGAACCCGCCCCCACCCCCAGGGTCTCTGCTAACCTGCCCTGGAGGAAAATTCCTTCCCAACCCCAAATATTGCGATCAGTTAAACCCTGAGCATGTGGGCAGGACTCAGCAGCCAGCACCCAGGAAAGAATTGTCTGTAGGGATGTGGGGTAAACGCTCTGTGGTGTCAGAGCTGGGAAGAGAACAACGTGGAACAGAATCTGTCGGTGTATAGAGATAAGCCCGACTGGTGTGAAGGGCTTCGGAATCTGCTTGCTTGGAAACTAACCCCAGTAAACATCCCTTTGTCTGCGCTTCCGACTTCTAGTCTTTTGCTGCTTGCTGTCTGCCTGACAAGAGCCAGGGAAGTGGGCGGGGGAAGGGAAAGCCCTCTAACAATGGCTCCTTGCTCCTCCCCCTCCAGGCTCAGGGGTCAAGGATGGGCAGGACTCCAGGCTCTGCTTGACAGATCCTGGCACAGGGGCGGGGGGGGGGGGGGAGAAAGGATTGCAGGTTCTGACCTGTGCTCTGGAGAGGAGGTAATAAGTGAAGGGGGTGTTTTTGACTCTTCCCCTGCCTCAGGGTCCCCAGGGCTAGAAATCTACATTCCACAGTGCCAAATAACTGGGTGAAGCCATTTGGCTAATGAAAACCAGTGCTCCAGGTGAGGTTTGAACTCACAACCTCAGCATAGCTCCTCTCAGCACTGCCCTATAAGTACTATGCGCTAACCAATTGCACCACTGAAGCACCTGATAATTGTGATTCTTCAAAACCCCTAGGTTGATACAGGCAAGGAGTGACCCCAAAACATTCTCAGTGGAGCTGAGAGCAGGTAGCGACAAGTGTTGTACTCGGTGGGGTGGATTCTTCTTAAGGGTTCCAGGCACCATTTGACCCTTTTGTTCTTCTCTGTGTAATAACAGAGCTGGTTAAGACTCAATGGAGAGTCTTGCTGCAGACCAACAGATCTGAAATCACTGATAACCAGCTCTAAGCATTAGTCCTGCTTTGGGACAGTGTCTCTCATGCAAGAAACTGCCCAGTCTGCGCTAGCAGTGAGGGTCCCTCAATAACAGCTGAAATCAGGGAGAGCTGTGTGAAGTGCAGGGCCCCAGGGGTGCCAGGCCAGGGGGGAACAACACCCCAGGACTTTAAAAAATGGGAGGGCTCTGCCTTGCCACTTTGTAAAGACCGTAAGGGCGAGTGAGGGTGGGGAGGGGACGGAGAGCAGTGAGCGGGAGGAAGGATCTTGGGGTATGAGGCAGTGTAGGAGCGGGGTCTTGGGGAGAGGGTGGTGCAGGGGCGTGGCCTCAAGTGGAAGGGGTGGGGCTACTGCTTGGGCTCTGGTGGCCGCCACTTTTAGGCAGGGACACCCGGGGGGGGCAAGTGGGGCAAAAAACCCTCCATAGCAGTCCAGTTCCTTGCTGTTGCTTGTCTAACCACTGCATGCATGTGCTATACCATACCCTGAGCTGATTCCCGGCTTTTGTGCTCAATACAGCCTTGCCCCTCCGTGTCTCTGTGGCGCAATGGGTCAGCGCGTTCGGCTGTTAACCGAAAGGATGGTGGTTCGAGCCCACCCAGGGACGATGCTAAGCCTGTGCTGCTTCCTTGCTTCCCCGAGGCCTGTGGGGGAGCCTCAAAGGTCCCATTTTGCTGCCTCTTGGCCTCAGTGCTTTCAGCTGGTGGTCCAAAGAGCGGGCTGGATGCCATTCAGAAACCCATCTGCCAGCAGCCGTGCCGGAGGCTCAGGCTTAATCCTCAAGGCCGAGCACAAAAACTTTCACCCGGGAACATTTCGCTCCCTTCCCGCCTCCGCCCAAGCGGCAAGGGAGAAGCGGAGGAGACAGGCCGGCTCAAAGACGCCTCCCTCCCACTTCCCTGTACGCTGTGCAAAGCTCTTGGCCTGCCTCATGCCTCGTCAGGAAAGCACGGCCATGCGGCCCAAGCCTGAGTCACGTCCGCAGCCTGGCCCGCCCCGGCTGACGGCCGCGCAGAGCCACGCAAGTCAATGGCAGGTCGAGTCGGGAGGCTCAGCTCTTTCCCCTGACAGCCACACACACAGCGCTGCCTAGCGCCCCCAGAGCCTCCCTCGTGTTCTCCCGCAGCAGCCGCCTGCCGGGGTGGTGGGAAAAGGGGACCAGGAAGCACTGCAGCCTCATTCCAGGACAGGAGGCCCTCACCACGCCTAGGCCTGCCTCTTGCCTTCAGCCCAGGCAGCCAGAGGTGCCAGGGAGCTCCCAGGCAGGCCGCCACTTCGCCTCAGCCACCTCTTGCCTCATGGCCTAGGCTCTTGGTGCTCTGCTGGTCAGTGACTCGCTTGAAGGCCCAGAGGGAAAAGAAACAAGCGCACACGTAGCAGAGGATGGTTTCGATCCATCGACCTCTGGGTTATGGGCCCAGCACGCTGCCGCTGCGCCACTCTGCTGGTTCTTCACACCCTCCCCCTGCCACCCAGCCGCCACTATCCGGATTAGTGCCTTACGCGCTCTCGTGCTGGCAGGCAGATGCGCAGGCTGCTAGGCAGCTGCCCTGGTCACAGGATTTTACAGCTTCTACAGGGTAAAAGGGATCTATTTGGGGTTTGGACCCCATTGGGAGCTGGGTAGCTGAGTGCCGGAGACGGGAGCACTTCTTAAACAGTTTCAGTTAAGCTTTCAAGCTTGTGGGGGACGAGGTTCAGCCTTGGATCCGTGTCTGCAGCAGGCAAGCGCGTCTGGCTCAATCGCCCCCCCCTCCCCCGCTGTATTAGCAGACTAAAACCCGGAGCAAACGCCTTGCAAAGGAACAGGAGCCGGGATCTCGAACAAAAGTCAACATTTTATTAAGATGACGTTCAAAGAAAAAAAAAGTGTACAGTACAGAGTTTCGGCATAGAAGTTTCTGGTGCTCAGGGAACAACGTACAGCTTACCCAAGGGATGCAAAATTCGGTTTAAGATCGGGTGGCATAAGGAATACATAATCTGCAATAGCCCTGACTGGGGGATAAAAGGTTAACGTACAGATACTGAGTTAGGAGGGTATGTTGTCCATATGAGGGCTACGTTCGGGTGTGGAATATAACGAGCGGTTACGACGATGAGGATGGATTGACCCGCGTTTGGTGAGTTTTAACGTTCGGTGTTTTGGAATCTTTGCCACAATCTAGTTGAAGCAGGGTCAGTATGAAGTCTGCCCTGCCATCTGTTGGTGATGTGTTGTCAAGGCCTTTTGGGGTGATGTCATTTGCATGGTTACACCCACCCCGGATTGCATGATGGGAGTGCTTGTCCAAACGGTCATTTCAGCTGCTGCGATATCCCCAGTCTCTTTGTTATTGGGGCAGGAGTAATCCAGTGTATTTTCCTGTTGATTTTGGATTAAGGACAGAGTAACTGTACCTGGCATTTGAGGCCTGAGAGCGTCACCCTCTCCTGAAAAGTACTCACCATTAAGGGGTATGGGTTCCTAACGGCCGCTCCTGGTGGGAGGTAGAAATGGATGTTTGTTGGTGTCTTGCAGGTGGTGCTGATGTCCTTTCTGCTGTCCCTGGTGTGGAAAGACAGAGGCGGTTTTGAAACTCTTAAAATTGTTGTTAGTGCTGCGGTTGCTTACCCTAAGCTTATGCCGTTAGATCTCTTTCACGGTGTATTTTGGTCCTGAGAGGTAAAAGGTGTGTTGTTATGGAGTGAGGTAGCAAAAGTCAGTTGCAGAGGTAGTGCATGTGCCCCCCCGCCTCCGTCCCAGAGTCCAGAATTTGCATAAACCCACCCACTGTCCTGTGACTCACAATCTCGCTCTGCTAACTTTTCCAGCAAAACTTTTCTACCAGGTTCTTATTCAGCAGTATATTTCTACCAATCTTTAGTTTTTAAGTACCATCAAAGACAACCTGGTTAAGTATAAGTAAAATTCTTACTTCTGCATTCACGATTTTTAGTGTGTGCTATAACACGTTATTTAAAAAGAAATAATAATTAATTCTATTTTTAAACTAAAGAGAGAAGAAAACCATAAAATATGTGTTTAGAGATTGCTAAAGAAGCCCAAGGTGCAAAACACAAATATTGATTTTCAATCTCTTTTAACTTGCTATTGTTTGGAACCCATGTGCCTTGTCTAAAGATTTCTATGTTGGTTTGGGTGAGTTCTGAAATCAAGACCTGCTAAGTACCGTTCTACTGTTCTTGATTCATTTCACCAGGATTACTACACTTAATTACTCTTGCCCTAATAAGAAAGAGTTTGGAGATCCCACAGCAGCCAAAATCACCATTTGGACAAGCACCCCCATCATGCAATGCGGGGTGGGTGTGACCATGCACATCAGCAACTAAATGCCTTTGCATCACATCACCAACAGATGGCAGGGTAGAGTTCATTCTGACCCTGCTTACACCCTCCCCCCAACCAAGAATTGGTGGTCCTGATACATCACACTCCCTGTTATACCAACTCATTGGTATTGTTGCTGGCCCAAAAGGCCTGAGGCAGCAAACAGTGATTCGTTGCCCGGAGTGCCTCGCTCCAATTAGACACACCAGGGTGGAGAAGCAAAAAAAAAGTTTATTTGAGATCTCAAAGCGCGTGCTCGGAGACACAGTCAGGTCTCAGATCAAGCACACCCCAGAAAAGCAGCTCTCTGTCTTTATACATGATCTTAGCTAAGCATATCTATTACCCCCAATGCCCAGCTTCCCCCTTCCCCCCCCTCTTCTCCCTCCTTTTTAGTTCCCATACAGCAAATACATTATGAAGCAGCAATTACTCTAAACAGGTTAGATCATTCTTGGCAAAAAACATATTATCTCGTTAGTAACTTTTCTTGACCGGTCATTCTGTTTCACTCCCTTTAGCCAGGTGCAAGCAGGCTGTATAATTGCCTCCTGGTACTGATAACTAGTTGCCACACATTCCATTCTTTCCATCTAGCCTGTGGAGTTAATTAAAGTCTAAACATGGACGCGGTTCGGACAAGCAGAGGCCTAATACAGGGAGCCTTCATTGGCACTGTCATTTTCCACCCCTCTGTCAACACTGGGTCATGCCTGGTGCCACCAACAGTATTGAATGCTGAAGTTATAGCTAGCAAAAGTAGCCACCCATCTCTGCCCTGTAGCATCCAGCTTAGCCCTTGTTAACACAGAAGTCAGTGGATTGTTCTCTGTCCATAGCTGAAACTGAGCACCGGACAAGTAGTCTGGAAATTTCTCAGTCATGGCCCATTTCAAGGCCAAGAACTGCAGCTGGTGGATGGGATAGCAAGTTTCGCTATCAGACAGTCCTCAGCTGGCAAAGGCCACAGATTTACATTTACCTTCCACTTCCTGGTAGGAGAGTGCTCCCAGACCCTCCAAACTGGCATCAGCATGCATGATAAACCGTTCGTTTGGGTCAGCAAGGACTAGGACTGGCACATGAATCAGGCAAATAATGATTTCCCGTAAAGCCCTGTCACATCTCTCATCCCACCATGTCTCCAATGGAGAGGAGAGGAGCCCCTCCCCTGTCCCAGGCCAGGCACACCAGATCTGTGTGGGGAGGTGTCCATGATCCAACCCAGACGTGCTGGAGCTGCTGGGGAGAGAAGATCCTCAATCAGCCCAAGCCCACCAGAGTTGATGTTGCAGTGGGGGAGAGGTATCTCTCATCTGGTTTTTAGATGCTCTGATGAGAGGGAGCAGGAGGAAGATTTTTCTTCTCCTTGCATTTCAAACCCTTCACCCCCCCCCCCCCAACCACTTTCTGCTCTAGCCTGATCTCTCTCTCATGTCTCCAGGGCCGTCATTAGCCATAGGCAGCTGCCTAGGGCACCACTAGGTCTGGGGGCACCGCTCTGCTGGGAGCCTGGACAGATGGGAAGCAGTGGAGCATGTAAGAGCAGGGCTGCTGGGTCCTAGAGAGAGCCGAATGCAGCACAGTCTGAGGGAGGGGATTGGCTGCTGGGGTCTCTGGGAGGGGGAGCGGGAGGGGTTGGGGAAGGAGCTCACCTGTGAGTGTGACTCTTTCCCCCGGCTGAGGTGAGGTGAGGCAGGCTCTGCAGCTCTGGAACCAGTATTCTCTGTTGTCCCCCATAACATCCATTCTTCTCCCGCCCTGCCCCATGGAGCACCCCCTCCTTTCTCCCTCCTCCTCAGGAGGTTCCCTCTCTCTCTCCTCCCTCCCCTCCGTCAGGGCTGGGTTGGGTGAGGTGCTGGGAGGTAGGTGGGGGGGGAGGAGGCTGGCTGCCTGCTGAGGAATGACAGTGAAAGTAACTCACTTCCTGGGCAGTGAGCCAGGATTGGAATGTCACACGGGGCTGGGCTGGGGTTAGCCAGATGTGTGAAAAATCAGGACAGGGGGTTGGGGTAGGGTGAGCAGATATCCCTATTTTATAGGACCAGGCCCAATTTTGGGGTCTTTTTCTTATATAGGCTCCTTTTACCCCCCACCCCCACCCCCTGTCCTGATTTTTCACACTTGCTGTCTGGTCACTCTAGGTGGGGGTAATTGGTGCCTATATAAGACAAAGCCCCAAATATCGGGACTGGCCCTATAAAATCAGGACATCTGGATCTGGTCACCCTAGCTGGGGAGCGCCTCTCCCCCGGGCTTGCAGCTGCCAGCGATCCATCTCATCCGGGGGGAGCTGCACAGGGCAGGATGAGCTGCTGTGGCTCCATGGGTGACCTGTCCCTGAGATCAGATGCTGGGCTAACTTCACCATGGTCCGTAAGGCTGGTGGTGGTGCCCATTGGCGTGTGATTGGACCTGAGGATTTGCTGCTGCTGTTGCTATTCTGCACCCCAAGAGGTGGATTTTGGGGTCTACTGCAGCTGTTGGACCAGCAGGCTGGGGGGTGAGCCAAGCATGAAAGCAGTACTGTGTTGCCATTTAGATTGTCATTTAACAACTTTGTTTGCCAAAAATTCTTGCTAACAATCCTGAATCCAATTTCAATATTTTTTTTAAAAAAAAATCAATATCTTAGCCAAAAACAGAAAATTAAGTTGTTGACAATTATTAGTGACAGGTTTGGTTTGAGGCAGGGAGTGGGACAGTTTTCATCAGAGAAACAAAAAATGTCGACTGACTTTCCTATAGCCTGTTACTCCTGATAAGAGCCCTCCAACAACTGTAATATGCTCATCTCCTTACTGGTGTATAGAGCAGGGGTCGGCAACCTACGGCACATGTGCCAAAGGTGGCAGGTGAGCTGATTTTTGGTGGTATGCAGCGGCAGGCTGAGTGGCTCAGCCCATCACTGCTCTGGGGTTCCGGCTGCTGCCCTATTGCCAGCTAGGATACTGGTCGTCGGCCCCTCTCAGCACCTGCTGCTGGCCTGGGGACCCCCAGGGAACCCCAGGCTGGCAGCGGGCTGAGCAGGCCGGCAGAACCACTCAACCTGCTGTCAGCCTGAGATTCCATTCATTCAGCCTGCAGCGGGCTGAGTGGGCTGGTGGCGGGCTGAGCAGGGCCGGTGGGGGGTTGAGTGGCTCAGTCTGCTGCCAGTCTGGGGTGCCGGCAGCACTCAGCCTACTGCTACCCTGGGGTTCCGGCTGCCGGCCCCTTGCCAGTCAGGAGCCCAGCCGCCGGCCCCACTCTGCCTCCTGCCAGCCTGGGTGAGCAGAATCCCAGGCTGGTAGCGGGCTGAGGGGGGTTGGTGGCCGGGATCCTGGCTGGCAGGAGTTGGTGGTCAGAACCCCAGACCAGCAGCGGGCTGAGCAGGGCCTGGGATCCTTGTCTAGGGTTCCAGCCACCAGTCCCGCTCAGCCCGCTGCCGGTCTGGGGTTTCATTTACTCAGCTGGCAGTGGCCTGAGCAGGACCGGTGGCCAGGACCTCAGATAATAACAATAGTTTATTTATATAATATAGAGATAGAGAGAGACCGTCTACAAACGTTAAAATGTATTACTGGCACGAGAAACGTTAAATTACAGTGAACTTGGCACACCACTTCTGAAAGGTTGCCGACCCCTGGTATAGACTGACCATATGTTGTACTAAGATTCTCCTGCTTTTTTTTTTTTTCCTGTGAGTCAGTATAGCTTTTGCCAGCCCAGAAGTTGGGCAGCCAATGTTTTACGTTTTCACAATGTTTTCTCCATCTTTCATAAAGTAAATTCATAGTTAATATGAGTTTAAAAGGCCAGGGACACTTCCTTGTGAAGAATCTGTACAGCAGATCATGCTAGAGCTGTGAAAATGTCAGTTTTTGATGGAACTTTAGAGGCAGTGATTTATCATGTATTTTATCATGTGAATGTGCTGCTATTGCTAATGTCTTTCCAAACAAAAATAAGGTACAATAGGACTTCTGTAACATTTCTGTGCTACCTTAATCTAGATGAGATGATTCTGTGCTGACTTCATTTTGGTCACTTTGTGCTTTACCTAGCAGTAAAACTAGGGTTATATTTTCCCACTGTTTGGAAACCCAGCTTATCAAACTGATTTTGCAGCCAAAAAAGCCAGAAAGATTGCTTTTAATTAAAAACAAATTTTTGTTTCAATACCTCTTCATAGAAATTTCCAATAAAATTTTGACAAAGTAAAAAAATTATATTATTTGCATCATTCTGTCAAATCAGAATTTTTTCTATAGTGCTACTTCTTTAGTGCTAGTGCATCAGCATTACACTGCGCTTAATTAAGTTAAACTGGTTTTAATAACGTGAATTTGGCAAGTTTTCCAATAGTGTAAGCTTATATTTGTGTTGCTAAGAGCAGATCAGGCACAGGGGCACCAGTTTAATAATCTCGCCTAGGGCACCAGAAATCCTAAGGACGGCCCTGCTCAGGGCAGAGAATCCAGGAGTTGGGGGGGAGGGTCACAGGGATAAGAATCACATTTAGCCCTTGCACGGCAATGGTGGTGCATTCATGCACTGCCACACCTTTTAGTATCACGACTATTTATCTGTACAACAGCAGCACCTACAGAGACCGGGGCAGAACCAAGGCCCCCGTTGTGCCGGGGGCTGCACAGACACAGAGACAGTCCCTGCCCCAGCTGAGATCAGGGTCCCGTTGGGCCAGGCGCTGCCCAGACACAGCAAGAGACAGGCCATGCCCCAGAGAGTTTACAGGCTCCATACCCCAAAAGTGGGAGGAGAAACAGAGGTCCAGGGTCACACAGCAGCACTGAGAATAAAACCCAGGAGTCCTGGCTCCTCCTGCTCTAACCACTAGACCCCACTCTGCTCCCAGAGTTGGGGACAGAACCCAGGAGTCCTGGCTCCCCAAAAGGGCGGGAGTGGGGTCTAGTGGTTAGAGGAAAGGAAGATGGGTGTCAGGACTCCTAGGTTCCAGTCCCAGCACTGGGTTAGAGTGGAGTCTCGTACCTTAGCACAGGTGGGGCTGGGAGCCAAGACTCCTGGGTTCTTCCCATCCCCCCCGAACCATCTTGCACAGCAGGAGGGAGCTGGGCAGGAAGTGGTGATGGGGTGAAAACTACCAAGAAATGCAAATCCTCGAAGGAGCCTGTGCCAGGAACCGGGTGATGCAAAAACCATGGCCTCATCCTCCACCTCTAACCCCCCGCTTGGCTGGCACTGGATCGTGCCCCCTGTGCCCCCAATCTTCCCCCTGTGAGCCCTGGGGGGCAGGGAATAGCCCAGTGATGAGCTGCCAAAATCTTAACAACTGGTTCCCTACTGGGTCTTTGGCGGCAGGTCCTTCATTCGCTCCGGGTCTTCAGCAGCACTTCGGCGGCGGGTCCTTCAGTGCCACCGAAGACTCAGAGCGAATGAATGACCCACCGCCAAAGTGCCACCGAAGACTTGGAGCGTCGCCCCGGTGAGTAAGCCCCACGTGTTGTTTTTTTTAAGTTCATCCCTGCCGGGGCCCTGTCAAAACTGTTCAAATTGGGCCCCACACTTCCTAAAGCTGGCCCCGCACATCGGGGTTGTAAAATTGTATCAGGGGCCAGGTAGGGAAGGCTGTGCCTCCCAAAACAGCTGTCCTCCCCATCCAACACCCCACCACGTCCTGCCCCCGACTGCCCCCCTCAGAACCTGCAATCCATCAACCCCACCCCTGCTTCTTGTTCCCTGACCACCGACTCCCAAGATCCCCCCACCCTAACTACCCTCCCAGGTCCCCACCCCCTACCCAACTCGCCCCGCTCCCTGTCCCCTGACTGCCCCGACCCCCTCCACACCCCTGCCCCCTGACAGCCGCCGTCCAAAACTCACTGTTGAATAATCGCTGACTGCATCTCCAAATATAATACGTAAGTAGCAAATAAGGCAGATTTAAGTCTTTATTGGATTCTGATATTTATTGCAAAATTGAACTAAGTGCATTGATGAAGCAGTTTTTACAAGCACTAGTATGAATTGAAGCTAGCAGTTACATTCATTTAATCTCTGTTCTGTGCATATGATGAAAAGCTTGGCAAGAATTTAGACAGTAGCCATGGCAAATGTTACAGAACACCATCGTGGGGGAGGGGATTATATCGCTACTGCCAGTGGCTGTAGACAAAAGAAATGATGTTTTAACAGTTAGCCAGTGAGAAACTATAGTATTTCCATTATTATACAAACAGGTCTTAAAGTCATTGCCTTTCTTCCTGATGTGTTAAAAGCAATTACATTGGTTAATAACATTCAAAGACAAGTTTTGTTTTTCCTAGTCACAAAGTGTAAAGGACAGAGCCTCTTTAGCATGCTGGGTGTTACAGTCTTACCATTATCTCTCCAGCTATTTTTCTATGTAAAACAAGTTACAGATTTAATCCTGTCTGAAACAGAGAGACAGATTAACATGAATAGATAATATAGGCTTTAAAAACAGAACTGTAGACTGGAAAAAATGAGGCAAAAATAGAAAGGAAATGTAGAGGAGAGGATTTTGCTAGGGGAACAGCTGCTATTATTTAGAACATACAGACAGGGAACTCACTGCCACCCTGGGATCCCATCCCTCTCCCCTGCCCTGCCAGCCTTGTCACCCCACAGTTCCTCCCCCCATGAGCCTCGTCATCCCCCGATTCCTCCCCCCACCCAGCCCCGTCACTCTCTGATTCCTCCCCTCCCCTTCTTACCTCGGGCTCCGCAGGCTGCCAGCTGCAGTCTGATTCCCCTTGCAGCAGCGGCAGCTGGGAGACAAGACACCTTGGCTCTGTGCAGCTGAAGAGCCCAGAGTCCTTTGCTCGAGTGCTACCTTCCCCCGGTTTGCCCCACAGCCCCCCAATCCCCCCCCCGAGCCTCATCACCCCCAATTCCTCTCCCCCCCCGAGCCCCCGGATTCCTCCCCTCCAAGTCTCCTCTTACCTTGGGCGCCGGCAGGCTGATTGAATCAGCTTGGCCAGGAGAGCTGCAGTTTGATTCAATCTGCCTGCTGGAGCCCAAGGTCAGAGGAGACTCGGAGGGGAGGAATCGGGGGAGGGGAGGAATCTGGGGGTGATGAGGCTTCGGGGGGAGAGGAATTGGCGGTGACGAGGTTCGGGGGGCTTCAGGGCAAATGGGGGAAGGTACCGCTCGGCAAAGGACACTCTAGCTGCACAGAGCGAGGTGTCTCGTCTCCCAGCAGCAGCGGGGGCTGCTGGCTGTATGGTAACCCCAACAACCGGTTCTAACCCGGCTTCTAAATTTAGCAACCGGTTCCTGCAAACCATCTCCAGCTCATCACTGCCTCAGCCCTGTCCTGCCTGGCTGATGTCAGCATCTCTCTGTGAGGTCACCACCTCACCACCACCTTTGACCAATAGTCTGAGGTCCTGCAAAAGGCCTTTGTGATGTCACTGCCACACCCCTCCCTTGCTGTGCCAATGTCCTGCCCCTGCCCAGGCACTTTGGAGGTTTGAGCTACTCCCTGTGGATCACCCCACTCAAGGAGCGTTCGTTCTAGGCAGCAAGCCGGCTAGACAGGAAAACATCAGACGCTGCTCCCAATGCTACACTCAGTTTTTCAGAAATTAGTCGACTTTATGGCCAGAAGAGACCATTAGAGCATCTAATCTGACCCCCTGCATATCACAGGCCTCCTGTATGACACAAGAGCTACTTTTGGGGCAAACACATTCCAGAAAGGCATCTAGTCTTCATTAAGTGACATCAGGAGATGGAGAATCCACCACTTTCCTTGGTAGCTTGGTCCTGTGGTGCAGGGCCAGCTCCAGGCACCAGCCTACCAAGCACATGCTTGGGGTGGCACCTTGGGAGGGAGCAGCCACCGGGGTTTGTTTTTGTTTTTGGTTTGGCCGGGCAGCACTGGGGGGGGGCGGGGACTTGGGAGGCGCGACGCGACACTGGGGGGTGTGGACTTGGGCGGGCGACGTGACGCTCGGAGGGGCGGGGACTTGCGCAATGCTCAAGTGCGGGGACTTGGGCGAGGCAGCGCTGGGGGGGGTGGGGACTTGGGCGGCGTGACATGGCGTTGGGGGGTCAGGGACTTGAGCACTCTTTTTTTTTTGCTTGGGGCGGCAAAAATGTTAGAGCCGGCCCTGCCTCTGGAGATAGGGGACAGGGGATGGATCACTGGATGATTCCCTGCTCTGTTCATTCCCCCGGGGCCCCTGGCACTGGCCACTGTCAGAAGACCGGAGGATACTGGGCTAGATGGACTTTGCGTCTGAACCAGTCTGGCCGTTCTTATGTCTCCCTTGGCGCAGCAGTGACACCCAGTGGGCAGTCAGAGTAATGCACAGAAGGTGTTTTCCCTGGCGCAGCAGTGACACCCAGTGGCCAATCAGGGTAACACACAGAGCGTGTTTCCCTCGGAGCAGCAGTGACACCTCGTGGTCATTCAGGGTAATGCACAGAAGGTGTTTCCCTTGATACAGCAGTGACACCCAGTGGCCAGGTGGCGTAATGCACAGCGTGTGCCTGCCTTCTAGGAGGAGTGACACCCACGGGCCAGTCACGGTAATTGGTTTCCCACCAATCTGGATAATGCACAGAGCATGTTTCCCATGGAGCAGCAGTGACACCCAGTGACCAGCAGGTGGCATCAGACTCTTTTCGTTTGGTGGGGGACTGAAGCGGGCTAGATAAAAAAAATGGGGGGGGCTGTACCCCCACATCACCTGGCCCCACCCTTCACGGGGGCCATGCCTCCCATGCTCTGCTCCTTCTCAGTTAAAGGCCAGGCTCATCTCCTCTCCCCCCAGGCCAGGGTTTAGAGCAATACAACCTTTATTAAAATAAAGTAGTAAACAGGGTTTACTTTAAATAATCTAAATCTGTCCAAATTTTAATATTAAATCCAAAGTTCTTAAAGATCCCATCAATAACCAAAACCTAAATGAAAAATTGAAACTAAAAACAATGCTTAATTTGAAACCCAAACATTAAGAAAAACTTTGTTTTAAAAAATAAAAACTAACAAATACCATAAATTAATAATTTCAACATTTTATCAAAAAGGTGTGCTACAGCAGGATGATAAACTAACATAAAATAAATAAGCCTGATCACTAAAACCTCCTATAAAGGAATCAAATCCTTGAATACTGGCCAAATCTGTATAAAATATGCAGAACTATGTCAAAACTGGTGTTGCGGGTCAGCCATTCGAATCCAGCAAATGTCAGTTAAAAGCTCCGTTCCAACTAAAAAAACAAAACAACCCAATAAACCAAAACAGTCACAGCCTGAAATAAACCTACACAGAAGCAAAATTAAACCTGTGCCAACATTGGAATAAATGATGTACATTTCTAATTCTAACTTCTTGTTTCTCCCAGGAGGAAAGTGTTTTGCACCCTAGTAACCAGGCTGTCATTGCAGCTTTCCTTTCACTAAATAAGATTTTTTACCAAATATAAATTGCTCTCAAATTTCTCTAAGAGAAATTGAAATTGTATCTTTGAACTAATATCCCAAGTGTGCAAGTCCATCCCCTCAGAACAGCCCCCACCCTGAGCCCAGGGAGAATCCCAACTGGTTTGTGCATTTGTAACCCTGGGTCTTGAAGCTGATGAGAGAAAGGGAAGTGAGCCATCTTGGAGGTTTCCGATACCACCTGTTGGGAGCACAGGGAATTGACTGAGTGACGTCCTGGCTAATTTTCACCTTGTTCTCTGCCAGCAGGCTCCACTGGAGAGCTCGGGAGTGACTTGACCATGGCAGCACCCTATTTACATATTAAAAGCCAGCATTTGGGGGCCATTGGGGTGAAATGTGAGTACTTTTGGGGTTGGGACCCACATGAGAAGGGATGTGGACAAATTGGAGAGAGTCCAGCGGCGGGCAATAAAAATGATTAGGGGGCTGGGGCACATGACTTACGAGGACCTACAGGCCATATCCTGTATGTTGAGCTAAGGTAAAGTGAGCATATCTATATTTTGACCTTTTACTCAGAAAGGAAAATTGACCTTTAGCTTGTTACTTAAATAGAGAAGTACCCACGTCTGTCTAAGACCTTTACCTAGACGATTCGACAATGGAGAATGGCATAGGGGGGTTTTCAGTGTTGTACCCACAGACTTGACTTAGGTACACCACAAGGGAACTTATGTGCATATGTACATGTCATCAACACACACAAACATACTAGCCTATGAAGTAAGCGTACCCTAACGTTTTGTGGGTGAGGAATGAAATTTGGGCATAGGAGGAAGGATTTCCGGCACTTGTGCCCTATAAAAGAGGTAACCCACCTCGCTAGAGCACTTCGCTCTATCATTCTGACTTACTTCCTCCACTCTCTCTCTATCTACTATCAGTTAAGTTAAGTTCTTAAACTTTAAGTTTCAAGGGAACTAGGCTAAGCTCGGTTTCCCTAAGTTTTTATTCTTTGTTTATTAGGTTTTGATTTTAAGTTTAACTTAGTCAAGTGAACCCTAAGTAACACTAGCTTTTTCTAAACACTGCATCTTTCACTCAAGAATTGAGAAACCTGAACTGCAAGGCTGGTCCTGTGTCTCTTACCACCAGGTTATCAAGGAAGGGTGTGAGTACATTAACCAAAACTTTGTTGCCTATAATGCCATATGTATCTTTTGAATAGCAGTAATGCAACTGTAACTTTGTAACTCAATTAAATAAAATGTAAAATAATAAATTAATTGTTCATCATATTATCCAAATTAATATTATTAGTACACCCTAAATCAGGCTACATGGGACAGAGAGTTGGAGTGCAGGGGGATGAGGGCACTGGTTCTGGGGGTGCAGGCTCTGGGGTGGGGTTGGAATGAGAGGTCAGGGTTCAGTAGAAGACTGAGGATTAGGGCAGAAAATTGGACTGTGAGGGCTCTGGAACAAGGCAGGGAAAAAGAAAATTGAGATGTAAGAGAGAAATCAGGCTACAGCAGAAAAAGCGGGGGTGGGGGGGTGGGGTGGGGGGTGAGAGATTAGAGCTGCAGAGGAGAGAAAAAACTTCCCCCTACCCCCTCTCCCCAGAACATTTAAGAACCAGGTGAGAGACATCTCTCCCCTACTGCAGCAGCAACTCTGGCAGGCCTGGGTTGAGAGAGGAACTCCTCTCCCCAGCAGCTCTAATAAGGCCGGGACGGGTGGGGCGGGGCTGGGCTGGGCCATGGAAATCTGGCCCCCACAGATCTGACGTGCCTAACCTGGGACAGGGGAGGGGCTCCTCTCCTCTCCATTGGGGACATGGCGGGATGAGAGATGTGACAGGGCTTTACGGGAAATCATTATTTGCCTGATTCATGTGCCAGTCCTAGTCCTTGCTGACATAGTCGGTGAGTTCTATGGGTCCGTGGGGCCCATACTCCAGCAATATTCCCCAAGGTGGGCCCAGCTGCACCGGGCCCTGTGCTTCGGGGGTCCCCGTGCCAGGGGTCGGCAATGTGGGGCGCTCTCACCTCGGGGGCAGCTCTCCTGCTCCCCACAAGCAGCTCCTCCCAGCGCTGACTCGGTTCACAGCCCATTGGCCTGGAACCCCAGCCAATGGGAGCTGCAGGGGGCGGTGCCAGAGCTGCCTGGCCACGCCTCCACAGCAGGGAGGGGGAGGGAGCCACAGGCAGCGGCTCTCAGCCCTGGGCAGAGCGAGCAGCAGGGTCTGTGCCTGTCTGGTGCTCTGCTCCGAGCATCTGCCTAGCCTAGGCTGTCCGCTGGCCTTAGGTGCTTCCCCCTCCATGCTCTGGAGCAGGGGGTCTCATCACAATATTTTTGGTGGCCTCAGAGTGTGGCCATGCCTGCAGATGTGTTTCCTGGAGCCCCTGGCAGGCTGGGTGGTACATGACGCCGATCCCCTGCTGGTAGCACCAGGAAAAACCAGTGCATCTGCCTGCCAGCGCTAGAGCTCGCAAGGTGCTAGTGTGGATGCTGGAGACTGGGTGCTGGGGACTGTGAGTGAGACGCCAGCAGAGTGGTGCAGCAGACGTGTGCTAGGCCTGTAACCCAGAGCTTGAGAGATCAAAACCATCCTCTGCTTTGCCTGTGCTCAGGGCCGGCTTTAGGGAGTGCGGGGCCCAATTCGAACAGTTTCGACAGGGCCCTGGCACATAGGCGGTGAGTTCTATGGGCCCGTGGGGCCCAGGCTCCACCAATAATCCTGAAGCTGGGCCCAGCTCCACCAATGTTTGGGCCCCAGGCCCTGTGCTTTGGGGGTCCCCGCGTCGCACTGCCGGGCGCTCTCACCTCAGCGGCAGCTCCCGGGAGAGGCCCCAGCAGCGACTGGGCTCACAGACCATTGGCCGGGAACCCCAGCCAATGGGAGCTGCCGGGGGAGGTGCCGGAGCTGCCTGGCCACGCCTCCACAGCAGGGAGGGGGAGCGAGCCACAGGCAGCGGCTGAGCCCTGGGCAGAGCAGCAGCAGGGTCTGTGCCTGTCAGACAGACTCAGTCGGTGAGTTGTGGGGGCAGCCAGACACAGAGACACAGCCGGGGAGCGGGGGGTTGGTGGGGACAAACAGACACAGCTGGGGGTTGTGGGACAGACAGACACAGCGGGGTGGGGTGGGGACAGACACACACAGCTGGGGGTGGTGGGGGCAGCCAGACACACGGACACAGCCGGGGGTTGTGGGACAGACAGACACAAGGACACAGCCAGGGGGTGGTGGGGACAGACAGACACAAGGACACAGCCGGGGGTTGTGGGACAGACAGACACAAGGACACAGCCGGGGGTTATGGGACAGACAGACACAGCCGGGGGTGGTGGGGGCAGCCAGACACACGGACACAGCCGGGGGTTGTGGGACAGACAGACACAAGGACACAGCCGGGGGTTATGGGACAGACAGACACAGCCGGGGGTGGTGGGGGCAGCCAGACACACGGACACAGCCGGGGGGTTGTGGGACAGACAGACACAAGGACACAGCCAGGGGGGTGGTGGGGACAGACAGACAGACACAGCCGGGGGTGGTGGGGACAGACAGACACAGCTGGGGGGTTCTGGGACAGACACACACAGCTGGGGGGGGCAGCCAGACACACGGACACAGCCGGGGGGTTGTGGGACAGACAGACACAGCCGGGGTGGTGGGGGCAGACAGACAGACACAGCTGGGGGTTGTAGGACAGACACACACCAGGACACAGCTGGGGGGTTGTGGGGACAGACAGATGGAGCCGTGGGTGGGAAAAAGAGCAGCAATGGGCACCCCGGGGCTGGTATAAAATACACAGGATGGGGGGGGCTTCCTGAGGGGACTATAGCAACACCCCCCGCAGAGCAGACCCAGGTTGCAGCTGGCTCCGCCCATTACAGCCCCCTGCCCCACAGAGACCCACACAACCCTCTGCCCCTTCGAGAGACTCCCAATGACCCCTTTGTCCCTGTCACTCCTCTCCAGAGAGCCCTCCCCTTTGTGCCAGCCCACTCCCCTCCCCCACTGCCTCCCCTCCTCCAAAGCTCCCTACAATCTCCCCCTTTGCCTTCCGCCCCGCAGCCCAGCCCATTCCATTGGCCGGGAGGCTCCCAGTCTAGTGGCTATCAGGGCCCATGGGAGCTGCACCTGAGGCAGGGTGCCTGCTTGCAGATGCAGACCTGCCTGGCTGTGCCTCCACAGCACAGGGAGGGGGAGCCACAGGTGAGCAAGCCCTGGTCATCATCATCATCACAGGCCCAGTAATTCTCTGGATATTTAATTTCACTGAGGCAAAATGTGTGCAATTTTATGGGTTGAATGATTGAATGACATAATACCCACCTGCCCGCATTGTCCATCACTAAGTCCAGTAATTTTGTCAAGTGTTTGTTGCACAACATGGTGGTGCCTACCCCGACCTTGTGCTTCAGGGGGTGATGGGGTCCAGGGCAGCCTGGGGCATTAGCGGGGGGCCTGGCACTGGCAGCAGTGAGTGACCTGGCCCCAGCCCACTCTGCTCAACCGCGCCAGCTCCCGGCATTGCTCAGGGGCAGGGGCTTCGGGGAAGAGGTGGAGTGGGGCAGTGTGGGAAGAGGCTGGGCGGAGCAGGGTTGCTCGCTGCTGTTGGCGCCAGGCACCCGGCTAACCCCCCAGGCCACCCTGGACCCCACATCCCCCTGAAGCATAAGGTAGGGGTAGGCATCCTATGGATGGGACGGATCCACTTGGGCACCACCAAAAATTATACAAACCTGCCGCCCATGTACACACACACACACAAACACACACACCCCTCCTGGTGTTGGGAGGGGCACAGGAGAAAGGACAAAAGGAGCATGAGAAGAAGACAGAGGAGGGAGAAATGGATGGAGGAAAAGGTGAAACAAAAAGAACAAACCCTAATGTCCCCAGTGATTCTAAGGGACAATATCCCAGGTGCAGAATAAAATTCTGCCTCCTTAAGTTTGTGTTTTCCATTCCTAGAATTCAACTGTCACCAGATGGATCAGACTGAACAGGTTTCAAACCTCAAGGAGGCTCTTACCTTCTAAACAGGGATGGCTGTTTTCTGGTAAAATCACTACAAGGGAAGGAGAAAACTTGAAAGAGGTTCCTCCTGGCGCTCACATACGTGAACCCGAATACTCGCTCAGTCCTCAAAGAGAGACCTGGAGAAGGAGACTTGCTGAAGCAAAGCCACAGGGGTCTCTGAGGTTTCCCTGGCCCCTCGCCTCGCCCCTGTCCTGCCTGGCTGATGTCAGCATCTCTCTGTGAGGTCACTACCTCCCCACCATCTTTGACCAATAGTCTGAGATCCTGCAAAAGGCCTTTGTGATGTCACTGCCACACCCCTCCCTTGCTGTGCTAATTTCCTGTCCCTGGCCAGGCACTTTGGAGGGTTGAGCTACTCCCTGTGGCTCACCCAATTATGGACCATCAGCTATATAATCAAGCCATTGAGAGAAGGCAGATACACCTTGTGACTCAGCAAGGTATGCAGGGACCTGCCTATGGACTGAACTCTAAGGTTTTTCTATGCCACGTGCTGGATAGTGTGTCCTTGGGACAAAGAAAGCAAAGACCACATGGCAAGAGATTATAAAATGCTGATGCCTCGTCTCCATCTTGTCTTCAATCCTACTTCATACCTCTGAAGGGACTTTGCTACAAACTGAAGCTCTCTACAAATGACTGAATGACCCATCCCAGCTGTGGATGGACTCCAGAGACTGTATTTGAACCTGAAGTTTATTCCATCACAGCTACAAGCCTGAACCAAGAACTTTGCCATTACTGGATGTGAAGGGTTAAAATCCATGTGCATTTTGTATAACAACCTGGTCTATGGATTGTGCCAGCTCTTTTCCAGACCCAAAGTCCAGAGTATGGTCAAGGGACCAGAGGCCTAGCAAATCGTGATCAACTAAGAGAAAGATGGGGTGAACAGAAAGCCTTGCTTGCTAAGATAGGCCTGGTCAGCAAATTGCCAGGTGTTGGAGCTAAGAACTAAAGAATTGTGTCTTATTCAGAGTTGCAGATTGAACAAAGAATCCCTGTTCCTATTGTGTTAGTCTCTTCTGTAGGGAGACGTTCTTTCCACAGATCCAACCTTGAGTTTATGAAAAGTTGGCACATGTCAGTATAAGATATGGCATCCTTCCACCTCCCTTCCCAGGGACCAATGCCTTGCCTTTAGACACACAGAAAACAATCTTTATTGCCATATATTTCACTGTTTCTTTGCTTTAACCCCTAGGAATGTACCTGTTGGACAATCAAAGGAGTTGCTCCATTCCAATGGACCCCAAATCAGAATTCAACATAGATATTTTATACTAATAACATTTTATCAAAATATTCATTAAATGTTAACTTGCTAATTTAAGACCATGGGCAGAGACATTATATAACCTGTTAACCGTTGGCTAATGTGCTTATCTTGTCTTGCTGCAAAACCTATCCTGGGGTGTGGAACTGCCTACCCCGTCACTTTTCCCCAGCTATGGAAAATCTATATATTCTATTTTAATCAATTGATTGACAGTGTCTCTGAGCCTAATAAGCAAGGTGACACTCCGCCAGCACTGTGTGTAATAAACTCCTATGCTTGACCTCTACATGGTGTGGATTTATGTCCTTCACTGGTGAAGCTAGTAGTTTATAAACTGTAAAGGCTTTACAAGTTGCTGAGCCTGTCTTCAGTATAAGTACCATCAAGTTTATCATAAAAGTAAATCAAATGTTGTCTAGGGACTCACTCATCCCTCCACAGCCACCCTGTCTTAAAGTTGGTTTAAGAGCTAAATTTTAGTATTAGAACCCAGGTGCCGGCCCACTTGGCTTTGGAACCCATGTACCCTGCCTAGCAAGTGCTATTGAATTGAAGGTGAGTCCCGCCATCGGGGTCTGCGAAGCACAGTTGTGCTGCTCCTGATTCCCACAACAAGGATAACAACCCTTTATTTCTCCTGCCCCTATAACAAGGAGACTGGGAATCCAACACCAGACAAAAGTGATCATTTCAGCAATCAATCCAACATATTTCCAACATACTGTAAATTCCACATGCAGACTCATACACGAAACCTTGCAAGAAAAACTTCCTGAGGGGGTCTAAGGCACCTGCTGCTGGAGGGAAGGAGGGAGCCATGGGTTGGGATTGAGGAGCACTGTAAAAGGGGGGGGCCTGTATGTTGGGATTGAGGGGCACTGGGAATAGGAGGGGGCTGTGGGTTGGGACAGAGGAGAAGGGTGAAGAGGAGCAGGCTCTGGTTGGGAGTGAGGAGCAGTAAGTACAGGAGGGGCTGTGGGTCTGTGGGTTGGGTCTGAGGGGCACTGGGAATAGAGGGGACATGGGTTCAGGCTGAAGAGCATCCTCGTTTGGGGATCCAGCAGGAAAGGGGAAGGCAGCAGGTGATTCCAATTCCTTAGGGATATTATGTGTGTGTGTGTGTGCAGGGAAGGAACATGCTATATGCCGAGAGGACTTTATTCCTCCAGCCTGCAAGGACAGAGGGGCTGTCAGGAAGTTGCCCCTTCAATCCCCCACACACAAAGGCCCTTCTTAGGAAAGGCAAAATCCTGAAGAGAAAAAGTAACACCAAAGAGGACTCTAGAAAGACAGATTTTTAAGATCTTAGTGAGTAGCTTATCACCTGACCAGAGACTTGAACCCTGGACCCTCAGATTAAGAGTCTGATGCTCTACCAACGGATGAAGTGGGAATTCACCCACAAAAGCTCATGCTCCAAAATGTCTGTTAGTCTATAAGATGCCATAGGACTCTTTGCTGCTTCTACCAACTGAGCTAGCCGGGCTCACACAGGGAAAGGGCCAGTTGGTGCAGAGGAGAAACTAGTCAAGAAAAAGAGAGCAGGAAACAATAGGGGAAACCTGCTGCTCTCTCTCTCTGCCCAGCCCTGGCCTGGCCTGGTATTAGTGCTGGTTAAAAGGAGTGGGAAATATCGGCATCTACCAGCCTTTCATAGCTGTACAAGACTTAGGCACAGCACACAGGCTTTTGCTTTTTCTGGCAGTGCACAACTCCCGGAAACATTTCCTTTGGGTCTTCCTGATAACGTCCCATGTGGTTCTACTTGCTCAGCATCTTCCTGCTGGGGATTCTCCTCCTCGTTCTCACTCACCATCCCAACACCTGATGGGAGACAGAGAGAATCCAGACATAGGTCACTCCCTGCGCTGGAGAGAAAGGAAATGTCAGAGACAGGAATGGAATAAGGGAGAGCCTAGTAGGCAGGCATTAAATGACCAAACTTTTCTGTCTGACTCTTCCCAGTCAGTGAAACCTGCAGTGAAAAACTTTCCTTTGACTTTACTGAATTTGGATTTCCTGTCTTGTTGAATGGGTCCCTGGGAGCTGTCAGGCAAATATCCATGGAAAAGGGGAGTAGATGTGAGCTTTGTTGGTTGGGAGATTTGACTGTGTTTTGTCTCCTTGTGGGATGGGCAAATTGGAGGAGCTCTTGTAGCATTTCTGATGATTGAGTTAAAAACTGCTACCAACTTTTGTTTTCAAAATAGCTCAGCCCTCAGTGTGTTCAGCCTTTCTGAAAACCTGGCCAACATTTTTGTTGCCCAAATGGCAGCTGAGTTCTTCTGAAAATCTGGCTCTAGGGGTGAGTGTGAGACGTTCTGAAAATTCTGGCCTCTGTGTCTGGAAGCTCTAAGAACCTTCAGAACTTTTATCTTGTGTGAGAGCCTGATGAGAAAACCTTCCTTCTGTAGAACTCAGCAGAGATTTTCTCACTGACTTACAATCACAATGTTTTATCTTGATCTCAGGTTTAGATACCAACAAAATGCATTTATTGTATTTTTACAAGCAATTTGAAACAAACATCCCTAGTTGGGCAGAGAGATAGAAGTAGGTCTGCCACTAAATCACATTCCCTTTCATCAGTAGCTACCTGAGCAAGGTGGTAACCAGTGGGCAACAGGTGAAAGGCCCATTGTCCATGCTTAGAACACTTCAGCAGCTAGACCTCAGGAATGGAAGAGGCTAATGATCAGTTTCTCCGGGATAGTTACTTCCAAAGAGTGGGATGAAAATTTTTGGCTGAATATTTTATTTGCTGAAATATTTTGGTTAGCCCAAAATGATTTTTTGGTTTTGTTTCAGCAAGAAAATTGGGAAAAAAAATTCATCTTGGGTCAACCTGAATGTCTATTATTGTTATTATAATATTGGTTAGGCTAGCTAGCAAGGTGGGTGGGTGGAATAATTTGCACGTTTATTTGTGTAAAAGGGCATGCAGCCTGGACTTCCAGGTGCACACGGGAAACATGCCCATATTCTGTTACTAGTCAGTGGGAAGCTTTGATTTTTATATGGTCTCCAAAGCCCTTCCCAACATCATGTAAAAGATAGGGGAACCAGGAAAAAACATGGATTTGTTTAAATTGGAAGTGAAAAATAAATGAAGGTTTTCTGATGTGAAGTCACTTTTCCTTGACTGGGAATTGAACCCAGGCCATTGCTGTGAAAATGCCAAATCCAAACCACTAGACCACCAAGTAGGTGATGATGTTGTTCTTCTTCTCATTTATGCTACACTTCCTTTGGCTACTTTCTGTCCAATTTCTGAAGCAGCTCCATTGTCCACTCTCTGAGGGGCTAAGAGCAGAGAGTGCAGGAACCCCTGTACTCAGGATCACAACCTGAGGCCAATCCAAGCCACTGAAACAAATTCAAATGATGCTTCAGCTTCCTCCAGCAGGATCACAGAGCAATACAAAGAAAACCCATGAGGAACAATCTTCCTCTGCCTTCATTTAACCCATTGCAACCCTCTCGGCAGCCGACTCTTGCAGGAAGGACACTGAGCTGATAGGAGCTCTGGCACAGAGACCAAGGGAGGGGTGCTGCTCCCCCTGGGTGTCAGCTGATCACATTCTGACTCGGGACTCTGAGCTTTGCCATCTTGTGAGTTCTGTGTCCTCAACCAGCAGCCAAAGTGCTGAACTCCCTGGACCCTTCTGCTGGGAGCATGGTGATTGCACAACAGCTGCAAGCCCTTTTTCCTTCTCCTTGTCCTCCTCCGCTTCCCTGGCCCTTCCCCACAAATGGTTCTATCAGGCACTGAAGGGATCAAAGGACCTCACCCACCTCTTAAAGCAAACACTGATTCCCTTCTCTGACATTCCTGGGCCTGGGTTTCTTTTGAGTTTTTCCCAAGAGGGGCCTGATTCCCTGTGAAAATGTGTGTGTGGCACCAGCTTGTCTGCCCCCTCTCTGGGAGCTGAGAAGCTTTTTCACACTCTCCCCCACTAGATGAGTCTAACAGCACCTCTCCATTGTGGAGAATCCTAAATTCCACCCTCCCACCCTGGTTTCTCTGACCAGCTGATGGCGACAGCATGCTAAATCAACCCCAGCAATCTGGTCTAGAAAGCAGCATCTAACCAGCCTTGTGACAGCTCCGGTTTGCTCGCTGGAGACATAATCAGGAAAAAAGGCGAATGTCAGAAAGGGAACCTCAGCTCGCAAATAAATACCCTCAGGGCTCCTTCTACATAGAGACTGGGCAGCTGAACAGACTCAGACCTGGCTAGCTCAGTTGGTAGCACATAACACTTTAAATCCCATGGTCGTGCATTAAAGTCCCACATTGGGTGGTAGTGACAGCCACTCTTCCACTTATATTCACAACCCAAAATGAAATAAACTCTCTGTCCTCTCTACCACCTTAGGCAGGTAATGTGTCTTCCTCTCTCTAAGCTTCTGTAAAATATGAAGAGGGAACAAACTGACGTTTGCATCCTCTGTTGAGACAGGTTTTTCTCCTCTTCCATTCTACCCCAGGCAACAGAGGGGGGATAATAAACATTTAATGGATAATTCCAGAGAGAAAAGTTTGGTCATTATAAATAGGATGATCTATTGAATCATATAGAAAGGTGGGGCAGGGAGGGATCCCGAGAGTCAGGACCAAGTATCCCTAGGCCATCCCTGACAGGTGTTTGTATAACCCCTTCTTAAAATCCTCCAATGACAGAGATTCTGAAAATTTCCATTGAGGCATCTGCCATGCAATCAACAATGCTTGGCTCATGGTTAAAGGCCAGGCTGCGATTCAGAAAATTTGGATTCAGTTCCCAGTTTGGTCCCATTATTTTCTGTGCAAACATGGACAAATTACAGCACATCTTCGGGCCTCAGTTTCCCTATCTGTAAAATGGGAACCGCCCTCCCACACTTTTGTCTATTTCACCTGTGAGCTGTTGGCAGCAAGGACTCTCTCTCTCACTCTGAGTTGTATAACACCTGGCAGAATCAGGGCCCCAACTCTCGGTCAGGGTCTCTGCAGTGCTTGGCACAACTAGGGCACCCACTGTTGGATAGGGTATCTGCAGTGCCCAACACAATGAGGCCCCAATCTAGGAGCCTAATGAGGATACAAAAATCTCCCTTTTCATTTGTTTATTTTAAAAAGTCCATTTTTAACCTTCAAGTTCAGCCAGAAAACATGGCCCAAGAGTCTCAGAAAAAACAAGAAAGTAATAACATTACCCCCAAAGGGAGCATTTTTAAACATCTCATGATTTTTAAGCTGCCCTCTGGATTTTTGAGTCCAGACTCCTAGTTACTCTTCTCAATCTAACCATGGCTGAACTCTGGAACTGTAACCAGTGACACTGAACTAGTAAGTGGAGTTGTACAAACAATTTTTCTTGGGCCGTTGGTCATCATAGCTTCCTTTACTGGGGTGGAAACCAAGAACTGTGTGTGTGCTCTTTCCACCCCAGTTCTTTCCAAATCCTTGGCCTTGGTTAGGGTAAATTTACACTTCTCTGAAGTAGAATCCTTTACAAAACCACTCCAAATCTCAAAAGTGTTAGTAAGCACTGGCTTCCCGAAACATGCTCAGCTTTTCTTTAATTTGGTGGCACAGTTCCAGGCAAGGGACTGGATACAGGGCTGGATCATAATCTTTGTTTGTTACCAGAGCTGGAGATTCTATTCAAAAATAGGTATTTTTCTGCAGCTATTAGATTTCCAACAGTGATTTTATACACATTTTCAACACCTACAAAGGATAAATTCAACAAAAAGCCCACTTCTATTTCCTCAACATCTGCGCCAAGAAGGGCAGCATTCCCTGTAACACAGGATTAGCTAGGAGAGATCTTTTGTTGGGCCTGGGGTACATATCATTTGGGAACCAAATACATAGGCATTTTGCCTAGTTCAAAATCACCTAATGTGGAGTTCTATCCCCAGATCATCTGAGACAATATTGACTTCAACAACTGAACTACAATGTGATCATATGAAGTTCCTTCAGTTAGTTGGGGTTCTGCTGTTGTTAACCATTTCTGAGTGTAGAATCACTGCTGTATCTTTGTTAGTATGTCCAGTAAATTGGACAGTTCTCTCCTGTTGACAGAATTGCACTTGAATTGTCTCCTTGTCATCATGGAGGGATGGGGAAAAGCAAAGCTGAAATCATAAATGAGGACTTTAGAAAATGGTCATTTGTCTTAAATTCTCCAATAAATCTGAGCTACATCCTATCAAACTGAACTAATATCCAACTGGGTGACCAAACAGCCTTCAGGAAAGATAGAAACCCATACCACAGAGAGACAGAATACATGACAATGGAAGTGTTAAGTGAAATTCCAGAGCAGGTTATATCTGATTATTCAGAATCAGGACAAGAGATCCTCCCATCACATTCTCCTCTGATCCATTCAAACCTGCTTCACTCAGCACTGTCTCAATAGTCAGTTATGTTATTTACAACATGTTTAATATCCTAGCATCCCCATAATGGGGGACAAAACAGATACTTTGTAAGAAGTGGCTTTACCAGTAGATGGAACCTGGGATTTAAACTCCCAATGATCACACTGTGTTTGGGATCCATTTGAATTCCTCTCCCAGGTCTTTGACACTTACATCTGCACTCATAGCAACTCTGATATAGGATTAAAGTCAAAACATCATCTCCAAGTACAGACAATGGAGAATGCTTCATCACATGACACTTTGAAAAGTGGATGGATAGAATGTGAAGGTAAACTATACATGGCTCAGACAAAAGGTAACAGTTCTGCAGTGATGGGGAAGGAGGGAATCTCTGAGTCGCCCCGTATCCTTCCGGTGTCACAGAGGCTGAAATGACACTTTTTTTCCTGCCCCTGCTCCTCTTCATTTAGATATAATTTGAAAAGTTCCCAATAAAACTGCTCTTCAGCACAACCCAGAGCAATGTGAGAACAACTGGCAATGATAAAATCTGAATCATTGGTGACTCTAACAATAACTTTGCAATAGGAGGAATGCTATAAATGTGATGCTCCCTCGTTTCTTATGGAAAGGGCACACTCAAATTACTCATGAGACAATGGAGTTGATAGAAAGGACAAACTGGTCTACCTCAAAACAGGGCAAACTGTAAAAAGGCAAAAATGGGCCACTCATCTGGTCAAACTGAGGGATAATGGTGCTGCAAACAGTTCAAATAGCTTCAAAAGTTACTGTGTGGGAATCAGTAAAATTATTAAAGAAAAAGAAAGTATTGATAGCCCTAGAGGTTTTTATAGTGTTGATCTCCTTGGCAGATTCTCTGATGGCTAACATGAGTTGAGAGCCAAGAGAAGGTTTTCCCACACTCACTGCATTGATAGGGCCTCTCCTCTGTGTGGATTCTCTGATGTTCAGAGAGGGTTGAGCTGCTAGTGAAGCTTTTCCCACACTCACTGCATTCATAGGGCCTCTCCCCTGTGTGGATTCTCCGATGCCTAATAAGGTGTGAGCTGTGATTGAAGGTTTTCCCGCACTCACTGCATTCATAGAGCCTCTCCCCTCTGTGGATTCTGTGATGTTCAGAAAGGGCTGAGCTCTTAGTGAAGCTTTTCCCACAATCATTGCATTTATAGGCCCTCTCTCTTGTGTGGATTATCTGATGCCTAATAAGGTGTGAGCTGCGATTGAAGCTTTTCCCACACTCACTGCATTCATAGGGCCTCTCCCCTCTGTGGATTCTCAGATGGCGAAAAAAGCCTGATCTGTGAGTGAAGTTTTTCCCACACTCACTTCATTCATAGGGCCTCTCCCCTGTGTGGATTCTCTGATGTTCAGAAAGGGATGAGCTCTTAGTGAAGCATTTCCCACACTCACGGCATTCAAAGGGCCTTTCTCCTGTGTGGATTCTTTGATGCTTTATAAGGACTGAGTAGTCAAATAAATTCTTCCCACCTTCAGTGCATGTATTTTTTCTCTTTCCCATGAGGATTTCCTGCTGTGTTGTGGTTTCATTGAGGTCCGTCTGAGTTCCCCAAAAGGAAATTTATCCACTTTCTCCCCTGGATGGTTTCCCTGCTCTCTTTCTGGTCTGTGCTGAATCTCACAGGAGTTTCCTGGCTCATGACTCCAGGACACATTCCTTTTCGATCTCTGTGATAATTCTCTGTGTTTAGCCACTTGCGCAACATTTTCCTGCTGAGAATTCTGCTCATCTTTCTCACGTACCATTGCATCACCTGCTGTGGCAGAGACAGAAACCTCAGACAGGGATGGAAAGGGGAAGGCCAAACCAAAACAAGTGCTGGAGAGAGGTCAAATAAAAATCAGGAACTGAACTCCCCCAAACTCTTCCCCCAAATGTAGTGGTGGGATTTTATGTTTGTATTTTATATAATTTGGAATGAAGGATAAAGAATAATTATGTAGCATGTGTTAAGTGTATTGGTGTATGATCTGAGCACATCCTGCCAGCCACCCTTTTTGAATAACAGAAAGGAATGGCTAATGGGCCAATGGGTAGAGATACATCAGCCAGGATCCGTGTCTGGACTGATTTCAAGGCAGAAACAGACCTTTGAGGGTCACCAATTTGTTGCAGGTTTAGCATTTTAAAATAAGCAGAAGAATGCCATGATTGTTTTCTTTTGCATTGCAATTTGATGTTCCTGTTCAAAATGTTCAGTGTAAATTAATTCTGGTTTGTGTGTGAATAAGGAATGTACATGTTAAGAGGTAAGTGTGAAGGTCATTGCTGAACCAGATGTACGAGGGATGAACTGAAGAAAGACGCAAGGGCGCCAGGAGGCTGCAACACACCCCTACTGAAATGTCAGAGGAGGGCAGACTGATGATTCTAAAGATGAGACAGGCAGGGCCACCAAGAGGATTCAGGGGGCCTGGGGCAAAGCAATTTCAGGGGCCCCTTCCATAAAAAAATTGCAATACTATACAACACTATATTCTCATGGGGGCCCCTACGGGGGGCAAATTGCCCCACTTGCTCCTCCCCTCACGGGCAGCCCTGGGAAAAATGAACTTTCCACATCTCGGCACAAACCCAGTTTTGAGAAAACTTCTTTACAAGGTATCACTGGTTCTCAGCATCAGCTAGTGCTAAAAGGCACTAAAGCTCATTAAAAGGGTTGGACAAATATTTTCCGTCAAAACTTTTTTTGGATCGAAAACTAGGGGTTTTTAAAAAGCAGAAAAAAATCATGGACAATGTCTGCTTTCCTTCAAAATTTGTTGTGGTTTTTTTAATTGAAAAGCTGAAATTAGTCCACCAAAACCTGGACATGGTTTGGGGTTTCAGAAGTGTGTGGCCAAATATTTGCTGCTTGTTGTGTTTGATTGCTTAAAGAAACAATAAAAAAAATCTGCTAAAAAAAAATCCAAAACTTTTGAACCACCTCAGCTTGCGACCAAATGCCTGAGCCCATCCAGGCAGAGATTTTTCCAGGTTTCTGATACTCTGCTGGCTTCCTTGACTAACATCTGTCTGCATAACTTTGGGTTCACTTACCTTAGAACATAAGAACAGTCATACTGGGTCAAACCAAAGGTCCATCCAGCCCAGTATCCTGTCTACCGACAGTGGCCAATGCCAAGTGCCCCAGAGGGAGTGAACCTAACAGGTAATGATCAAGTGATCTCTCTCCTGCCATACATCTCCACCCTCTGACAAACAGAGGCTAGGGACACCATTCCTTACCCATCCTGGCTAATAGTCATTAATGGACTTAACCTCCATGCATTTATCCGTTTCCTAGAGACTGGCTCCATGGGGTCCCTCACAAACTGGAGACGGTTACTGTGGGTTTGTCTTTAGTAGAGCTTATGTACATACTCCACGAACTGAGCATTTGAGCTTGTCCAGAATCTGGGATGAGCCTATGTTGTGAAAACTGAAATGCTCAAAATAGCACATGCATGTGAATGGACACAGGGTGCTAAAATGAAATTAACCCAGAGCTTCTCAAACTGGGGGTTGGGACCCCTCAGGGGGGTCAGGAGATTATTACTGGGGGTTGTGAGCTGTCAGCCTCCACCTCAAAACCCGCTTTGCCTCCAGCATTTATAATAGTGTTAAATATATAAAAAAGTGTTTTTAATTTATAAGGGGGGGACACAATCAGAGGTTTGCTGTGTGAAAGGGGTCACCAGTAAAAAAGTTTGCGAACTACTGAATTAACCCCTCTGAAGCCTCGGGGAATGCGGAGGGAGGGGTCTCCCTTCCTAGGGTTGGGAAGGAGGTAGGTGGTGTAGGATATTGCTCTTCTCATGTGATCCCTCCCCTGGTGGCTAATTTGACATATAGCTACCCTCCCCTGCCATGAATCTCCCTATGGCACTGAAATGAAATACAGACTATAATTTGGCATTTGAGCAGTGAAAGGGACGGTGGCCCTAATGGAAAAGCTAACAGCTTGGCTCTTCTGCAAGCCTCAAACTGCTGAATGAGCTTTAGGGTAGGGAAGGCTGTGCCTCCCAAACAGCCTGGCCCTGCCCACTATCCGACAACTGATTACAACATGATGGTGCAAAACTCATTGGTCCCAATGAAGGAAAATCAGTATATAACCAGGGTGCCTTGCCATGAAACTTTGGGTTCATCCTGCCAAGACTTCCCCAGAGGATCGTGTTGCAACTGACAGAACCTGGCTCCTCCTACCCATGATCAAACTAGCTGGCCATTAGGTTGATCTGGACTTTGGACTGGTAACTATAACATCGACTGGCAGGACAGTGTGTTTGTGTGTGGTGTGTGACTGAATGCATATAATTGTTGTATCTTCAATAAATGCGGCGTATTGCCTTTTCCCCTGAAAAAGATCCTGTGTGCTTCTTATAAGCTACTCCCAAGGTAGCTAGCTAGCACATCTTGGAGGGACTGTTCAAATTAAGTGGTTCATCAAGACACACTTGGTTGACAGTGGATCATGGGAGAAGCCCATCTACACTGAGTGGACTGTCATGTAAATGTGCTGTCTGGAATCTAGGGTAATGGCTTTCTGCAATGACTGAGGGAAAATGGGCATGAACATGTGACTTGCCCATGTGACTCCAAACTTCATCCTGTTGCTCTAATTTTCCACAGTAAGAACCATGGGATGCCTTTCACACGGCAAAAGCTATAAAAGGCCATGGAAACACCTCCATTTTGTCTTCAATCCTGCTTCTTACCTCCAGAGGAACTTTGCTACAGACAAGCTCTGAGTAAAGGACTGAATGACCCATCCAAGGTGTGGATGAACTCCAGAGACTTGATTTGAACCTACAGTTTATTCCATCACTGCTACAAGCCTGAACCAATAACTTTGCCATTATGGATGTAATTGATTCCCTTAGCCAATTTTAACTCCCCCCTTTCTTTCTCTTTATGAATAAACCTTTAGATATTAGATACTAAAGGACTGGAACCAGCATCATTTTTGGGTAAGATTTAAGTTGTATATTCACCTGGGAGTGGCTGGCCCTTTGGGATCAGAAGAAACTATTATTTAATGACACTGGTTGTAAAGAACCACTCAGCTCTGAATCCAGTATTTTTGGTGGTGATATAAGAACCGGAATGCCTGAGAAAACTGCCTTTATGTTTCTTGTTAGCCAGTGTGGTGAAACAGGAGTTTACTTTTGTGGCTGGTTTGGTCTATCTTATAAAAGGACAGGAGTACTTGTGGTACCTCAGAGACTAACACACTTATTTGAGCATAAACTTTTGTGGGCTACAGCCCACTTTATCAGATGCATGCTTATGCTCAAATAAATGTGTTAGTCTCTTAGGTACCACAAGTACTCCTGTTCTTTTTGCGGATACAGACTAACATGGCTGCTACTCTGAAACTTATAAAAGAATATCTACCAGTTTGGGGTTGTGTTTGCCCTATTTCTCAGCAGTTCGTTCTGAATTTGGCATCCTCAGTTGTGACCCACTAAGGCTCGGTGACAGGGTGCCAAGGGGGGGGGGGGCTGGGTCATGGATTTACAGGGAGTTAGGTGACCCAACATTCATACAGTCTCCCTTGGGACCGCCCTCTTTAGGGTATGTCTAAGGTGCATCAGGGAGTCGGCCGCTTTCCAGGCTGAGTCTCATGCTAGCGCATTAAAAATGGCTGTGGAGACATTGCTTTGATGTTAGGGCTCCGCTTGGAGTTCAGACCATCCAGCCCACCCACCCCCCTCAACCCCTGGCTTTAGAACCCAAGCTACAGCCGCAACTGACAGCACCTACACCGTTATTTGTAGTGAGTCAGCATGGACTCTGGCTGGGAGGCAGCTTCCAGACACAGTGCAGACATACCCTTAATGGGCGACACGCTCGCTTTAGCTTTTTCCAAGGGTGAACCCTGGTTCCCCTTAGAACCATAGAGTTAAAAGGACCACAAAGGTCATCTAGTCTAACCCCCTGCCTTTTGAAAACCTCCAGTGAATAACCTTCCACCACCTCCCTAAGCATCTGTTCCATTGTCCTACGGTTCTTCATTAGGAAGTTTTTCCTGAGATTTAATCTAAATCTGCTGTGCTGTAGTTTGAACCCACTGCCTCTTGTCCTGCCCTCTGTGACAAGAGAGAAGAACTGTTCTCCATCCTCTGTATGGCAGCCTGTAGCGGGGAAGACCAGCAGGGACCACAACCCGCCCGTTGGGCTACAGAGCCAGGAAAGCCACCTCCATCCCTCCAGAAGCTGAGGGGCGGTACAGGAAGCAGAAGTACAAAGGGAGGGGGCCCTGCAGCTCAGGTGGGCTGGAGCTGCCGCAGGAGACAGACACTTATCACCCGCTGCCGGAGCGGGACACCAAGGACCTGCTGGGGCGGCCGCCAGAGGACTGGCCAAAGCTCCCAGGGTCACCAGCCAGTCGAGGTGCCAACGAGATGATGGGGTTGCCACAGACCACCGACCCTGGGGAAACGGAGGCCAGAGGTACCAAACCCTGGGGATTGTTGGAAGTAGCCCAGGGAAACTAGACCATCGTCTGGCTGAGTGTTGGCCTGACACTAAGTAAGGATGTTGTGGGCGGATCCCCCCAATACAGTGGCGGATTACACTGCCACTGCTAGGGCCTGGGGCTGGGACCCGGTGGAGTCAGGTGGGCCGGGGTCCTCCTACCTCCTGCCATCCCACTTTCAGCCAGGAGGCCTGTGTTGGTCGACTGTCCGCCGAGCTAGGACGCTAGACTGGTGCTTGGCCCTGCCTGAGCCCTAGACTGTTTGGTGCTCGCCCTGAGCAAAGCCCCTCATTGTTTGCTGCCCCACCCTGCCTGAGGGCCTGGGCTTGGAGACTTTGCAGCTCTGCCCTGAAACAGACCAGGAGGGACGGCCACACATGCTCACACCGCCTTTCGAGTATTTGAAAACCACTGTCATATCCCCCCCATTAATTCTTTTTTCCAAACTAAACACACCCAGTTCCATCAGCCTTTGCTCACTGGCTTGTGTTCCACCCCTTTGATCATCTTTGTCACTTGCCTCTGGATTCTTTCCAGTTTCTCTACATCCTGTGTAGTCATTGATGACCAAAACTGGACCCAGGACTCCCCTGGCCTGAGGCCTAACCAGTGCTGAGTAGAGCAGTACTATCACCACCTGTGACTTACATGCTATGCTTCTCTTAATGCATTTGCTTCTTTTTGCATTACCATCACGCTGTTGCCTTCATATTGAGGTTGTGATCCACCACAACTCCCAGATCCTTCTCAGCAGTGCTGCTGCCATTCCAGTTATCCCCCATTCTGTATTTGTGCATTGGGTTTTTCTTCCTGAAGTGTAGCACCTTACATTTGTCTTTGTTGAATTTCATTGTTGTCTATAGCCCAATTTGCCAATTTATCAAGATCTCTTTGAATTCTTGCTCTATCCTCCAAAGTGTTGACAACCCCCCGCCCCAGCTTTGTGTCATCTGCAAATTTGATCAGTATGCTCTCTATTCCTACATCCAGGTTGTTAATGAAGATGTTAAATAGCAACAGACACAAAACAGATCCCTGTGAAATCTCATTTCAGAAATCCCTCTAATCTGACATCATTCCAATAATAGTTATTCTTTGCTTGCGGTTGTGTAACCAATTATATATCCACTTAATGGGAGTTCCATTGAGCCTGCATTTCTCCAGCTTACTCACAGGACTGTGTCAAACGCCTTTTTGAAGTCCAGGTTTTTTAGCCACCAAACCAGTTACCCTATCAAGGAAGGATATCAAGCTGGGTTGTCATGCTACGTTCTTAGTAAATCCATGCTGGCTGCTACCGATTACCCCTTCGGTAGCAGCCAGCATGGATTTACTAAGAACGTAGCATCCTCCAGGTATTCGCAAATTGAATGTTTTATACATTGTTCTAGTAGCTTCCCTGGTATTGAGGTCAGGCTGATTAGTCTATAGTTCCCCAGCTCCTCCTTTTTCCCCTTTGTAAAGATGGGCACTATGTTAACCCTTCTCCAGTCTTCTGGGACCTCTTCTGTCATCTGAGTTTGCAAATATTGCCAGAGGCTCTGAGATTTCATCAGCTAATTCTGGGCTGAACAGCAAGAAAGGAGGTGGGGGGCTGGTTTGGGGGATTAAGAGCTCTGTTATCAACATTTCAGCTGTTGAGCTTCAGTTGATGGCTGCCATCCATGAGGAGTCATCAGAGGGAGGCGGGGATTTCAGTTTGGACAGAAGGAGACAGGTCTGGAGCAGAGCGGTAGATCTGTGACTCATCAGCATACGGACAGTAGCTGAATTTGTGTCTGGGGTGAGATTTCCCAGAGATAAAGTGCAGAGGAAGTGACCAAGGACTGAGCCCTGTAGAAGCCCACAGAAGAGTGGAGTGGGGGTGAGGAGGATCTTCCTAAGGACACGCTGAAGAAGTGATTACAGAGGTAGGAGGAGAACCAGGAAGCAGACAAGATGTCAAGACGACGACCATGGTCAGTGGTATTAAAGGCGGCTGACGGGTCAAGAAGAATAAGGATGGAGCACTGGTTCTGAGCTTAGTCATTAGAGACTATGGCAAAAGCATTCGCAGTGGAGGGCCCCAAATATCTGCCTCCCTGAAACCTTCCCTTCCCACTGCCACCAGATCCTTCCTGCTCCTTGGAGCAACCACTCCCCATCCCCTTCCCACTATCCTCAGTCTTTTCCACTTCCAAGGATCCCAGATCTCCTACCCAATCCCCGCAGCCCCAACAGCACCACTGCTGGGACCTCCACCCCTTTTCTCCATTCCCAGGCTCCCACTCCCCCAAACCACCACACTCCCTGTTCCCAGGAGATTCTGTCTCTGATTCCTCACCTCCTCTTCCTTCCATGGTACCCATCCCTCCCTGATTCCCTCTAGTCTTCCACATCCCTATCCCTTTCCTCGCACTACACTCAGCCTTCCCTACCTTGTGGCACCCCACAACCACTAGCTCCCCCATCATCTTCTCCACTCCCACTGCTCCCTGCTCTCCTTCCCCCCTACCCCCCAAGAACTCCTGAATAGGAACCTCACACTGCTCTCACAGTCATTGGCTGGTTGGGTCAAGAGGACATGCTGTGGCCACTGCCTCTGAGCTACACCCATTCATCTGAGTCGGAGCCGTACCACTGTTAACTTTCAGACTAGGTGTATTGTGCGTTTTGCTTGCATTCTGAAGGAGTTCCTCTTAGATGTTTCCCCCTGATTCCAAAATTTCAGGGCTGAGAGCAATATTTTAAAGTGTTTTAAAATCCACTCTGGCCTCTTCTGAGCTGCTGAGTTTTGTCAGCATAGCTCTGTTTGTTAGGGATGCAAAAGAACACATCCTTAATTGATATAATTATGCTGGAAAAATCTCTCATGCAGACACAGAGTGCTGAAAAAGTCTATTAAAAATAAGGAAATTAAATGCCCATAACCTACATCAATACCGAGTACAGGTTTCCCAGTTCTGCTTCATGCCTTTGCACTAGGTGGGTGGTGGCTAAACTTAAACCTCTGAAAACCAGAAGAGGAAGAGTTAATATACACACCACCCCTTAAATGCAACCTTAACTCTGCCCCTGGCCCTGCAGCTGGTACTAGCCACTGGGAATGGCTCAGTAAGTCTGGTGCAAAGGTTAACAAACTAATAAAGGAAGCGGAGGTTTCTCCATTTCTTGAAGTTGTCAAGTCGCAGTGGATGCCTTTCTGGGGGCAGATTGAGTCCAACACAAGGTATTCAGCTCAGTAGAGCAGTAACTGGGTGAAATTCTATGACCTGTGTTATACAGGAGGTCAGACTAGATGACCTAATAGCCCTTTCTGGCCATAAAATCTATGATTCCAATATAGCTATGAAGGACTAGGAACGTGCCATTGTTTGTGTTGTGTTCAGAGATGGGAATACCAGCATTTCTCCACATGTCTCCAGCTGTGTGCACTGGGTCAGCTGTAGCTGTAACTGGATGGTGGTGGGAGGAGTTGGAGCAGCTTGGCAGAGCTGTGACTGCGATATGAAGGGAGGTGCATGGGAACCCTTAGGGACCTAGTCTGCCCCATTTCAATGCACTCAATGGGCTGTTGCTGAGACAGGGCAGAGCAGAGGTGGCATTATGGGGGTGGCGTGAACCTTAACTCTTCATTTCCCCTTCTAAGAACTGAGGGGACGGGAATCCTTACCCAGCGAGGTCACATTCTCATAGTTCTCCTGCATGACGTCTCTGCAGAGGGCTCTTTGACGGGGGTCCAGCAGAGCCCACTCTTCGCTGGAGAAATACACAGCCACCTCCTCGAAGGTCACCGGCCCCTGAAAGAGCAAGAGTCCAACACTCAGTACCTGCTGCCCCACTCACAGCCCCACTATTCATGGGGGAGAGGAGCCAATCAAACGGAAGCTCTGGCAGGCTCAGTCAGCAGAGTCCCACCTTAGAGCAGCCAGGAGGCAAAACAGGAGGGGAGACAGAGATCCCCTCATCCCCCCCAGCAGACAGAGGGGGAAGGGTCTTCTCCTCCATCACACACCTACAAGCCAGAGGCTGATACGGGGGATGGGGCCCCCAGCAGGCTCCAGGGTTGGCTCCCCAGTAAGAATCCCAACAGGCTTCCCATTGCCAGCAGCTGGAAGGAAGGGGAGGGGTTATCTACTCTATGCCCCACTGGTGGGTAACCTCCCACCCCCTCCTTCGAATCTCCTAGCAGCCTCTGGCCAGTAGGTTCATGTTCTTGCACTGGGAATCGGATACGTTTTCCCCAGCGCTGTCCAGGGTTCCCCCACTCCCAACACAACCCCATTCCACAAATAGGGTCATTTCCTCCCCCAAGGCCCATGGGTCTGTTCCCGGAATCCAGGACTTGGGTTAAACAATTCCCAGCAAGTTTGTCTCACTCCTTGTTCCCCTCCCTTTCTCCACCCTGGGTGTTTCCTGCCCCCATCCCACCTCCAGACTGAGCTCCCCCAAAGATCCCAGGCCCTCAGTATTTCCTGCCCCTCTCCCTCCAGCAGGAACCCACTAGCAACCCCGCAATAATCCCTACCTGGACTGGCTCCACTACAGCCAGTTCCCTTCCCTGTCCTGTGGGAGGCTGGGACAATCTGGAGCCACAGGTGGGCGTTACTGTGCCACCTGTCAGGGTGAGAAGGGTGACAGGAAGATTTCAGAAGTTAGTTCCTGTCACATCATGATCTTCCCCGGCCTTTTCCCTGAACAAGATGTTTCTGACTCGCATGCTGGGAAAATATTCCATCACTTTATCACAGCCCAGACCCGGCCCTTCCCACCAGTGCTAAACCCACTGTGCTAGTTTTAAAACCCTGAGGGCAACTCCCCCAACGGTGGGGACCAGGCGGAGGCAGGGACAGGACAAAGTCTGCCCAGTGCAGGTGCAGTAAATTAAATGAAGTGGTGATAGCTGGAAGGCTTGGTCAATAGAGACAAATAGTGGACCATGAAGTGGGGCTCACTTCCATTTTATGTATTATGTTCCTCACCCTCATGCTTCAGGGTTTCAGCCAAAACTGCTAGGGGTCAGGAAGGGATTTTTCCCCCTCTATGTATTTTTAGAGGGTTTTTTTTATCTCTTTCCTCTGAAGCTTCAGGAACGGCCAGAGAAGAAGACAGGATATTGGGCAGGGTGGATCTCTCTCTCTCTCTCTTTGTGCTCTGATGCTCAGAGTCTAACTGATCATTATAGGTGGGATGTGGAAGAAATTTCCCCCCTGGGTCAGGTTGTAGGTGACCTGGGGGTTTTTCATCTTCCTCTGCAGCGTGGGGTGTGCGGCACTCACTAGGATCACCCAGAAATATCTCACTTAACCATTTCCCTGCCACTGCAGGGGTCTGGGGCACTGGGGCACCTCGGTCCCTCCCATTCTCTGCCTGGGGCATAGAACAGTCTAGTCTCCTGTGGGCTGCAAGACTTTGGTCTCTCTCCAGCTGTTGGGTTTAGTGGGCGGGTGCTGGGGGGTGTTGGCAGCCAGTGCTAGACAGGAGGTCAGACCAGATGATCCAGGGGTCCCTTCTGGCCTTAGACTTTATGACTGACTGGATGTGCGCAGGTTTGGGAGCTTGTGACCTTCCCACCCCCCACTTATTTCTCCTTCATTTTCTGTCTTCCCTTCCCCCCCTCCCCCCTCTGCCTGGGAGACTTAGTGACCAATGATCCCTGGGTTCCTTTGCTCTCCTGCGATCGCTGACAGCACTCAATGCCAATTTGAATCAAAACTTTCTCCTTCGTCCCCATTTCTACTAACCACCGCAGGGGTTTCAGTCTCGCTGGCTGGGATACAGGCAATGAAAGGGTTACTGTGCACAGCTGCAAACTGCCTAGTTTCACAGCTGAAATAAGTAAGCAAGTACCTCTTATTGGAAGCCAAATATTTTCTGACCCTCGAACATTTACTAAAAAAGTAAGAATACAACATGTATCCGTGCTGAGTCTATATACAACTTGTATATTTCTAGAGGCTGACAGAGAACACTGACCACAATGAACAGGGGAGTGCAGAAGTTGGGGAGTGAGATTTTCTTTGCTTTAGATCATAATGAAAGACTCAACATCTCACAGCCTCCTGACTGCCTTTCCTGAGCCCCCGGGGGTCACAAACCACCAGCTGAGAAACACCAGCCTAGATCATTGTTTTGTATCGGCATTGACTACGCATGGGAAGAGAGTGTTACATGGTGTGAATGAGCCCAGTGCAATGACATACATGGACCAACCCTGGGAACTGTTAATTCCAGTAACACCCACGTTTTGAACTCTCTGCCTTACTTCACTGTAAAAAGAAGACAAAAGTTCATAAGATCTTTCAATACCCTATAGCAACAAGTTGATGAAAAGTAGGTTAAATTCTTTTCAGCCATGAAGGCCATGCACAGGTGCAAGACAACCAACAACAGAAAATTAAATTAGTCCAAACAAAAGGGGGCTAATGATGTCATTCAGGGCCAGTACTAAGCTCTGTGCTTGGTAAACAAGAAAACGTGGCAACAAAGTTACCTAGGCCAAATTTGGCCTTAGGGACATGGATTTAATTAGTAAACAAAATAATAAAAAATTAACTATGCCACCTATTTTTATTCCTTTTGGGACTTTTAAAAAGAGATTTGGGGGGGGGGGAGAGAGAAAATCATCTCCCACCTCACCCCTGACATGGCAACACTGCTACTAAACTGATATATTTCCTTTCTGAGAGGCTTTGTTTTCATTCTATTTTAATTTGTGCTCCTTCCTCTTCTCATGATGCACATTTATTAATTTGCACTTCATTTTGACCATAGTTCTATCCTGTTTCTCAGAAAGGCTCTAAGGGCTTGTCAGTTAAAATATGTTCCAAAGAGACCCATTGCTCCCGTGATTAGTGACTTTCTTAAAGTCTCTCAGTGCTTGTAAGTTAAACTAGTTTTCTAAAAAGACCCCTCTTTTTAAGAGCAGGATTAGTAATGAAACTTACCCTCTTTCCCACAAGCCACTGCCTCTGTGCCTTTACTCTCCAGTGCAACACCTTCAAATAATTCTGCTGAGGATGTTTCCCAGAAATTAATCATCGGGATGGCTAGGAATGTATGGGGAGAAAAAAAAATTAAGATTCTATCTTAAATGAATAAAATTAATTTAAGGCATAATGTAAGCATAAAAAAAAGTTTAGAGCAAAAAGTTAATTAAAAGAACCAAACAAACGTTGCATTCTTAAAGTAGTGCAGGTTATGCAAAAAAACAATATATATATATATATATATATATATATATATATATATATAATTGCTGTTTTAACCAAATTAGATGCTAATAGCTGTTTTATTTATTTAAAGTGTAAAAATCAGCTACAACCTGTGTCACAAGAGGTAAATAGTGCACTAAAATAATTATAAGTTAAAAATGTGAATACATTACCAATTTAGAGTCACAACAAAAAAGTCTATTTTTTAAAAAAAAACTCTAACTATATTAACAAACTTTCAAATAAATAGTTTTTAAAAAAAGCTCAGCCTTTGTATTTTTTTTTAAAAAGTATCAAGCAGCCACTCAAACACAGGAAAAGTTGTCAAAGACCTTAGTGGTTTTTTAAAAAAAGCTTTAAAATCAGACTATGCAAACTTAATTAAAAACACTATTAATATTACTGAAATTAAAACTGCAAAATAAAATTCTTAAAATTAATGTAGTCAGTTAAAATGCAATAATTAAAGAAAGCAAAGGCAAAAAAAATGAGTACTAAAAAAACTGCAAAACACTTTAAATGCTTATGTGACATTGTTGAGCTAAAATATTTAAGAAACAATCAGTTGAAAATATAGTGGTGCAAGAACAAAGTAACATCCCTTTCCATTGTTACACAGCTTCCAGGTGCTGGAGGCTGCGATGCCCTGTCGTTAACATGGTTATTGGTCGAAATCTCCCCATGGCCAGTCAGAGACAGACACGTACCTGTGTCGCTCCCCAGCCCCCGTTGCAGCGTCTCTAGGGGAAGGAGAAGATGGGAGAGGTGAGGATTCAGTCCCTCGCATTCATGGAGAAATCCCCATTGCTTATTAATGGAACTGCTGTTAACTACGAGATGGTGACAGAGATCAGAGGCCGATAACGCAGCCGCTGCAGACAGAGCCAGCCCCACAGGGCTGTTCCATGGGGAAGGGCGACTCGCTGAGCTGGGCTGTGAGATGGAGCCGAGGATCAGTGACATCACTAGAGTCCCCAACTCCTCCCCAGGGCGAGGGTCGCTCTAACCAGAGGAGACGCCACCCCCAGACTCCAATTCACCTTTGAATCCCAGCAGCACCTCCTGCAGCATGGCACTTTTCAGAGAGAAATCACTGAGTCTCTTCTCCAGCTCCACAAACGACGGCTCTGGCTTCCGAAACGTCCCATCCTCCCTGCTGGGGAAAGGAGGGGTGAGAAATAGGCCTGAGCCCCGGACCCTGAGCCCAGCAACCCCCAAACTCCAGGAAACCTGGATCTGAGCTTTGCAGCCTGAGATGGTCATTGTCATGGTGTCACCTCAGCCCTGTGCTCCCCAGAGAGACGGGAAGTGAGGAAACACTAGAGCAAGGAACGGAGACATTGTTCAGGGGCTTTCTCAGGGACACTCTGGTTCTGTGGGGGGCAGAGCCACCCCCTACGCTGGTTTACTGCAGGAACAAGGGGCACCAGCACAGGGATTATGTGGAAAGGGAGGAGACACAGACCAGAGAGTGGGCAGGTCCTACATGCTGACAGTGGCCACAGACAGAGCTCAGGGCTCCAGCAGGGAATGAGCCTGGCCCCTTAAACACCAAAACCCCCGAACCCTTCAGCTGAAGCAGTAACCCTGGGGTGTCCAGCTCATTCGCAGAGAGGGCCACATTGCACTGTCCGTTATGGTCAGTGGCCCAAGGCATCAGGTTAGGACTCTGTGCCCTGCTCCATTCACAGCAGAACACCCACTGCTCCCCATGGGACACCCACGTACAAGGAACGAGGAGAATCTGCCCTTCGCATCAGAAATAAAATTTTAGTTCTTAGTATTTTGCCAAGTCTGTCTGTCACACTCAGGCCTGGTCTACACTAGGACTTTAATTCGAATTTAGCAGCGTTAATTCGAACTAACCGCTCAACCGTCCACACCAGGAAGCCATTTAATTCGAACTAGAGGGCTCTTTAGTTCGAATTTGGTACTCCACCCCGGCAGGTGGAGTAACGCTAAATTCGACACGGCTAACTCGAATTAGGCTTGGTGTGGATGCTAATTGAACTTAGTAGCTCCGGGAGCTATCCCACACTGCACCACTCTGTTGACGCTCTGGACAGCAGTCCGAGCTTGGATTCTCTGACCAGCCACACAGGAAATGACCCGGGAAAATTTGAATTCATTTTCCTGTCTGGGCACTTTGAATCTGACGTCCTGGCTGGACATCGGGGCGAGCTCCGCAGCACCTGCAACGATGCAGAGCTCTCCAGCAGAGGAGTCCGGGCAATCCAAGAATAGAAAGAGGTCCCCAGCATGGACTGACCGGGAAGTCAAGGATCTGATCGCTGTGTGGGGCGAGGAGTCTGTGCTCTTGGAGCTGCGCTCCAACAAGCGTAATGCAAAGACCTTCGAGAAGGTCTCCCAAGCCATGACACAGAAAGGATACAGCCGGGATGCAATGCAGTGCCGCGTGAAAGTCAAGGACCTGAGGCAAGGCTATCAAAAAGTCAGAGCGGCAAACGGACGCTCCGGAGCACAGCCCCAGACATGCCGCTTCTACGAGGCACTGCATGCCATTCTCGGTGGGTCTGCCACCACTGTCCCACTAGTGACCGTGGACTCAGTGGATGGCATAGTGAACCAGGACAGTTCCTACTCGATGTTCGCCGATGGGGAAGACGAGGAAGGGTCCGTGGAGGAAGGCGCAGGCGACAGCGAACACAATGCCGCTTTCCCTGACAGCCAGGATCTCTTCCTCACCCTCACAGAGATCCCCTACCAACCCTCCCCGGCTGTTAACCTGGACTCAGAGTCAGGGGAAGGATCAGGCGGTAAGTCGTATAAACAAGAAAACATTTATTTGTACGAAAACATGTATACAAAAAATATAAATTCTATATATAAATACTATATCTAAAAGTTTTTAACGGGAAACTATACGAACAGTAGGTCCACACAGATTGGGATGGAACAATAGTCCTCCATGGACAATTCCACAAATGCATCATAAAGTTCCTCAAATACCCTCCGCAGGAGGTTTCTAGGAAGAGGTGCCTTATTTGGTCCTCCGGTGAAGCACACTCTTCCACGCCACGACATCCGTAGATACAGGGGAACCATCGCCTCAACCAGCATGGCCGCGTAGGGTCCCGGTCGGTGAAGTGCTTCCCTTAACATCCTGTCTTTCTGTACTTGAGAGACCCGCCTCAGGGTAATCTCGTTCATGAAGTGCTGCATCTAATTAGGGCAATTAGCGAATAGTTACTGTTCTTAATGGTTTACTTATACTTTGCATAACAAAGCCCCTCGCTTAGCAGCCACGTGCTGTAGGCCACAGAGGAAAAGCATACATTGATCTTTCCCCTGCAGTGTCGGGAGTGGCTGGAAAAGGGTCATAGTATCTGATTTCCAGACAGCTATCCGTTAACTGATAAGCATAATCTACTGTAAGGCTTACCAGAACTGTCTGCTAGACGGATTCACTATCTCTCCCGACTTCTCCACTCTCCTGTGCAATGCCGCAGCCAATCAGAGCGTAGCCCAAAATGTCGTGCTTGTCTTGAGACCACGTGAGACTTGTTGCCTGGTACGGTCTTGTTCATAGAAATTGACTAGACGGTGTTCACTGTCCGCAAAAATGTATCTGTTCAAGGAAATCACTAACTTTCCCCATCACACAGTTTCGGCTCTTTCCCGGACTGCCCCGGCATCCCCCTCGCAGAGACTGGCAATGATTAGACGGCGAAAGAAAAAGACTAGGGACGAGATGTTCGCTGAACTGATGTCCTGCTCCCGAGCAGAGGCTGCAGAGCAGAAACACTGGAGGGAGACCCTATGTGAGCAGCATCGCACACTCATGGAACGTGAGGATAGGTGGCGGCAGGAAGACCAGCAGACCACCCAAACGCTGCTTGGTCTCATGAAGGAACAAACGGACACGCTTCGTCGCCTTGTTGATGTCCTGCAGGACCGCAGGCTGGAGGACAGAGCCCCCCTGCAGTGTCTCTGCAATCGCCCTCCCCCGCCAAGAAGTCCTGGCCCCCCCTCACCCAAAAGTACAAGACGGAGGGGCGGTAGGGGCCGTGAGAACTGTCACTGAACCAGAACAGAGCGACCGTGTACCACGCACTTCTCACGTTAGAAATTTGTAGAAGTGCTTCCCTTATAGGCTCAGCCAGTCCCAAATCCAAGTTTCATCCCCCCACTGTTTATTAGATTAAGAAAAGATGTTTGCTGTTAATCACTGTTTCGGTCATGTCTTTCCTGTCAGAGGATTTTTCGGTGTATGGGGTGGACAGGGGTTTCATACTTGCACGGTATAGCCTACAGTACCAGGGTACAGACTTGGGGAAAGGATCAACTGCAGGGCACACACACACTGCAGTCAGTAGGCACCAGGGTCATTCTGTGTTGTGTATGCTGCCCCTGGTCATTCCGTAATGTGTATGCTTGTCCAGGGTCCTAGCGCCTGCCACGCCATTAATGTAAAGGCAGGCTGGCCTTTCCATGCACTTCCAACGGATCAACGAGCCTATCCGCTGCCCTGAGCCCCAACAAGAGCCCTCATCCACGGACAGATACTCACCCTTCTCCCACACCCATCACCCCTTCCTACGCAGAAACCCGCAGCCCACTGCCGTCATCCAAACCCCTATGCAAAGAAGGCACCACTCGCCCCTTCCTGCAAACCCTCCCCTTCATGCAGAACCACTTTCAGCCGTCCCCCACCCCAGAGACCTATGTAGGAGCAGGAGGATGTCAGTCCTCTATGGAGGAAGCGGTCTGTACGTCAGTGCACACCGTGCCCAGCACAGTATGCGTCCATGTTTCAACACCAGAACAGAAATGCAAAGTAAAACAAAGATTTATTAATAATGAGTGTAACAATTACTTTGCTTTAAAGCATGCTTTGGAAGTGGGGGAAACTTGGAGAACGCGGCATGTAGCCGCAGATCGAAATCGACACAAACAGACACAGGCCCAGGGTCAGTTTCTCTTGAAAGCAAGTGGAGAGTCATAGGTTACCCTGATCTCCGAGGAAACTTGCTTTCAAAGCCTCCCGGATACACAGCGCTTCCCGCTGGGATATTCTCTCGGCACGGGTGTCTGGCTGAGCGTAAACTGCAGCCAGGCGATTTGCCTCAACCTCCCATCCGGACAAAAAGGCCTCGCCCTTGCTCTCACACAGATTGTGCAGCACACAGCAAGCAGCAATAACTACGGGGATATTCTTTTCGCTGATGTCCGAGCGAGTGAGTAAGCTCCGCCATCTCCCCTTGAGACGTCCGAAAGCACACTCCACCACCATTCTGCACTTGCTCAGCCGGTAGTTGAAGAGTTCCTTCTCTCTGTCCAGGGCGCCTGTATAGGGCTTCATGAGCCAGGGCATTAGCGGGTAGGCTGGGTCCCCGAGGATCACTGTAGGCATCTGCACATCCCCAACCGTTATTTTGTGGTCCGGGAAGAAAGTACCTGCCTGGAGGAGTCTAAAGAGACCAGAGCTCCTGAACACACGCGCGTCATGAACCTTGCCCGCCCACCCGATGTTGATGTTGGTAAAACGTCCCCTATGGTCCACCAGTCCTTGCAGCACCATGGAAAAGTAGCCCTTTCGGTTAATGTACTCGCTGGCCTGGTGGGCTGGTGCCAGGATAGGGATGTGAGTCCCATCTATAGCCCCACCGCAGTTTGGGAATCCCATCGCGGCGAAGCCGTCTATGATGTCCTGGACGTTTCCCAGGTTCACTACCTTTGAGAGTAGTTGCTCAACGATTGCGTGGGCTACTTGAATCACAGCAACCCCCACGGTAGATTTGCCCACACCACAGTGGTTCGCTACTGACCGGTAGCTGTCTGGCGTGGCAAGTTTCCAGAGGGCTATGGCCACTCGCTTCTGCACACTCAGGGCTGCTCGCATCCGGGTGTCCTGGCGCTTCAGCGCAGGGGCCAGCAAGTCACAGAGTTCAAGGAAAGTGCCCTTACGCATCCTGAAGTTTCGCAGCCACTGTGATTCGTCCCAGACCTGCAGCACTATGCGGTCCCACCAGTCCGTGCTTGTTTCCCGGGCCCAGAATCGCCGTTCCACACCATGAACTTGACCCATTGCCACCATGATCTCCACGGCGCGGCGTACCCTGCTTTGTGAGAGGCCTGCGCCACTCTCCTCACCGCGCTGCCGGAGCCTCCTCGCCCGATTTCTCATCAGCTGGCTGTGGAAGAGGTGGACGATAAGGTGCGAGGAGTTGACAACGGCCATAAGTGCAGCGATGATCGCAGCGGGCTCCATGCTCGCAGTGCTGTGGCGTCCGCGCTGTAACTGACCAGAGAAGGGCGCGATCAGATTTCCTGCCGGCGCTTTCAGTGAGGGAGGGCTGTTGTGAGTGACGGTTCAATGATGACAGTTACCCAAAACCACCCTCGACACATTTTTTCACCCAGCAGGCATTGCGAGCTCTACCCAGCATTCCAATGGGCAGCGGGGACTGCGGGAACTGTGGGATAGCTTCCCACAGTGCACCGCTTCCAAAGTCGACGCTGGCCCCGTGAATGTGGACTCAGAAGTTCGAAATTGTGTATTTAGTATGGATACACAAATTCGAATTCATAAGGTCGAATCCACAAATTCGACTTAAGTAGATTCGAAATAGTCCTGTAGTGTAGGCAAGGCCTCAGTGTCACTCAGGAGGAAAACAGCCCCTTCCTGGACACCCTGTAGGGCCCTGCTGGTTCTTCCCTGTGTTTTACTGCCTTTCCCACCCTCCTTTCTCCATTTCTCTCTTGCTTCCTTGTCGTTGTCTCTCTCCTCTGTTCTTCCCTCACTACAGCAACCCCCTATTCCCACCCCACAAAGGCTTCACTCCCGCCCCCTCCCCATTCCACCTGCTCGAGTGATCAGCCAGGGAATGTTCAATGTTGACATCAAAGTGTTGCTGTTTCAGTTGACACCCCGATGACATTAACAGGGGACAGGAGAGTTCACGCTCTCAGAGCTATGGCTTCAGGCTGCTGGCAGCCCCAGCAAGGCAACGCTGTCTCCGTTTACACTGGAGAGGTGCTGAGGGCCAGCAACTCACTTTAACAAATGCGAAAGCTGAGATTCTGCACCCTCGGAATATGTGACGCGGCCACATCAGTCCAGGAGACAGGCCTGGTCTGTCCCATCGGCCCTGTGTCTAGCAGCCCTGCTGTGACCTCCTTAGCGATCAGACAGTAACCGGCTCTTCTCCTACCTGAGTCAGCCACTAGGGGAGCCAGAATCACACGCTCCCAGGGCAGGGGGCAGCTTCCTTTCAGCGCAGTTATCAAACCTAATGGCCCATGAGGGGGAGCGAAATGGAGCCCACGACTTACCTGCCCCCAGTGCTCCCAGCACCCTAAAGAGGGGGAGAAAGAGGAGGCCGTCAGGGGGAGTGTCCCTGGGTGGGAAGGTCTCCTGCTCTGCAGGGGTCACCACTGAGGCCTCGGGCAGTAGGGGAATTTCAGGTTTACATTCCCAGAGCAGCAGACCCCCCACCAGGGACTTTCCCCTACGCAGCCCCAGCAATCCCTGCGGGCAGGTCGCCACTGCGGGAATCTTCTCCCCGGGCACTTTACAGGCAGAAGATATTTCTCTGCATTGAGAATCAAATTCTCCCCAGTGCCGAGAGACCCAGAAGGCCCTTGGCCCCACTAAACCCATTAACCTGCAGTGCGAGGGGCCTTGGGCCTGGCTCGGGACCTCAGCATGGTGGGGGAGGGGATTTCACCCTCCAAGTGCAAATGCAGAGAGACATTTCCAGGAGAGAAGGTCTTGGGGCTGCAGCATCCAGGACTCCCACGGCCCACCCCTGGCGCCGCTGCCAAGCTCACTGTGTGACCTTGGGCAGGGCTCTGCCCCTCCCTCTGCCTCACTTTCCCCATTTGTCCCAGAGGGATAATGCCCCGACCCCACTCTGCAAAGTGCTTTGGGGGCCAAGGCTCAGAAGCACCTATAGAAATGCTGCGTATGATCCTTGCAATGACAGCCTGACCTGCAGGGGTTGGCTCAGCGGCTGCTGCCCCTTCTCTCCTCCCCTCTCGCTGAGCAGGGAAATCTCCCAGGACAGGCTGCAGACGCCCTCATCCCTTCTCTGGACAATGGCTCTCTCTAGCTCTTCCAGCCGGGCCAGCAGCCGCTGCTCCTGCTCCTCCAGAAACCCTCGCAGCTCCTGCCACTCCCAGATGATCTTCTGCCTCTTGGCTGCCGTCTGTTTCTGCAACAGGGAGAGGGCGGCTCAGTAACAGGGGAACATAGAATATAAGAACGGCCAGACTGGGTCAGACCAAAGGTCCATCTAGCCCAGTATCCTGTCTACGGACAGTGGCCAATGCCAGGTGTCCCATGGATCAAGTGATCCATCCCCTGTTGCCCATTCCCAGCTTCTGGCAAACAGAGGCTAGGGACACCATCCCTGACAATCCTGGCTAATAGCCACTAATGGACCTGTCCTCCATGAACTTATCTAGTTCTTTTTTGAACCCTGTTAGCGTCTTGGCCTTCAAAACATCCCCTGGCAATGAATTCCACAGGTTGACTGTGCGTTGTGTGAAGAAATACTTCCTTTTATTTGTTTTAAACCTACTGCCTATTCATTTCACTGGGTGACCCCTAGTTCTTGTATTATGAGAAGGAGTAAATAACACTTCCTTATTTACTTTCGCCACACAAGTCATGATTTTATAGACCTCTACCATATCACCCCCTTAGTCGTCTCTTTTCCAAGCTGAACAGTCTCAGGCTTTGTCTACACTGGCACGACTCTCCTGCTGACAAACAGCAGCTACACTGCGTGCCTGTTAGCAGCTCGGCTGTAGCGGCACAGCCGTGTCGCTAAAAGCTGCGGCGTGTAACCATAGCCTCAGTCTTATTAATCTCTCCTCATACGGAAGCTGTTCCGGACCCTTCATCATTTTGTTGGCCTTCTCTGTGCCTTTTCCAATTCCAATGTATTTTTTTGAGATCAGACGACCAGATCTGCACGCAGTATTCAAGATGTGGACGTACCATGGATTTATATAGAGGCAATATGATATTTTCTGTTTTATTGTCTCTCTATTTCCTAATGATTCCCCACATTCTGTTTGCTTTTTTGACGCCGCTGCACATTGAGTGGATGTTTCCAGAGAACTATCCACAGTGACTCTAAAATCTCTTTCTTGAGTGGTAGCAGCTAATTTAGACCCCATCATTTTATGTGTATTTGATATTATCTTTTCCAATGTGCATTATTTTGCAGTTATCAACACTGAAATTCATCTGCTCGGTAACTGGGGAAAATCATAAATGCACCTCGGGGCGGGTGGCAGAGTTATTTACCAGAACACAAGATCTCTTGCGGTGAGTGATGGGAAGTTCATTTATCCCAGGAAGGGAGGAGGGGATCAGGGCCGGGGTGAGCTGTACATCACCAACAGGAGGGACACTTCTCCCCGAAACCTCATCAACTTGCACTGAGCCAAATCCTCCATCTCTGCAGCCCACATCTCATCTCCTTCCTCCCCATCCCCCCCAGGAGCTAGAAAGGATCCCTGGTCACTGTGACATCCAGACAGCCCGTGGGCAGGGGCTCTGGGCTAACACAGACTGACCCTCTCCTGCCCAGCAGCCTCCTGCATCCTAAGGGCATCACGTTACCCCCGTGTCTGACCCTGCAGGCTCCCTGGGCTCCAGGGGGATGGGTCCCTGGCTGAGGCTGGCAGGGTGGGCCCTGCATTCACCAGGTCATTCTTATGCCAGGCAAACCTCAGTGGCGGGGGGCTCTGGGCACCTACCAGCAGCTCCTCACTCTGCCGCTGCTCCTCGGCTTTGGCTGCTTCTCTCTCTTTTCCCAGAGGGACCGGATGCTTTTGTGGTACCTCCTGGAAGATGCAGGATAGGGAGGGTTAGAAACTGCTGCAAACCTCCCAGCTGCCAGATTTCAGGGCCCGTCCTGCCCTGCAGAGGCCTGTGCAGGGTCCCTGGGACTCAGACTGAGAGGAGCTGGTGAAACAGGGAACAGCTTTTCCAGAGGAAACGCAGGGCCCCAGGCTGCAGGGACAGGGGTGCAGCCCAACCCCCAGCTCCCCGGGGCCTCACCCACATCCCAAGCAGCCAACTTCAGACAGTCCCCCACTTTCCCCAGCGCCCACCCCCAAAGCTCCCGCAGGGCCAGATCTGAACATGGAGCCCCCCGAACATCCCCAACCCCCAGCCCTGAGCCCCCAGCGCACCCCAAACTCCCAGCAGCCCCACAGTCCCCCCCAGCCCTGACCCCCCCACCACACCCCAAACTCCCAGCAGCCCCACAGTCCTGACCCCCAGCGCACCCCAAACTCCCCCCCACCACACCCCAAACTCCCAACTCCCCCACAGTCCCCCCCAGCCCTGACCCCCCCAGAACACCCCAAACTCCCAGCTCCCCCCCAGCCCTGACCCTCCAGCGCACCCCAAACTCCTCCCCACCACACCCCAAACTCCCAGTAGCCCCACAGTCCCCATCCCCAGCTGCTCCCCGCCCCAGCCCGGATCTGACACCCCAAATCCGCCCCCCGATTCTCCCCTCCCCTCACTCCCGGGCCCAGCCTGGGCTCCGAGCTCTGCAGCTGAGCTGCGCTCCGGCCCCCCTGCAGCTCCCGGCCCCGCCCCGCCCGGGCCACTCGCCCCCCGCAGCCCCGCTCCGGCCGCGGGGAGCGCAGGGACCCCCCCGGGCAGGGGGCGAACCAGGCAGCCGGGCCCGGCCCCTCCCGGCAGGAGTGTGTCCGCCCCACGCGTGTCCCCGCCCCCCGGACTCCGCCCCGCGCTGCCCCGCGGGCTGCAGGGCTGGAGCAGCCTCCGTGCTGCGCTCCCGGCCCCGGCCATGGGAACAGCTCCCGCTCCCGACTCCCTACTCGGGCTGCACTGAGCATGCGCACCCGAACTGCGCATGCCCAGTAACCTCTGCTGTCGCCGCTGCCCTCTCTCTGCCCTCACTTCTACTGGCGATTTGCTGCCTCCTCTTGGGGGGGGTGTTAAAAGGCTCAAGGGGGCAAATCGCAGTGGGGGGGCTGCCAGGGGCTGAGCGGGGGCAGAAATTTACTGGCCGGGGGGGTCGAGCTGCTGCAGGTAGCGGCAGGAGAGAGGCTGAAGGGGGAAAATCGGGGGTGGTGGGTGGGAGCCGGGGTTAAGCCGGGGGGGGGGAGCCGCTGCGAGACGCTGTGCGGGGACAAACCCCCGTTTAGGGAGGGGGAACGGGGCCCCTCGGGATGAGCCACCTGCTGCGCTCGCAGATCTGGGGGTGTCGAGGCTGTGGGGGGGGGGCAGAGGCTGTTTTCAGTTCTGCCGCGTGTCAGCCCCGGAGCAGGGGGCGGGTTCCTGGGGCTGGGGCTTAGAGGCACCGGCAGCCCAATTCCCAGACTGTCAAAGCTCAGACACCGCTGCTCCTCTCTAGCCTGTACAAGTGCTGCGGGGCTGTTACTGCTCCAGCCAGGAGACTGAATGCGGGAAATATTGCACAGACGCCCCCTCCCTCCCTCACACTCTGCCTCTCACATTGTGACTATGGAAAAGTGTCTTCTGTCAGTTGCTGTGTCTATACGGAATCACTGCAGCTCCTTTCTCTTATACAACGTGCTGATTTGGTAACTCCCTCCCAGAGCCCGCGTGTCCGCACCCCCTCCTGTACCCCAATCCCCTGCCCCAGGTCAGAGCCTGCACCCGTCACTCAAACTCCCCATAGCCTGCAACCCTCCTGCACCCCCAACTCCATCCCAGAGCCTGCACCCCAAACAGGGCCGGATTAACCTTTTGTGGGCCCGGTGCTAAACATATCTGTGGGTCCCCATAGGGGAAATGGGGACATGGGGCAGGGCGGCAGAGTCCTCAGAGCAAGGGGCTGGCCAGGGGCAATGGGAGATGAGTCATGGCACGGCAGGGACAGCCCTACTCCACCCAGCCCAGTACATGGGCACTGTTTACAAACCGGGAGCTGCCAGACCCACGCTGTTCAGCCCGTCCCAGCATTGCCATTGTGCTTCTTCCCCTTGGGGGTGGGCCCATGCTGCACCATGCTACGCCCTGCCCAGCACCCCTCTGGCTCCCTACGCCCAGTGCCACACCACCGCAGAGACCCCACAAACCCCCTGCCCAGCACCCCTCCGACTCCCTATGCCCAGTGCCGCACCACCCAGAGACCCCCACAAACCCCCTGCCCAGCACCCCTCTGACTCCCTATGCCCAGTGCCACACCACCCAGAGACCCGCACAGACCCGTGCCCAGCACCCCTCCGACTCCCTATGCCCAGTGCCACACCACCGAGACCCCCACAAACCCCCCTGCCCAGCACCCCTCCGACTCCCTATGCCCAGTGCCACACCACCCAGAGACCCCACAAACCCCCTGCCCAGCACCCCTCCGACTCCCTACGCCCAGTGCCGCACCACCCAGAGACCCCCACAAACCCCCTGCCCAGCACCCCTCTGACTCCCTACGCCCAGTGCTGCACCACCCAGAGACCTGCACAAACCCCCTGCCCAGCACCCCTCCGACTCCCTACGCCCAGTGCCGCACCACCCAGAGACCCCCACAGACCCCCTGCCCAGCACCCCTCCGACTCCCTATGCCCAGTGCCTCACTACCCAAAGACCCCCACAAACCCCCTGCCTAGCACCCCTCCGACTCCCTACACCCAGCACCACACCACCCAGAGACCCCCACAAACCCCCTGCCCAGCACCTCTCTGACTCCCTTCGCCCAGTGCCGCACCACCCAGAGACCCCCACAAACCCCCTGCCCAGTGCCCTCCCAGATCACTCCCCCACCCACTCAGAACCCCCCCACAGATCCTCTCACTGACCAGTGCCCCCCAGCTGAAGACCCCCCACAGCCCTCCCACAACTGCACAGTGCCCCGCACCTTCCCACCCAGAGCCCCCCTCCAGATCACCTCACTGTCCAGTGCCCCCCACCACCACAACTGCACAGTGCCCCGCACAGACCCCCCACACTTCCCAGCGCCCACACACACACAGATCTCCCCCACTGACAGCCCCCCAACACACAGATCTCCCCACCCCCCAGTGCCCAGCACCCCCCCCCCCAGACCTCCTAGAGACCTACTCTCCCACACCCTAACCCCCAGCCACAGTAGCCGGCCCTGATGGGAGGTGACTGTGTCTGCCAGGCTGAGCTGGCAGCGTAGCCAGAGCTGGTCCTGGGGCAGGATAACTCTGGCCTCTTGGGAGTGGTGGAAGCAGCCAGGATGGAGCAGGAGCAGAGCCTACCCGGGCCAGGCTCTCTCAGGACCCAGCTGAGCCTCCCCCCTCCCGACTGTTCCCTGTGAGTGGCTGAGACTGGCCCAGCCTCTGCACCAGTCCCAGGTGGCTCTTCCCCCGGGGAGGCAGGTGGGGCCACACAGGTCCCAGGCAGTGGGGACAGCTCAGAACTGGAGCAGTGCTGGGGAGTGGGGCAGATCCCTGAGACGTGACTCCCGAGATCCTACCCAGCCCACCCACGTCCATTGGCCCCATGGCCAGCAGCCTTGCAGAGCACACACCTCTCTCTCTCCCTGCTTTCCTATCACCAGTTATGTTACTACAGGAATGAAATCGAGACATCCCGTAAAACAGCTAGTTCCACATTGTTCTTCAAACCTCAGATCATTGAAATGCAGCTTTGCATTTGAGATACTATATGACTGTAGTACATTTTGCACTGCCTGCATCTACACTGACATCAGGAGAGGAGAAGAGGACAAGACTGTCCCTAGCATATATGATTTTAAAGAAAGGTGAGACACACCCACCCACTATCAATACAACAAGAAGGGAGAACAGTAGCTGGTGCCAAGAGAGAAGATGCAATGAAACCCTTCTGTACCCACAACTGATGTCTGAAAAGCATCAGTCACTCTGCAGATCAAAGAAAGAAAGAGCAGCCAGTTTCAGACAGATAGGATCCTTATGACCTATATAGGAGAAGTGCACTTCCCTATAGCAGTTTCCCAACATAGTTTTCTTATGGATTTATTTATTAAGATTAGGAGTCTGATTGAAATTATGTACATTTTCAGCGTTAGTTTAGTATGAAACTATTGCAGCTACTTTTCTTTTACTCCTGCCTTCATAAAAAGCTACCGAGTTATAACAGATAATCACAAAGACTAAAGTACATGCTTTAATATAATTAGGACTGGGCAACCCAAGATGAAAACTACACCGTGGAAGAGTCCTACAACCAGGTATTTGAGGCCAATCCCTTTATCAATGGAATCCTAACCAAAATATGAGGAAGGAGAAGAGTCACCCTCAAACTTTTGACAATAGCTCAAGGTCAGACACCAAGAAGACCAGCGCCATTCATATTCTGGTTTTGGATAAAATACTTGATCTTGCCTACATCATAGAAACCTTCCTCTCTCCAAGTCTACACCCCACTACACCCTTTAGCAATAAAGTAACCATTAAACAAGTTCTGAATCAGTCGTCTTTCTTCCCAATTTAGTTTTAACAATAAAGCTGCAACGTAAGTAGCTATGGGAGATGACAGTGCAACTACTAGGTATTGGTGGGGGAAAAGTGTGCTAGTAATGTCCTGGATATACTGGCAGGGCTGGCTTTAGGCCAATTCAACCAATTCCCCTGAATCAGGCCCTGCCCCTAAGAGGGTCCCACGCCCAAGCCCCGGTTCGGTGTATTGGCAAGAGTCAGTGCACTGTACCGGGGTGGCCCGGCTTCTCCAGGAGACAATTTAAAGGGCATGGGGGCCCTTTAAATTGCCACCACAGCCACACTGCTGGAGCCCTGGGGTAGGGCTGTGGGGATCTGTGGGCTACTTAAAAAGTCCGTGGCTCCCGTTGCTTCTATCGCCCCAGCCCTTTAAATAGCCACTGGAGCCCCACCGCTTCCTCAGGGCTCCGGCAGCTGTGTACATGGCCAGGGCTGTGGAAGCAGGGGAGCCCCAGGCGGCTGCTGCTACCCTGGTGGGGGAGGGAGGAGGAGGGAGCACTTACCATACCGGGTGGTCTGTACCCCCTGTGCCCGCACCCCCTGTCCTGTCTCCAGCCAACCACTCCCTGCCCTGTCTCCAGCCAACCCCTACCACCACCACCCCCGCCTGAAGCCAGCCATTCCTGCACTTCTCTGTCTTCAGCACTTCCAATCTATGCCGCACCCCCCATGGCCCTGCTTGAAGCCAGCCAGCCCACCCCACCCCACCCCACCCACCCGTCTCCAGCCATTGCTGCATCCCTTGACCTGCCTGCAGCCAGCCCCATGTCCACTGGTGCCCTGCAATTCCCTGGGCAGTAACCCTGCATACCTGCTTCAATGAAGGGGGGCAGGGAGCAGCTGGGACCCACACATGTGCACACCCTAGGGTGACCAGACAGCAAGTGTAAAAAATCTGGATGGGGTGGAGGTTAATAGGATCCTATATAAGAAAAAGACCCCAAAATTGGGACTGTCTCTATAAAATCGGGACATGTGGTCACCCTAGCACACTCCCAGGGAGTGGCGGGGACCCACACATGTGAAGCGGAGTTCATTTCTAGTTCAGTGCCATCTTTTTTAAAAAGAACTGTAGGTAGGGTTAACATACAGCCGTATTTTCCCGGACATGTCAGACTTTTTGGTTCTTAAATTGCTGTCCGGGAGGAATTTTTAAATATGGACATATGGTAACCCTATTGGTACCAAAAATACATACTCTGGCACATCCCTTAAATCAGAACTTTTTGTAAGGAACCGGTTGCTAAGAAAGAAAAGGCTTTTTTTTTAACCTTTTTTTTCTTTTTTTTAAAGTCATCCCTGCTGGGGCCCCGCCGAAAATGTTTGAATTGGGTGGGCCCCAAACTTCCTGAAGCCGGCCCTAACTAGTCTGTTCAGTGTTATAGCTTTTAATATGCTAATGCAAACACTGTAATAGAGCATTAATGTCCCAATGTACTGTAGCTTGTTTTAACTTACCGTAATACTAGAAGTGGTGCATGTGAACATTGCTGTAACGAGGGCAAGGCGAGTGAGGCACTTGCCTCGGGCACGGAAAGTGAAGGGCTCAGAAAGTCTCTCCTTCAGCGGCAATTCGGCAGCAAGTCCTTCCCTCTGAGAGGGACTGGGGGACCCGTTGCCGAATTGCCGCTGGTCATCATCAATGGAGAGGGGCAGCACATACAGCTCTTTTGCAGAAATTCGTTGGTGGATCCTTCCCTCCAATAGGGAAGAGGCGGACATGCTGGCTCTGTTCCTTGCCTTGTGTGCAAAAATCCCTAGTTACGACTCTGCATGTGAAGCTCTCTTAAAAGCTGACACTACAGTAGTGATATTCCCAAGCCAGCATGCATAGGGCTGGGAGTGGGGAGGGGGAGTGCATTTAGGTATAAGTAACATTTCTCACACCAAACAGGAACTTTTCCAAAGTTCATTATTATACCTTGTCTTACAAACACCAAAAACTATTACATATGCACAAAGGTCAATAATCACCCCCTCCCCATATATACAGAGTTGTGCTTCTGCATATAGTATCTATCTCAGATTAATATTGAGCTACCAGCTGTTCAGGAATCAGTAAAGAGTCAGCTGCCAAGCCACATGTTGAATCCTATTGCAAACAGTATGGGTGACCCATGAGGCATTCTGAAGCAAGAGATTACTGTAAAACTTTAAATAAGACGCAGAAAGAATAAAAATTTCCTAGGTTTTGTTTCTGTCAGATTTATTGTATTATGTATAGTAGGTGTTTAATATAAAAAGCAGGTACTATGGTTTACAATGTTATAACAAGAGATTATGCTATTACCATTATCCAGTCAACTTGCACACTACTATTTTGAATTAGTGATAATTCACAGAGAGAGAAAGAAGAAAGCTGAATTTAGATAATTATTAACCAGGTTCCTGGTTATTCACCAGCCACTTTGCTTCAGGCCATGGCATAAAGCACCATAAACCCAGGACAGTATGGACAAGACAATATTCACCTCGAATTGGCATCTGCTACACTCCCTGCCCCCGCATTGATTCAATAAGTAAACAATCACATGAATGTGGCACAACATATTTAAGTCCTAATACCCTTGAAATATCAACAGACACCTGTTATCGCAACATTTCTGTGTATTTACTGCTGCCAAAAATTTAGTAAAATGTATTTGGAGGTGCATATCGGACATACAATAGAGGGCCCCATTAGTTTTGCTGTACAGTTCATAGGGTCCATTAATTGTACACAAGTATGCGAACAGCTTAGTCACATTTTAAAATTAAGTAAGACAGAGCACATTGATTACAAATCATTTTGTTTTTACAGGACACTCTTACATATATGTATCTGATTTGTAAAACGAAGGATCCCTTGCATGTCTGTCTATATTAAATTAATTATGTGCTTGACGTGCCCCAATTATTAATGCATTAATAACTTTGTTGACTGTCAACAGGTACAAGCCATCTCAGCAGTAGTTTCCACTGTCATTCTCTCAGGCAGAGCTACTCAAATGAAAGTGAAGGTAAATGCTAACACACTTTCATACATAGCATGAGAAAAGCACAGTTTCATTCAGTGAGGTAAACACAGGTTGAAACAGCAAATACAGTGGTATGTTTGATGTGGAGGAGTAGTCTAATAGTAATACATGTAATGATTTTGGGAAATACAGTATAATGTATATTTCATGGTTTGCTTCACTGGAAACTATAATTGAAATTCTAATTTTTTGTTTTTTAAATAAACACAGAGTGAATTACTTCAAAATGATATATTATTGCTTCCTTACCACACACCAGGTCATTGGGTTATTGCGGTAAGATGTTTTGTATTGTACTATAATTTCCCTTGTTGCGGGTTTTCAGTGAGTTCAGTGCATGCAAAGGAAAGAGGAATGTGAATGTTATAAAAAATTGCTACTGTCACTTTACATTGTTCATGTATACTGGAAGAATACATTCTGTAAATAATTGATTGATTTCACAATATGCTTATATCTTGTGTGTTACTGAGACATTACAAACGACAATATGTTAGTAGCATAATGCTTGTTGATAAATCAGTATAAAGTTTTTGAAAAAATCTCATTACCAATAAAATTTGTGAATATATTGAAACTTACAGATAGCCTTGATGGAAAAAAAAAAGGAATTGTTAATAATTGACTCCTTGTGTGATGAGATCAGATATGAAAGGACATGCCTGAGGAATTGGAGGTGATTTATTAGATACTTACTTTTACATTGGACATTAACTGTTCCATTTAAATTTTTTTTAAAGGGAATGTAACAATAGTGAGACTAATATCTTCCTGTTAGCTACAAGTAAACATTGAAACAGCATGTACTTCTACTGAATATGCTTAATAATGGACTTTGAGTGAACTTGTGTGATTTGACTCTGGGGAAAGACTTCACAGAATGTGGACACGAAACAGTAGCATGTTGCATGTTTGAGAATGTGTTATTATCAACATGGGGCACAGCAAATCAGGTGATACATTTTGTAAGTGTGAGACAATAATATGAAAACAGGTGTGTATATATGTGAGCAATAAGTCATTTAAATTACTAATTAAAAAGAGAGAGAGAATGGATTTTTATCTATGTCCAGAAACCAGAGGGGGGAAAAAAGGAAAGCAAAGCTCATTTATGCAGTCTGCTAATGTACCATATTCATCATTTCATAACGCTATATTTATTTTTAAGAAAGCGTGGAGGACTACTGCATATACTGCAACTGTATCAACTGTGAAAGAGAAAATGAGGATTGCACAATGGTAAGAAACATAGTATTGAATGAGAAATATATGCCATAAACTGGTTAAGGATCATGATTCCTGTAAAAATTCCACAACAGTAATCATTTTCTTCATGCTGATAGTCATATATTAGGTAACGCTCCCATGTGGAAGGAATAGCATGAGTGAATGCTAAGTATGTGTAACATTATAACTTCTGTGATTTCATTTCTTAATTGTTACTTATCAAAGGTCCAGTGTGATTCTTGCAAGAGGTGGGCACATATACCCTGCATTACAGAAGGAACCAATCAAGAAAACCTGACAGATGAGAAGAAAGAGTACAACTGCAAGAAATGTGCATAGTTCACTTCATTACCCCCCAAAAAACCCCAATAGAAAAACCCATAGTTTCAATGCCTCTTGTTCAAAACATAAAACTATATTTCTTTGGGTTGCATTATGTATAATCAGAATTTAATAAAACGTGTTTTTTACTTGAAAAAATTATTCTCTGTATTTGTGTCCATATATATAATGCAAATTATAAAATTATAAAAATAAATTTAAAAAAAGAAAGTGGTCTCATCACGGGCATTCTCCATACCCCCAAACCTTACCTCCCTTTTCACGTATTCACACGCAAACAAGGGAAAGCGCGCGCCTCAATCATCCAATAGGTCAATTTGGCACATTAGCCAGGAGGAAGCAGATCGTGAGCATTTACGACCGCAAACCCCATCCCTCCAGATTTGCAACCATCCCCGGACCAGTGACAAGGGCACAACCATCCCCGGACCAGTGACAGGTGCACAACCATCCCCGGACCAGTGACAGGTGCATAGCCAGCCAAGTCATTGGAAATAATCAAGGAGGAAGCCAGTGGAAAAAATGAATGGGGCCACTCTGGTTATCACCTTGGGGTCAGGGGCGTCCTCTGTACCCCCAAACCTTATCTCCCTTTTCACTTATTCACACTGTGACGAAGCGGTTCTGGCGGGACCAAACTGAGAGTGCCAATTCAGGACAAATTGCTCAAACAGGGCAGTTACAGCCCTCGGCTGGGGCTTTTCCACCTCTATGGCAAACCAAACCAGCCAGACAAAAAGGACTTTGGTTTCACCCCACTGGCTAACACAAGTCACATAAGCAATTTCCTTAGACACTCCAGTCTCCCAGTATCACCACCAGACCCACTCATCCTGGGGATGAATGGTTATGAAAACCAACACCCCAATAAAAGAAAAAGGTTCTCTCGATCCCAAAGGACCAAGCCCCAGACCCAGGTCAATATACACATCAGATCTTACCCACAAATCACGCTGTTGCCAATCCTTTAGAATATAAAATCTAAAGGTTTATTCATAAAGGGAAAAAGGTAGAGATGAGAGCTAGAATTGGTTAAATGGAATCAATTACATACAGTAATGGCAAAGTTCTTAGTTCAGGCTTGTAGCAGTGATGGAGTAAACTGCAGGTTCAAATCAAGCCTCTGGAGAACATCCCCTGCTGGGATGGGTCATCAGTCCCTTGTGTAGAGCTTCATTTCCTAGCAAAATCCCTCCAAAGGTAAGAAGCAGGACTGAAGACAAGATGGAGATGAGGCATTAGCCTTATATAGGCTTTTCCAGGTGTAAGAACCTCTTTGTCTTTACTGTGGAAAATTACAGCAAAATGGAGTCTAGAGTCACATGGGCAAGTCCCTGCATACTTTGCTGAGTTTCAAGGCGTATCTGCCTTCTCTCCATGGGTCAATTGTGTAGCTGATGGTCCTTAATGAGCCATCAAGCGGGCTAAGCAGAGCTAACACCAACTTGTCTGTGGTGTCACCCAGAAGCAGAGCACAAATACAAAATACAGACAGTACAGAGACAATACGTATAACTTCAACTACAAAATGATACAGACATACAGACAGCATAATCATAACCAGCAACCCATAACCTGGTCTTAGACACCTTATATGACCCCCTTTACCTAAGATTTGGTGCCACTACAGGACCTTGGTTGCAAACCATGTTCTATATGGTCCCAGTTTATATCAATAACGTCACACACACACAAAACAGTGAAAGAGCATGCCTCAATCATCCAATAGGTCAATTTGGCACATTAGCCAGGAGGAAGCAAATCGTGAGCGTTTTCGACCACAAACCCCATCCCTCCAGATTTGCAACCATCCCTGGACCGGTGACAGGTGCACAACCATCCCTGGACCAGTGACAGGTGCATAGGCAGCCAAGTCATTGGAAATAATCAAGGAGGAAGCCAGTGGAAAAAATGAATGGGACCACTCTGGTTATCACCTTGGGGTCAGGGGAGTGCTCTGTACCCACAAACCTTACCTCCTTATTCATGTATTCACACACAAAAAAGTGAAAGAGCATGCCTCAAGCATCCAAAAGATCAGGGTTCGGCAACCTTTCAGAAGAGCTGTGCCGAGTCTTCATTTGTCTCTCTCATTTAAGGTTTCGCATGCCAGTAATACATTTTAATATTTTTAGAAGGTCTCTTTTTATGGCTATAATATATAACTAAACTATTGTTGTATATAAGTATATAAGGTTTTTAAAATGCGTAAGAAGCTTCATTTAAAATTAAATTAAAATGCAGAACCCCCCAGGGCCCTGCAATAGGTCAATTTGGCACATTAGCCAGGAGGAAGCAGAATATGAGTGCTTTTTACCACAAACTCTGTCCCTCCTGATTCGCAACCCCATGGATCAGGCGGCAGCAAGTCCTGAGCAGGAGCCCAGATGGTTACGTTGTGCGGCAGAAACTGCAACTGGTTGCAAAATGGGAGGGTTTCGAAATGTGTCGTCGCACCGGCCCTCACAGAACATATTAAAAATCCCCACTCCAACTGGTAGTATCAAAAAGGAGCCACAGGATAGACTAGGCATGCACACTAACGTTCTTCCACCTGGTGATGGTACATTGTTAGTGTGGTGTAAGGCTTCCACATCCGCTGCCCTGCAGTTTTGTTCTGCAAATAAATAGAAGTCATCAGCACTCTCACCATAGGCACTTACAGGAGCATGGAAAAAGAGTAAGAAAGACAAAAATGCCAGCAAACGGGCTTTTAGAGGGTTTTTTTCCAGAGCGATTGGCAATACCACCCATCAATTATTTACCATTATTTTGTCCTGTAAACGTCAAGCAGATACAATTAAACCTGCTCCAGTTTTTAAGTAAGAGTTGTTAGCCTTGACATTATCGACACAGAATATTTTGTTTCTACTACTAAATAATCAAGTACGGTAATTGTGCAATTGGTCTTAAATGTCACTCCATTAAATACTGTTTTGCTCTGCATGTAGGTGTTTGATGTGTAGTTACACCCCTTAGTAACACCTGAGAAACACAAGTGACAGCTGTCTTCAGAATCAAAGAATTTGTATTCAAATACTGCACTGTAACCAGTTTATCTGCTGTCCAATGGCACAAGAGTGAATTTTGCTAATCCTCAAAAATTTTCATCCAGGAGATTTTCACTTCCTAAATTGGCAAACAAAACACGGCTTTGTTAATATTTACCACTTTAGACCCAACTCCTGCAAGGCACAGAGTCCCTATGAAACTACTTAGCGTTTTTGGCTGAGTAGGGACTGAAGGATTGAACCCCCAAAATGCCACATTTTATTTATAGTCATATAGAGGCACATCGGGGAAAAAAAGCTCTAAATAATCAATATGGACTCAGCCTAGCAAGAAATCCCTTCTCTCCCTGGGGTGGGCTGAAGAACTAGAGAGCATCTGTTTCCAGTATTTTATTTATCTTTTAGTCAAAGAACAATCCATTTCAAGAAAAAAAAAGCACAGATACACATATGGCCCCTGAACCTGCACATGAGGAATTTTCCATGGGAACAGTGCCACTGAGTTCAATGATTTGCAGGATTGGGGCCTCCAAACATAAACAAGAAAGCCAAATGCTTTTTTCTATCTTGCACTACATCTACAGGATTCTAGTAAAGCAGCTACATGTGCATGTTCTCCTCGCTGCTGCCTCCTTGGCTAAGTGGAACTGAATTGGCAGCAGCTCTGTGGATTAGGCAGAAAAGGAGCAGAAGCGCCTTTGCACCTGCTACGAAGCAGATGTGAAAGGGGACTATAACCACCCCCAAAGGCCAAAGCAGAGCACCTCGGAGTGGCATTCCAAGGAACTACAGCCTGGGACGGGCTCTGTGGTTCAAACTTGATTACATTTTGATGCATTCCAGCAGGCAAGTTAGCGCACATGTGCAAAGCAGACCCCAGCTAGCTTCTACTGCAGGCGCAGGAAACACTACTTGCAGCGTGCATTGAGCACGACGCCCGCTGCTTGGAGCAGCCAGCGCTGCCAGGACTCGGAGAACCAGCCCCCCAGCACCGAGAGCGAGCTCTGGGGACTTGATAAACTCCCCCAAGCAGCGCCATGGCTGGGGCTTCGCGCACCGACTGACTCCGGGGCTCGCTGGCTGCAGCAGGGCTCCCGGGGAGCCGCGTGCGCGCAGCGGCGTCTCCCCTCCACGCCAGTCCCCGGGGCCAGCGCAGCCGCCTCGCCCGAGGGCTCGCCGGGCCCCGCGCGCTTGCCCGGCACACGCAGGAGTTCCCCGCTCGGAAGATGCAGCCGGTCTGGAAGAAATACTTCGGCCAGAAGTCCGTGCACGAGGTCGCCATGGACGCGTATCTGGCCAGCCTGGGGCTGTACCGCAAGCTCACGGCCCGAGACGCCTCCTGCCTCTTTCGGGCCGTTTCCGAGCAGGTAGCAGGAGTTTCACCCCCCCACCCCCCTTGCGGGCTGGGCTTGTGCCTGTGCCGCTCCCCTGGGCCTGCCTGGTCCCCCCCCCCCCGGCCCTAGCAGCTAGTTCATAACTTCGCCTCTCCCTGCCCCCACGTTTCTGGTCCCCTCTCTCATAAACAGTGCCCGCTCAGCTTGCAAGTCCAACCCCACTTACTTTCTTGGGTTGGGGTTGGCTGAGGTAAGGCCCCATTTGGATTTTGAAGCAGAGCGGGAGCTGGGTTAGGCTGCAGCAGTATAAAGTGACAAGGGCGCCTGTGGCACCTTGTAGGCTAACAGAAGTCTTGGAGCATAAGCGTGCGTCTGACCAAGTGGGTGTTCACCCACAAAAACTCCTGCTCCAGGACTTCTGTTAGTCCAGAAGATGCCACAGGACTCTGTGTCACCTGGTATTTTTGGCTTTGAAGTATCCACCTTGCAGACATCTTCATCTTTCTCTCCATTCCCAAAGCCGGAGCAGCAGGAGTTGCATCAAAGTTTCCAGTTTTGGTCTCCCTCTTACAAAATGGGGGTTGGTTCTAGTTTTGCAAAGCGAGCTGTAGCTAGGGTCTAGTTTACCTTTTCTCCCAGCTGCCAAAGGTTGGGGTAAAGGGTTGCATTTGGGCTAATACTCTACCAGTGGTTACCTAATTAACAATCATTGATTTTCCTTTAGCAAATTTGAGTTCTGCCCCTTACAAATGCATGGACAAATAACAGAAGGCACAGATGTGTATCCAAAAAGGGGGGAGGGATAGCTCTGTGGTTTGAGCACTGGCCTGCTAAACCCAGGGTTGCGAGTTCAATCCTTGAGGGGGCCACTTAGGGATTGGGGGGCAAAATCAGTACTTGATCCTGCTAGTGAAGGCAGGGGGCTAGACTCAATGACCTTTCAAGGTTCTTTCCACATCTAGGAGATAGGTATATCTCCACTTTTATATATATATAAAGGTTCTATTTATGAGTAGCTTATAAAGGGTTTTATTAAATGATTAATCACTTTCTATAGACTGTTAGTTGTAATCAACCTATAGACCTGTTGTACTGTCTATCACAGCCATTTGCAAACTTTTGTACTGGTGACCTCTTTCACATAGCAAGGGCCCCCCTTTCTTAATGTGTAACACTTGTTTATATATTTAACACCATTATAAATGCTGGATGCAAGTTGCTCAGGCATTGGCTTCCACCTCAGGTGGCAGGGCTCAGGCCTTCAGCCCCATTCAGTGGGGCTTCAGCTTCCTGCCCTGGGCCCCAGTGAATCTAACGCTGGCCCTGCTTGGCGGTCCCCCTGTAACCTGCTCACCGCCCCCCAGCAGGCCCTGGACCCCTGGTTGAGAGCCACTGATATGAACTATATGGAAAAGGAGCCTTAGTGTAAAAGTACAATTTTTAAAATGAGCTGCAACCCTTTCGTTTCAGTGCCTTTTAACACCTTCTCTATTTTCTAGGTCTTTTCTTGTCAGATTCATCACAGGGAAGTCAGGAAGGCTTGTGTTTCATTTATGAGGGAAAACCGACAGAACTTTGAGGTTGTAAGTAGACTTGTGTTTATGGGATGCAACGTTTTGTGTGTAATCTTAGGAAATAATGGGGGTGTTTACACATCAACATTATTTACATAGATCTGTGCACTGAAAACCTACATGGCACTGTACTGTGTTTTGTTGTTATCGTCTATGTTTTGACCAAGCACAGGTTTAAGCTAGAGAAATTGAGGGGAAAATGCTTGCTCATTTGCCTTGCTCTGTATACTGTCCATTAGTTTCTAGTCAACTTACATTTGTTTTTAAACCTTGGAAATATATGGCACAACATTTTTATTTGTAAAAGATAATATACATTTATTCTAAACATCTGATCTCTCGCTTTAAGGAACTGTGATTACAGTACCATATAGACATTAATAAGCTGTCTTGTGAAACTGAATCTTCGTGTGTGTGAGAGACAGACATTCTGTTTTGAAGTAAAACATGCATCTGTAAGAACAGTGGAATACTGCACGGCTCTTAAAGCACATAAAACACCATGGTTAAATGTCACTGCACACTTTCAGTGGATGACCACTATTTTCACCCAGCGAAGACTCTACTATAATGGAAGTGGTAGAGGTCTGTGGTTTTCATTCAGAAGATCACAAATTCAACCCCTGCCAACAACTGCGGTGCCTTTATATACCTAGCCTTAGTTTGTTACAATACTACTGAATATTCGGAAATGTACTTGTTGCTACTGGTGGATCAGTGGTTGTCAGCAACAGGTAAACTTACCAGTATAGACAGGTCCTGTGAATCCTTTGAAACAACTTGGTTCTGGAAGAGCATTCTGAACACTCTACTGGCTATCAGAACTCTAATTCATCCCTGCATCTTAAGGGAACAATTCTAAATGTTTTCTCCACAGAACAGATGTTGAAAGCAATAAACTCGCTTCTTTAGTATTATAATACCAGTCTTTCACATCAAGTGATTTTAAAGTGCTTTGTACACTGTGGACATGCCCCACTTAATGACAGGTTTCAGAGTAGCAGCCGTGTTAGTCTGTATCCGCAAAAAGAACAGGAGAACTTGTGGCACCTTAGAAACTAACACATTTATTTGAGCGTAAGCTTTCGTGGGCTACAGCCCACTTCATCGGATGCATAGACTGGAACATACAGCAAGAAAATATTTACAGAGAACATGAAAAGGTGGAAGTAGCCAGACCAACTGTAAGAGGCCAATCAATTGAGATGATCCCACTTAAATGCAGCTACCATTGGGGTGGAGGGAGACCGCCAGCTGGTCTCAGAACATGCTGCATAATAGTGAGATAAGAGATTTTTTTTGGTGACAGGCACTTGCACAAGTTCCTACTCACAATTATTGCTGTGCTATTTTAACTTCCATACAGAGCAGACAAGATCTTTGTCTTATCCAATAAAAGAAAAAGACAATAAAACTATGTGGCATTTAACAGATTGGCCTCAGGAAGAAGGGCTGGGGTGAGCAATGCTATGTATTTGCACTTGTGTATTTTAGGATATCTACCTTCCCAACCTTAAGCTATCCCTTTTCAACTAGAGGAGCAGATATAAAATTCGATAATAGCTAAAATTGTTACCCTGCAATTTAAAAATAAACATGGTTGAAAAGTCACTTCTGCAATGCACTGCATGGGAGCAGGTGGGGCAAATTGTTAACATTAAACTATTTTCAGACCAAAGTATTAGTCCCAGATAACCAAATTGTACATTTAGTTGTGCATGTGCATGAGATATCTGGACTTTCCAGACCTCATGTTTGACACAAGACATTCCCACGGGCTTCCTTAATATGTTTGAGGAAACACTGATTCTGACTTTGCCTTTTTTTTTTTTTTCTGTTTGATCTAGTGCAGGGTTCGGCAACCTTTCAGAAGTGCTGTGCCGAGTCTTCATTTAGTTACTCTCATTTAAGGTTTCGCGTGGCAGTCATACATTTTAATGTTTTTAGAAGGTCTCTTTCTATAAGTCTATAATTTATAATGTAACTCTTGTATGTAAAGTAAACAAGGTTTTTAGAATGTTTAAGATGCTTCATTTAAAATTAAATTAAAATGCAGAGCCCCCCAGACTGGTGGCCAGGACCCGGGCAGTGTGAGTGCCGTTGAAGATCAGCTCGCATGCCGCAGGCTGCCTACCCCAATCTAGTGCATATAGATAAAACAGCTTTTCAGCAAGAAGTTACCTCCTTTACTAAGCACATACCTATGCAATTGTTCCTAAATGTGGGGGCAAGGGAGAAATCATTCATGATCAGGAAGGCTACTTACTTGCCTTATGAATCTGAAGGCTGTTGGGCTAAGACCACTGCCTATATGCTGACCAATATGGTCTCATTGTTTCTTTGTACTTCTTCCTCCCCCAATTGTCTAAGGGTATGGCTACACTGGCGATTTGCAGCGCTGGAAAGCCTCCACCAGCGCTGCAATTAGTAAGTGGCCACACCTGCAGGGCACTTCCAGCGCTGCAACTCCCTGGCTGCAGCGCTGGCCGTACACCTCACTCGGCATGGGGAATAAGGATTCCAGCGCTGGTGCTGCAGCGCTGGTCATCAAGTGTGGCCACACACCAGCCCTGTGATTGGCCTCCAGGGAATAAGGTGTATCCCAGAATGCTTTTATAAATTACTCTCTTTTTGTTTTGTTGTGAACGAGCTCCGATCGGAGCTCCGTTCTGTACCTGGCTGTAAACAATCAAATGAGAGGCAGGCAGGGAGAGTGAATGAAACAGAATGGAGCCGATCGGAGCTCCGTTTGAACTGCTTATCTATAAAAACAAACACTGATCACAGCAAACAGGAGCTATCTGTACCTGGCTGTGAACGATCAAATGAGAGGCAGGCAGGGAGAGTGAATGAAACAGAGCCGATCGCTCCGTTGAACTGCTTATCTAAAAAAACAAACACTGATCACAGCAAACAGGAGCTATCTGTACCTGGCTGTGAACGATCAAATGAGAGGCAGGGGAAACAGTGTTGGATGCAGGCTGTTAGGGTTCGCAAACATTTTGTGATTTTTCCAATCTCTCTCTTCCCCACTCCCTGTCACAGTACACCACAGGGAGTGAGTGAAACAGGGGGGAGTCCGTGTTGGAGGCAGGCTGTTTGCAATTAGAGTTAAGACTAAGGGCTCATGAACATTTTGTGATTTTTTCCAATCCAGGAAGCTAACACACAGTGTTGGCTCCAAAAATCCACTCTCTCTATCTTCCCCGCTCCCTGTCACAGTACACCACCCTCCACCCCCCTCTTTTGAAAAGCACGTTGGTGCACTTGAATGCTGGGATAGCTGCCCATAATGCAGCACTCCCAACAGCGCTGCAAATGTGGCCACACACCAGCGCTGGTAGCTGTGAGTGTGGCCACACACCAGCGCTGCTCCTACACAGCTGGATGACCAGCGCTGCAAACCGTAAGTGTAGCCATACCCTAAGACACCAGACGGATATAGACTTGGATTGTAAGCTCCTTGGAGCAGGGCCCATCTGTTGTTTGTACATTGCCAAGCACAATGGAGTCCTGAGCCATGACCTAGGCACTATGTAATAAGAAAAATATTTTCAGTTTTCTTCTAAACTCTTTAAATACAAAGTGCAAATTCTGACTCTTAATGTTTCCAGCAGATTGAATAATGATATGCATCTAATTAAATCAGTTCTATCTTTTCTTTTTAAGTATGTGGAAGGATCATTTGAAGAATATCTGGAATGGCTGGGAGATCCAGAGGTAAGGCCAGATTCGTATTCCTGAGGCTGAGCCCAAAAAGCTCATGATGTTTGCTGGAATGTGGGTTTGAATGTTGTTTCTGTTGTACCTCAGTCCTGCTGTCAGATCCACATGCGCCTGAACAGAGCTCTCTTGATTTCAGTAGGACGTTGCGTGGGTGCAGTAGGACTCCAGATCTGATGGCAGGAACAGGGCCTTGGTTCTTGCTTATGGGCAAAAGAGAGGCATTGTCAAACCACAACAATGTAATTTCAGCTGAGGGAACCAAACTTTGGTCCTGTCAGCCTGGACCTTTAAAAGGCTGTTACAAAATTGGGTGCATAATTCATAGCAAATGTTTGACAAATTTTGCATTTTTCCCAGTTTTTTGTGGGGGAACCCTGCTTTCTTACTGTAGCAGGGTGGTCACCTGCTCCTGCCTTAAAAGGTTTGGAACAGCCCTGGGGGAGCCTAAGGCTGGGCTGACGGGGAAGCAGCCACAGCTGGGCCATGCCCCAATCAGACCGTAGCTGGCCTTGTAAAAGGCTTTGAGCCAGGCGCTCAGGCAGGCTGGGAGAGAGTAGGGCCTGGTTTGGCTGATGGTATGGAGGGTGGAGCTGGGGAAGGAGCAGGTGGAGCTGGGGAGCTCAGGCCTGGTGACATCCCAGGCTGCAGGCCTGATATCAAGGCCTAAAAAGGTACTGGGTGGCAGGGGAAGACAGCAGGCCCGAACCCTCTTGCCTAGGATGAGTGGCTTTTACACTGCAGTCTGCCCCGGGAGTGGGGGCTTGGTGATGACTGGCAGTAGCCCAGAATAAGGCAAGATAGGGATAGTGGGTTGGGGTTTCCCCAGGAAGGGGAGACCCAGAGGCAGAGTGTGGGGGGTTACTGCCGGGGGCAGCATCCCAGGGTAAAGGGGCACCGGGGTCTGGGAGGGACATGGAGGCCAGCGGCAGCAGGACACCAGCCTGTAGCGGGTGCTCTGGTCTGGAAAAGAGCTAATTCCCAATGACCAGCAGGAGGCGCCGCAGGGGTGAGCACACCCTTTATACTTACTGTTTCTTTGAAGATTTTTAACTAGTGAACATGAGCAGGATACAACAGTATCTAAAGCAAATTTAGCATGTTTATCAAATAAATATTTAAAAATATATTTGAGACTGCCTCTGGTCTAGCTAGTAGAGTTTAGCTGCAACTTTGCGCAGGATTATTGGGCCAAAACTTGAATACTTAATTGTCCCATGTCTGTGATCTTCTCTTCAGGAATCCTCATATTTTACAAATTTCCAGATGCAGAAAGAATCAGAATTTAAAAAAAGATGGAACTTAAGTATTTTAGGGGTACATCATCACTTCACATTGATTCTCTCCTCCCACCCCTTGTTGGGTTTTCTTCAATGCCCACAAATATTTAAGGCAGCCTCTGAGAGGTTTTACACTTACCACTAACTTGTAAGGATTGAGGAGTAGACCCTTCTCCTTTTCACTATAAAACACTGTTATTGCAGAGGGAAGTATATTCAGATTTACTCCTTTGCGTAGGCGTGCGCAGCACATTTCATTAGGGTGCGCACCCAGGGAATTTTATTTTAAAGGCAAACATTTATTGAATACTCAATCATAAGGATGTTATTTTTATTCATCAAACAAACTAAAGAAACTAAAACTTAACTAAACTTAATTAAAAAAAATTAACAACTAAACTTTACTTAAAATGAGACACAAAATACCACATTTTTGCTGTAGTGATAACCAGGCGTATACAAAGATGCAGTCAATTTTCATGATGTTTAACCAGATAATGAGCTAACCCAAAGTGACCAAAACAGATTAAGGTTTCTTCATCTTCCTGTCCTAGAGAATGAGCCGTCGCTCACCAGGTGGTATGGACTTAAATTCCTCAGTCACATCATTGTAATTAACTGACACAGCCAATTCTTGTTCATTGTACAAAATCATGAGTTGCGGCGCTGTTGGGACAGTGCACTTCTTAGTTTGTTTTTTACATGTGCTAGTCTCGAAAAGGCGCTTTCACATGAACAGCTTGTCTGCTCCTCTTCTTCTCTTAACAACGAACTGATCCGTATTTTAAAATTAAAAGGAGGTGTCATACGATTGAATTAAAACATAAAGCCACGGGCTTGTTATGCTATTTCAGTAGAGTACACGCGACAAAGATTACAAATACTGTAGACACTGTGCTGGGCACGCCTGACGCGGCCACTGATCTAGGTCAAAGAATTTTCTAGAATCATAGTCGGAGGGGAGGACCAATGGTAATGCGGTGCCACAGCAGTGGGGACGCATGCTGCGAGCGAACGTGAGCTTTCTATATAGAGTATCATGCGATTTAAATTAAAACGCAAAGCCATTTTTTTGAGACATTAGGGCAGGCGTGGGCAAACTTTATGGCCCGAGGGTTCCAAAATTGTATGGAGGGCCAGGTAGGGAAGGCTGTGTCTCCCCAAACAGCCTGGCCCTGCCCACTATCCGACCCCCACCCACTTCCTGCCCCCAACTGCCCCCCTCAGAATCTCCGACCTGTCCTGCTCCTTGTCTGCTGACCACACCCCCAAGACCCCACCTCCCCCTGCTCCCTGTCCCCTAACTGCCCTGACCCCTATCCACCCCCCGGCTGAGTCCTGACAGACCCCCGGGACTCCCACAATCCAACCCCCCGTTCCCCATCCCCTGAACGCACCTCTCCCCCGGCCAAACCTCTGCCCCATCCAACCCCCCCACTCCCTGTCCCCTGACTGTCCCCGGGACTCCCCGCCCCTTACCATGCCGCTTACCCCCGCCTCCCCCCTCTCCTGGAGCCTCAGCAAGCCATGTCCAGGAGCTCCTGCCGCTCGGCCCATCAGGGCTGACCACATGGCTCCATGCAGCAGGAGCTCACGTCCCGCCGGAGCCACGCTGCTGCCGCACTGTCCAGGGCTGCTCCTGGACATGGAGCGCTGAGGTGCCGGGGGATGAGGGGGGAGCCTCCCTGGCCAGGAGCTTAGGCGGGCCGGGCAGGACGAGCTTGCCCACCCCTGCATTAAGGTGTGCTTGGGCACACCCTGTACGCATGCCTATGCTCCTTTGTAGAGCTTGGTTTGAGTCTTTTAGAGCTTTAAAGATAGGGGCTAAGAATTTTACACAGTAGTTAGAGCTGGTCAGAAAATGCTTTTAAAAAAAAATCATGAAAAATGTTGACTAGCTGAATTAATGGCATATAGAGAACCAGTATAGCGTTCCAGGGACTGCAGGGCAGGCTCGGTGCTCAGCTCTACTCCATGTTTGATGAAGAACAGTTATTTTCGTACCTTCTAACATGATCTCAAAATATTTGTATACACATAGGGAAGGGCTGGCCAACTGGAAATAAGCGCTCTATCACTGATGTATAAGTAAGTCTCTTCCTTTTTTATTTTAAATTAAAATTAATTTTGTAATGGGCTTTGGATGTTTAAGGGTACTAGCTGTGGGGCCCAGAATCTCTTGATTAATAGATTTTTAAGGCTAGGAGGGATCATTATGATCGTCTAGCTTTGAGGCCAGCTTGGCTTAGGAGTGACTGCCGGTCAATATTTATTACATGAATGGGTGGCTGCAGACCAATGCCAGGTAAAGAGGATCCCACGTCCTGAAATGTACTGAATTGGCATCCTAGGTAAGTCTCCCAAGAGGACAAAGACCTGGTGGCCATCGAGATTGAGCTAACCCCGACTACTGGAGGTTTCATTGCTGCTGCCCAGGCAATACTGGCTCTGTGAATTATCAGAGGGCTTCGATCTCTAATGATGTCTATTTGGCATTTTTCATAACTATTAAACTCTTTAAAAAAAAGTCTACAGTGAGAGACTTACTGATGGGAAGTGTGTGAAATGATGTGAAGTTGTGTGCACTGGAAACATCTAATGCTGGCTGTAAAAGTTAACTGCCAACACAAAAGTAAAACTCTGTGCTCGCTATATGAGGTGGCCTTGAAAATTCAGGAAGTGAGACGTGCTGCTCGGTGTACATGCCTAGAAATGCATTTAAAATAAATTATCATTTCAACTGACATGTGCATCTGCCGCAGGCACTGTCTGTCTTGCTAAAAAAAAAAAAACTGCCACTTCTGGACAAACAGTTTAGGAGTCTACTGGCAGAGACGTTAAAACACTCTGCATCCTGTTCCAGTCCAAAATGAACAATTAGATTTCTACAAGGTTCTAATGGCATCCTGTACTGAGGTTTTTAACCCGTTCGGGAACTAATTTGTTAAGGGTTAATTGCCTCACTATCAGAGCAATCAGTCTTTAAATTTAAGCAATAACTAATGTCGGCATTCACTTGTTAGGAAAAATATTCTGCTCCCATTCTCTCTATTAACCAACAGTGGATTCTCCAAATTATTCCTTTCGATATCTTCACAACAAGCACTTGCATTAAACGCCTGCTCTCTCTCAATTCTCTTGATTTTTCCCCTTCTTGCCTAGCCGAGACTTTATTCTGTACCAGAACCCTGGACGGCCACCCGCTTGTGCTACAAACAATGGCTTTGAAGACAAGGTAAGGAAATGAGAGCCAATTTTCTACCCTTCCACTCCTAGATGGCTCTAATTTCACTCCGTTCGAATGAGCTTGTCACTTCCATTTTGCTCTTGTAACTCCAGTGAAGTGTCTGCACTTTTTGCCCACTCAAAAAACAAAACCAAAGCTAACTTCAACAGGGGCTAGGGACACCATTCCTTACCCATCCTGGCTAATGTCCATTTATGGACTTAACCACCATGAATTTATCCAATTCTCTTTTAAATGCTGTTATGGTCCTAGCCTTCACAACCTCCTCAGGTAAGGAGTTCCACAAGTTGACTGTGTGCTGCGTGAAGAAGAACTTCCTTTTATTTGTTTTAAACCTGCTGCCTATTAATTTCATTTGGTGGCCCCTAGTTCTTGTATTATGGGAACAAGTAAATAACTTTTCCTTATCCACTTTCTCCACATCACTCATGATTTTATAGACCTCTATCATATCCCCCCTTAGTCTTCTCTTTTCCAATACAGTTCCCTGTGGCTATTTTTTATAATCTAGCTAGAATGAGACACTTGGATTGAGTTGCTAATGAGCAAAGTGAAGGTGTCAAGATTAAACAAATATATGGGTGAAGAAAGGGCACTCTTCTCCCTCCCCCAAAAGTGAGCAGAGGAGATTTTTGGGGTGTATTTTTTTTTCCCTTCCTGGATAAAAATTAATTAGCTTGATTTTTTTTTGTGGGGTTTGCATTATGTAAAGTGGTAAATAGTCTAAACCCACTTGAGGTTTTGACACAATTACAGGGTGTAGGGAAAGTTCTGTATTTAGCTTTTCCTCTAGTTTGATACTAGTGGGCCAATAAGTTTTTGCAGTTTGGGGATTTGAAATGTAAGAGTGATTGGCATTTAGCGTCTAGACCATTAGTTGGTCATAAGGTAGCTGACTCTCAGAAAAGTCTCTCATATTTGACCTTTAACAGTTCATGAGATGACTAAAGAGTATCCATGGGGGTAATAGACAAACTTATTTGTATACCTGCTACAATCTCTTCTATAGGGATCAACTCTGTTTCTAACACTCCGTTTGTATTTATACTAAGCACCGCCATTGTTTGGACAGTGAGTTAAAGCACTGGCCTTAGAATGAGTAAAGGAGTTGTAGTCTTGAGCTAGAACATGTTTAGTTTTCTTTGATTTCTTCCTCAAAGCTTTTTGGTTTTTTTTTCTTCAAGATCTTGCTGTGTTCCGGTGACTCCCATTACGACTCTGTGTATACAAAACAATTTCAGGCAGATGCTGCTGTTTGTCAGGGTAAAATAACTCTCTTACTCTTTCCATTACAAATAGTGTATTTGAAGTACTTCTCAACATTGTGGTCTTTCTTGGGAGGAGAGGGGTACTGAAGGGAGAAGAAAGTGGAAAGCTCGTTAACCATTTTGAATGGCGTTTAGTGTAATTGGTATGTGGTGGAAGTCCACAATGAGCACATCCGCCACTCTAAGGTCACCTATCAGACTCCAGGTGTTCTTTGTTTTGACTCGGTGCCAGATCATTGGGTTCTGTGTGCTTTGTTTTCCCAGCTGTCTTGTACGAGATCCTGTACAAAGATGTGTTTGGCGTGGAGAAGGAGGAATTGAGAACTGCAGTTGACATGTTTCGAAGTGGGGCAAAAAGAACAGAAACAGTGCCTCTGTTGGCAGTGAGGATGCAAACTTTGATTGCCTTCCCAAGGAAGGGTCCAACACTTCATCAGAAAAGAGGTACTAGTTTAACAACAAAATATCCTGTGAATGGTAACTGATCACTTAAAGGTGGGGTTTTTTTTTTGCGGGGGGGAGAGACTAGCCTACCAGTTGTTTTCTGAGCTGCCACGTGGAACATCTGCCTTCATTCTCCAATGTCCTGGTACCGAGCCAGAGTCTGAGCATATTGTGGAAAAAGCAGCATGCTTTCCCTGGGACTGGGAAGTGACGTGTGGTTGAGCAGCAACCTCTCCCACTGGCTATAGTCAACTGGCACTTTCTTACTGAACAATTCACAAGTAAGCAGAAACATTGGCTTCCTTTAGCGAGAAACAATTATGCTACTTTAATTCCTATTAGTATGGCAGCAGCAAGACTGCTAATACTATGAGAAAGTGAGCTGGATTCTATTCTGGCTTGTACATCGTTAACAAAACTATGCCCTAAGTTTAGGACCAAACCCTGCCCTCATTTGCAGTGCCACTGTGGAGCCCGTTTATTTCTGATGGAGTAGGAACCAATGGGATTGTACAGATGAGAGGACAACATTTGACCTTATTAATGGTGATGAAGTGCAAGCCAGAAAGAACTCAACTTAAGTTGCAGGCTTTGGCAGTTCTTAAACATTTTGTCACTTAAGGACTCCTTAACAAGGGTGTCTAAGATTTAAAAAAAATAAAATAAAAAATAAGGGTGGGGGGACTCCATAATGCCCATGAGTGGAACAACTGAAGGAGTGTTCAAGTTTGCAGAATGGAATGGGGCTGACCTTTCCTTAAACATAAAACAGTGTTAGCTGCTATTGCATGAAAGACCTGAATTGAAGGGGTTGGAGTGCGGGGGAGAGCATTTTATTTACAATCAGAAAAAGGTTTAGTGTGTTTGAGTGTTGCAGGTGCACAACTTCATATTTGTACTACATTAAATAGTGTTCAGTTCTGGCTTGCATCTTATCACTTGATGGCACCATAATTCTTCTGTAAGGTCATTCAGCCACTTTGATCTTGTTGATTTCAGTGCTGGTCAGAAATCTTGCTCTGTATTTTGTAATCCTATTTTTAAATTGCTTAGAGAGGAAGACTGGGAAGGCAACAATACTGACAATCCACCTGAAGATAAACTCGGACAAGGCACTGAAGAGGCAAAGGTTTGGCAATTAAGGGAGAAGCCTTCAATTCTTTCTCATTAGTGTTTGATACTGTGATTAAGGTTGAATCAGCCCTTCCTATTCTAAATGCTGCTGTTCAGGAAATAAAACAGGTGTAAATCCCCAGGCTTACATGTGCATGTTTCGTTTTTAGCTCTGGTATTCTTTATCTCGTCTTCGAAATTAATTGTTGAGCCTCTCAGAAATAAGCTTTTTATGAGATAAGACTCTCTTGTTCTCTAGCTAGCTTAAAAACAAAATTTGGCAAACAATCCCTCATCTGGACTCTAATTTAGAAACCATCTAATTTATCTTCTTTAATCTAATTTTATTTTAGGCACATGAACAGTGCTGCTCTTCCATTTTACCAGGCCTGGCTCAAAACACTGCTCTAGCTAACATTCAAGGAGCCTGTGTGTGTGTGTGTAATATATATTACACACACTCATTGACTTTGATTTGAAGTTGTGTGGTCAGCCACTTCTGAATGTCAGCCCCTAGTTAGTTTCCTTACCTATTTTTACCTTGTCACTAAAAACTTTCTATCCTGAAATCAAACAGCTCAGTATAGAGTCCGTGGTTAAATAGAGATCATGTTGAAGTTATTTGCTTTGTCCACGAGCCTCAGAAGCCATAATACCTAAAGACTTGTTCATATTCTTCTTTGCTTCTCTACTTGAAGCAAACTAATTGCCTGTCCTAGTGGAACTGAAAGAGGCAGGGAAGACAAAGTGCATATGCTTGTTTAAAATAATTATACCCTCTGCAAGGAAAGGAAAGTGTTGTGAATATATGGCACGCTTTTAATTGTAGTCCATTTTAACTCTGTTTTAGCGTCCAGAAAATCCTCCAAAGATGCCTTTTGCCTATAGAGTGCTAAAAGCCCTGGACCCTGGGGTCTATCGAAATGTAGAGTTTGAAGTTTGGTTAGACAGCAGAAAAGGTACCCAAAAAAACACGTTGTATATATGCTATAAATTCCTGGCTAAAAGTAAAAGTTATTGAGGCTCAATGAGGTTGTTTTATTGACTGATTTACAAGTATTTTGGACCTGCACAGAGGCTTGAGCAGATAGCCACATACCTGAAAAGTAAAGGGCATTATCTAACCCAGCAAACATATCCGTGGAGCATACATCCTGTTACCAGCCAGAGACTTCTTCTTTTCATCTCTAAGCAACCATTAGAGTACTTCCAGTCTTCTATGATGTCCATCATGCTCCTGAAATCTGATCTGTTGAGAAAAACATACTGGTTCTGGACTAGAATATAGGGGGATTCAGGAAAGCTAAGTGCAATAGCAGAGTATCGTCTTGTAACACTATTTTCAGATAGTGTTCAGATGTAAAATGGGGGCATTATTTTTTTACTTTATGGTAGCAGTGTCTGCACAAAGGTCCATAAACGTGTTTGGGTTCAGAGTAACAGTAAAGGAGCGGGGTCGGTTAGTGTGCACTCTGAACTGTCAAATGAGACAAGTGGTCCCTTCCTCTCCAGCTCTCCAGGGGCTTGAGCACTAGGGAAATGTTACCCTCTCTCCCCACATCTCATCTTACACGCCAAAGAATCCCAAATCATGAATGCAACACTAGGTTCACTTCGCTCATCACAGAAATTCAGTCCATTCCTGGGACTAAACAGAGCAGCCAGTTCCCAGTGTGCAACAGCACTATACAGACACTTTGGGAGTGATAAAGGAAGAATAACTTTTTCAGAATTTCCCTGTCAGGGAGATTTAAGTAGATTACAATTATCCAGCTACATCCCATCCCGCCTTACAAAATGATCACAACTGGTCAGCATTTGGTGTTTTCATCTCTTCCATCAGCCAGGCTGGGCTTTCGACTCCCAGTACAGCTACACTGCCTGCTCCTTTTGGTGAGGTGTGGAGTAGATACACTGCACACACCTCTAGCATGTGTATTTCTAGCAGTGTAGACAATGAGGCACTGCTTAGGCAAGTAGAGTGAAGACCTGCCTGAACCTGGTGTGTGTGTACTTGCACAAGCAGTGCTTCTCCTGTCTCTCTGCTCGCTGCAGAGAAAGGCTCCAGGAGCCTTTCTCTGCTGCAACAGCCTGCCAGAGCCTTTTCTCACAGCAGGGAAAGGCTCTGGCAGGAGGGCGGTAGTGGAGACAGACCCTGGCACTTCCCTCCTGCCAGAGCTTTTCACTGACACATGTAGCTACGTGCCACTGTGTGGATGCAGCCTGCTTTTCACTGATGTGTAGCTACACATACCCTACGCACCACTGCAGGTGGTATGCAGTGAAGCCATAGCCTCACTGCTGACTCAGACCTTGGCTACACTGGAGAGTTGCAGCGCTTGTGGTGGCTTTACAGCGCTGTAACTCACTCCCTGTCCACACTGGCAAGGCACATACAGCGCTGTATCTCCCTGGCTACAGCGCTGCATGTACTCCACCTCGACGAGAGGAATAAAGAACAGCGCTGGTGCTGCAGCTCTGGGGTGCCAGTGTAAACAGGGAGTAATCTTACTACGCTGTAACTGACCTCTGGAAGCTTCCCATAATGCTTTTAAGTAAAGATTACGCTCTTTGTTTTGTTGTGGTGCCTCTGTTTGTTTTGTTGTGAACTCTGGGCTCCCGGAGCTGCTTATCAAAAAAAACCAACACAGCTCCTGTTTGCTGTGAATGAGCTCCCTTTGGAACACCCACAGCTAGTGTTTGCTTGAAGAGAGGGGGCTTGAGGAGAGAAGCAGTGCGGCGTGCAGGAGGGAGGGATGGGAGTGGGGGTCCGTGTCAGGGAGGCTGCTTATCTGGTGCTTTCAGTGAGTGAGAGAGGGGTGCGGGAGGGGGTTGTAACTTGCAAGGCAGCTGCTGACAGAGTGTCAGCTCCAAAAATCCACACTCTCTCTCTCTCTCTCTCTCTTTCCCCCACGCTCCCTGTCACACTCCACCCCACCCCCTTTTGAAAAGCACGTTGCAGCCACTTGAATGCTGGGATAGCTGCCCATAATGCACCACTCCCAATGCCGCTGCAGATGCTGCAAATGTGGCCACGACAGTGCGCTGGCAGCTGTCAGTGTGGCCAGACTGCAGCGCTTTCCCTACACAGCTGTACGAAGACAGGTTTAACTCCCAGTGCTGTACAGCTGCAAGTGTAGCCATACCCTCAGAAGAAAGGGACATCCTTTGTTTCTGGGCCAACATTTCTATATTGCATTGCTGCACACTGGTCCCAGAAAAGACTGAATTTCAGGGATGAGCAAAGTGATCCTCTTGTTGCATATGTATTTTGTAAAGTGCTTTTGGCTTCTTTGTGCCTCCCAGATTGTCTTGCATGCCAATCTTCCTCCAGAGCCCGACTACTGGCAGTCACATGGGAGTTGTCATTATGCTTTGTGGCATCCCAAGTTGTGGGGAGAGTGCAACGTTTCCCTAGTGCTCAAGCCTTGGAAGGGACTACTTGGTAGTTCAGAGTGCTCACACAATGATGTCCAGGAAAATACAGGAGATAATTCACTCGTTTCAGCCTATAATACTTGAGTGCAATTCTGGGTAATGGGTAAAAAATGAACCGAGCTTAAGCTTTCACTTTGATCTCGTGTAGAACTTAAAAAAACTGATTACTTCATGTTTGCTGGGAGATGGTACTATGTAGGAGACAAGTGTCAGGTTAGTACTTGAAGCAGATTCAGTAATGATGAATGATTAAAGTTGCTTTAAATAAAGTATATTAAGTCATAGAACTATCTGAACTCATAGGATCTTCAGAGATTTCTTTTCTCATTATAGCTATTAAATATGATGGTCATCTGAATGATTTTTTTTAATTAACTTTCTGTAAATTCAAAACTAGCACAAGATAGTACATGGGAAAGGCTGCTTGGAAGCTGACCAGGAACCAGTGCTATAAATCCTGAAAGTAGAGGTGTTTAAGACTGAACTCTTGAAATGCACAGACGCCACAGTGACTGGCACTGTATACGAACCTCAGCAGAATGGAGATGAAAGATGGACAATAAGGGTTTTTTGTTGTGTGTGCGTGCGTGCAGTGGGTCCTGTTTAGTAGTTGAATCGTACAAGGCAGTTTTGGTTCTGACCTGTCCGCTCCCTGCCTTTATTCCATCCATGAGGTCATCTCTTCTTCTTTTTCTTGTTGTTGTTTGTATCTGTTCCTGCAGTCTCTCTCCCTCTGCTGCCCACTCTTCTACTGTCTGTCAGGTAGGGCGGGGAGTGCTGGACTGAGGTATTCCAAGACTCTGAAGCTAACTCAGTGGTATGTGAGCAGCATGAAAACAGCTCCTATGTTACCAACCATTGTGGGGAACCAGAGCACCATTAATGTGTCACCATTTAGGTTTACCTACCCCCCCCCTTTATTTCCTCCTCAGGTATGTCTGGAGCCTGGGGGTAAGTACTACAATGCTCATATCCAGGAAGTTGGACCTGATGACAACATGGTGGCCGTGTTCATTGAAGAGCTGGCAGAAAAGTAAGTGAGTCTGCACATACACACCTCTCTCCCAACAGGCATTTAAATTGTGGCTGTCGGAATGTTTTGAAACTCTGGGTTCAGTTTCTCTTCAAAATATAAGATAAAAACCAGACCCCGTTCCTTACCAGTTTAACAGCATGGCAGTAGCTACCATTCCACTGGTAGCAGATGGCAGGGGTAATACCTCTTGGATTTTCACTGAAAACATTCCAGTATAATCTAATTACCATGCAGAAGAGTCTCCTGCTTGTTGGGCTGAGATCATGGTGAACAATGAGTCTATACAACTGGGTTCTAGAACTTCTTAGGAGTGGGACTTACATCACAGCTAAATAGCAGGTTGCCTTTAGTCCTTGAAGTTCATTCTGACAACTCTCATTCAAGTTCTCTCCTTGCCCCTCCCCCTTACTTTGGGGAGTTTTGTAAATGCCATACAATCAATGTCATACCTCTAGCAAAAATGCCTCTTGTTGGGACGTCCCAAAATTACCTCTGATGATCTGTCTGGATTGTTATCTGTAAGATTAAAAAGCCCAACTCTGGTGCTATGTGCACGTTATAAGTGACGGGTATTGCAGTGTGCCCTTGAGTGAAAGAATGTGCAGGAGTTAAAGACTGGATTAAAGATAAATTAAAAACAATCCTGAGAGTAGCTAGCTAGTATCTGAAAGCCAAGACAATGCTGGGATCCAAATTTTAAAAAGTAGGGGGGGGCATTGACTAGTGTACACATTTTACATTACTATGCATGTTACTAGTGCTGTTCCGGGGATGATTCTGCCTCTGACACTGGATCTGTCTCTAAAGGATGGCGTTGCCATCGATGCAAGTTACATGTCTATAGCAGGGGAGTCTTTTGTTTTGCCCTCATCTAGCTCTGAGAAATCTCAAGTAGGGTTACTATACACATGGGTTGGAAGGCTAAAAAAGCTATATTTAAACTGTCCCCTGGCTTTGGCTAACACAGATGTACATAGTTTAGAAATATATGTCTTTATTTTTATGAGCTTCTTAAATAAAGAAAAGTCTGTTTAGTAAGAGCTGCTCACACTTGATGGCAGTGTTTTTTGTCTAACGTGGCACTGACCTGCATTAGCATGCATTCCTTGGGCACTACTTACACTAGTATTTTTCATGTAGGTATATTGTTCCATTGGCAAACTTTAAACCAGTGACACAAGTGACTCCTGACCCTGCCTGGAAAGGGGTTCCCAGTCAAAGAGGAGGAAACGATGAGGAAACGACTCGTTCCCCATGGGAATCACAAAGTAAGGTCTTAAGGGAGGGGTTTGAATGATGAGTACTGGCTTGGCCTAGCCAAAATTGGGAGGCCACTCTGTGCGTACGAAGCTAATTAAACATTCTGCTCATCTACCTCTTAAGACTTAAATTAGTATTTTAATAAGATTACACATTTGGTTGCATTTTTCTGGGTGGGTGACTTCCCCCCGCCCCCAACTCCATATGCAAATATTAACTTACAGAATTTCTCATAAGAAATTGACTAGCACTACTTTGTAATCTGAATGCACCTCTGGAGTTTGTTGTTTCTCCATTTAAGGCAGTCACGTAGATCCGTACAGATGTTTAATTGGTCTAACTTCTCTTTTCCACTTGCACCCCCATTATTTTTTTTCCTGTGCTTCTTTGAAATTGCAGGAATGGATATGAAATCATGGAAGAGACCGTTTAAGAGAGTCCGTGGGAAAGAAGCTTACATGACAATGGCTTATAATCGGAGTCAGACAGTTCTTCCACCCCGGCTACAGCACAATGTTCCTTCAGGTCACCCTTCTCCATTTAATTACTCTCAAACTTCTAGGAATACAGCATCCTATGGTCACTACCGTCCTCCGAGGCATGGCAGGGGATATAGAATGCCCAGGTATGAATCTTAATAAAGACCAGTATTCATTCCCTGTTCGGGATCCCACAGCTTTAGCCCTAGCTAATCTTCAGATATTTAATAGATGATTCTACAGGTGAGTTTCATCTGAGATAATCTGTAGGCGCTTCTTGGTAGCTGGATATATATATATATATATATATATATTTTACCCTTTAAACTTAGGGGTTCTGCCCGATTTACAAACAGGAACAACATGGTTGGCCCTCAGATATCATTGTACCCTGATCCAGGGAAGAGATGTTATCAGAGCTATGGCAATTTCTCCTATGTGTCCCAGTAAGTGAGTATACATTTCTTTACAAAACATTGTACTACAAATAAGTGGAAAATAAGCTTTTAAAATGGCATGATACTAAACAATAGGTAAATAGCACTTCTGCAAACATATGTAAGGACATTTCCAAAAGAAGTATAATTTAAGAATATTTCCATTAAGTTTTAACTCCCGTGTGTGTGTCTTGATTTTTCTCTACAGTTCATATAGCCATAGTCACCAGCAGTTGCAGTATCTCCATCAGGCAGGTCCACATGTACCACAGACTGGAGAGGAACCTCAGGCTTTGGAAGAAACCGTAACTTCCAATGAAACTGAAGGAGGAGATGAGGCCGCTTTCCCTGCTGTCCCAGTAAGTCATGAGCTAGAAGTTCATGTAAAAATGTTTGCGAAAAGGAAAAGCCGGTACAAGTGTGCAATGTTGGGGTGGGTTGTTAACACACTGCTCATATTTCCTGCAATAGGCTTTTCAGACTTGCATGCGCAGCTTTGAAAGATGTGGAAGGGAGCTCTCTTGTTTGCCATGCTCTAATTAGAATCTCTTAGTTAAATAACTATGAAAGCTTTGTAGAGATTCAACTCTTAGGAATTTACTCCAACTTTCTACAGAAAGTCTTGCCACTCCCCTGTTGCATTTATGTGTAGTATGAAGTGACACGTTGTTGTGATGTTAGAGAACAGCACGCTAATACTCAGAAGCTACTTTCTTCTGCACAAGGAAATAGCAACAACCTCCAAACGGACTTTTTCCTGAAATCACCTTTGCACAGCAAGTTCCTATAAAAGGAAACGTACTACAGAACTGCTCCCCACCAAGACAGTCAGGCCTTTGGGGAGCCTTCTCTCCCTTGGAGCCCTTGTTCAGGGCAAGAAGCTCATACGGCTTCACATCCTGGGTCTCTCCTTGGAGTATTCAGCATATGCCCCTCCGTGCGCTTCCCACAGCGAGCCCGCCCCAGCGGGGTCCTAGAGAAGCCACAGGGTCCTGCCCCCCCACTTTGCAGTCAGACGTGACTCTCAGCCAGCCAGTAACACAGAGGTTTATTCGATGACAGGAACAGGGTCTAAAACAGAGCTTGGTACCGCGAACTGGACCCCTCGGCTGGGTCCATTCTGGGGGGCAGTGAGCCAGACCCCCACGTCTGCCCTCACTCCTCGTCCCCATCCAGCTCCAGACTGAAAACCCCTCCAGCCCCACCTTCTTTCCCGGGCCAGGAGGTCACCTGACCTCTTTGTTCTCCCACACCTTTAGCATCCCCTTGCAGAGGGGAAGGGCCTGGCCATTAGTTGCTAGGTGACAGAGTGCCAGGCATTTAGGTGCACTGGCCCCTTGCTCTGCAGCAACCACACACCCTTATTCCACCACCTAGATATTAAGAACTGCATAGGGGACACTGAGGCACCAACACAGTATTCAGAGCAAACATTAAGAACATAAGAACGGCTGTACTGGGTCAGACCAAAGGTCCATCTAGCCCAGTATCTGTCTACCAACAGTGGCCAATGCCAGGTGCCCCAGAGGGAGTGAACCTAACAGGCAATGATCAAGTGATCTCTCTCCTGCCATCCATCTCCATCCTCTGACGAACAGAGGCTAGGGACACCATTCTTACCCATCCTAGCTAATAGCCATTTATGGACTTAGCCACCATGAATTTATCCAGTCCCCTTTTAAACATTGTTATAGTCCTAGCCTTCACAACCTCCTCAGGTAAGGAGTTCCACAAGTTGACTGTGCGCTGCGTGAAGAAGAACTTCCTTTTATTTGTTTTAAACCTGCTGCCTATTAATTTCATTTGGTGACCCCTAGTTCTTGTATTATGGGAATAAGTAAATAACTTTTCCTTATCCACTTTCTCAACATCACTCATGATTTTATATACCTCTATCATATCCCCCCTTAGTCTTCTCTTTTCCAAGCTGAAGAGTCCTAGCCTCTTTAATCTTTCCTCATATGGGACCCTCTCTAAACCCCTAATCATTTTAGTTGCCCTTTTCTGAACCTTTTCTAGTGCTAGAATATCTTTTTTTAAGGTGAGGAGACCACATCTGTACACAGTATTCGAGATGTGGGCGTACCATGGATTTATATAAGGGCAATAATATATTCTCAGTCTTATTCTCTATCCCCTTTTTAATGATTCCTAACATCCTGTTTGCTTTTTTGACCGCCTCTGCACACTGCATGGACATCTTCAGAGAACTATCCATGATGACTCCAAGAACTTTTTCCTGACTCGTTGTAGCTAAATTAGCCCCCATCATGTTGTATGTATAGTTGGGGTTATTTTTTCCCAATGTGCATTACTTTACATTTATCCACATTAAATTTCATTTGCCATTTTGTTGCCCAATCACTTAGTTTTGTGAGATCTTTTTGAAGTTCTTCACAATCTGCTTTGGTCTTAACTATCTTGAGCAGTTTAGTATCATCTGCAAACTTTGCCACCTCACTGTTTACCCCTTTCTCCAGATCATTTATGAATAAATTGAATAGGATTGGTCCTAGGACTGACCCTTGGGGAACACCACTAGTTACCCCTCTCCATTCTGAGAATTTACCATTAATTCCTACCCTTTGTTCCCTGTCCTTTAACCAGTTCTCAATCCATGAAAGGACCTTCCCTTTTATCCCATGACAGCTTAATTTACGTAAGAGCCTTTGGTGAGGGACCTTGTCAAAGGCTTTCTGGAAATCTAAGTACACTATGTCCACCGGATCCCCCTTGTCCACATGTTTGTTGGCCCCTTCAAAGAACTCTAATAGATTAGTAAGACACGATTTCCCTTTACAGAAACCATGTTGACTATTGCTCAACAGTTTGTTTTCCTATGTGTCTGACAATTTTATTCTTAACTATTGTTTCGACTAATTTGCCCGGTACCGATGTTAGACTTACCGGTCTGTAATTGCCGGGATCACCTCTAGAGCCCTTTTTAAATATTGGCATTACATTAGCTAACTTCCAGTCACTGGGTACCAATGCCGATTTAAAGGACAGGTTACAAACCTCAGTTAATAGTTCCGCAACTTCACATTTGAGTTCTTTCAGAACTCTTGGGTGAATGCCATCTGGTCCCGATGACTTGTTAATGTTGAGTTTATCAATTCCAAAACCTCCTCTAGTGACACTTCAATCTGTGACAGTTCCTCAGATTTGTCACCTACAAAGCCAGCTCAGGTTTGGGAGTCTCCCTAACATCCTCAGCCGTGAAGACTGAAGGAAAGAATCCATTTAGTTTCTCCGCAATGACTTTATCGTCTTTAAGCGCTCCTTTTGTATTTCGATCATCAAAGGGCCCCACTGGTTGTTTAGCACACTTCCTGCTTCTGATGTACTTAAAAAACATTTTGTTATTACCTTTGGAGTTTTTGGCTAGCTGTTCTTCAAACTCCTCTTTGGATTTTCTTATTACACTCTTGCACTTAAGTTGGCAGTGTTTGTGCTCTTTTCTATTTGCCTCACTAGGATTTGACTTCCACTTTTTAAAGGAAGTCTTTTTATCTCTCACTGCTTCTTTTACATGGTTGTTAAGCCACGTGGCTCTTTTTTAGTTCTTTTACCGTTTTTCTTAATTTGGGGTATACATTGAAGTTGGGCCTCTATTATGGTGTCTTTAAAATGGGCCCATGCAACTTGCAGGGATTTCACTTTAGTCACTGTACCTTTTAACTTTTGTCTAACTAACCCCCTCATTTTTGCATAGTTCCCCCTTTTGAAATTAAATGCCACAGTGTTGGGCAGTTGAGGTGTTCTTCCCACCACAGGGATGTTGAATGCTTTTGTATTATGGTCACTATTTCCAAGCGGTCCTGGTATAGTTACCTCTTGGACCAGCTCCTGTGCTCCACTCAGGATTAAATCTAGAGTCGCCTCTCCCCTTGTGGGTTCCCGTACCAGCTGCTCCATGAAGCAGTCATTTAAAGTATCGAGAAATTTTATCTCTGCATTTCGTCCTGAAGTGAAATGTTCCCAGTCAATATGGGGATAATTGAAATCCCCCACTATTATTGGGTTCTTAATTTTGATAGCCTCTCTAATTTCCCTTAGCATTTCATCATCACTATCACTGTCCTGGTCAGGTGGTTGATAATAGATCACTAATGTTATATTTTTACTAGAGCATGAAATTTCTATCCATAGAGATTCTATGGAACATGTGGATTCGCTTAAGATTTTTACTTCATTTGAATCTACACTTTCTTTCACATATAGTGCCACTCCTCCCCCTGCACAACCTGTTCTGTCCTTCTGATATATTTTGTACCCCGGAATGATTGTATCCCATTGATTGCTTTCAGTCCACCAGGTTTCTGTGATGCCTGTTATATCTATAGCCTCCTTTATCACGAGGCACTCTAGTTCACCCATCTTATTATTTAGACTTCTAGCATTTGTGTACAAGCACTTTAAAAAGTGTCCCTGTTTATTTGTCTGCCCTTTTCTGATGTGCCAGATTCTTTTTTATGTGACTGTTTATCATCTGATCCAGCCCTTACATTATCCTCTTCCGTCCTCTGCTCCTGACTATAACCTGGAGATTCTCTATCATCAGACTCTCCCCTAAGAGAAGTCTGTGTCCGATCCACACGCTCCTCTGCAGCAGTCGGCTTTTCCCCATCTCCTAGTTTAAAAACTGCTCTACAACCTTTTTAATGTTTAGTGCCAGCAGTTTGGTTCCACTTTGGTTTAGGTGGAGCCCATCTCTCCTGTATAGGCTCCTCCCATCCCAGAAGTTTCCCCAGTTCCTAATGAACGTGAACCCCTCCTCTCTACACCATCGTCTGATCCGTGCATTGAGACGCTGAAGCTTTGCCTGCCTACCTGGCCCTGCGCGTGGAACTGGGAGCATTTCTGAGAATGCCACCATAGAGGTCCTGGATTTCAGTCTCTTCCCTAGCAGATTAAATTTGGCCTCCAGGACATCTCTCCTACCCTTCCCTATGTCATTGGTACCTACATGTACCACGACCACCGGCTCCTCCCCAGCACTACATTCCCAGTTCGTCACACCTCCAAACGGACATTTTCCTGAAATCGCCTTTGCACAGCAAGTTTCTATAAAAGGAAACGTACTACAGTATGTGAATCCTTTCGTAAGCACAGTTATTCCCCAAACTAAGACCAATCCAAAATGAAAAGTTTTCAATTCTGCAAGTAAAATGACAGACTTGAGCCTCCAGTCTAAGTTGTGAAGCCCCTTTGGTGTCTGCTCTTGAAGAATCATCCTTTTATCAGTCTACTTGCTTTTCCAATTCCTGTTGTAGATTTAGACTAAACCAAACGGAATGTGCTAAAAACAGTCAGTCAGTATTTAGCTGTCTGGACTGGAGTTCAGGCATAAACCTGTTTCAGTGCTGACAGTTGTGAATTCAACCTTCCTGTCTTCCAGAATTTTTTTGCCACCGCCATTTGATATAATGAATTTCGCAAACATAGATTTGGGGTATAAATTGGTATCTTCAGTGTTTAAATGCCAGAAGAGAAGGAAAAAACTCAGGATTATGTTTCAGCAGCCATACGTTAGTCCCTTCCTCTGTTCTGGGCTCAACCTATGACCTTTGCTCAGAGTTCTTGGAAGAAGACATTCGTTAGCAACTTAGATAGATACACTATTCTACTTCCTTTTCAGACTCAGAATCATGAGCGTTTAGCAGGAATGTGTGCATCCCATTTTCCCTTTTCCCCCGCCCCCCCCCCATATGTTTGCCTGTAGTTATTATTGGGTTATTTCTCATGTTCAGCCAACTATTTTGTATTACCTTTTCTTTCATATTTCTTCTTTCTTCACTTGCAGTACTTAACGGCAGCTCTTTAGTGTAGACACTACCTACACCAACTGTCCATCTCCCCGAGAGGTGGTAGCTAAGTCGATGGAGGAATTCTTCCATTGACCTAGTGCTGTTTACGGTGCGGGAGGTAATCTTAACTATGCCGCTCAGAGGGTGTGGATTTTTCACACCCCAGCGTGAAGCAGTTAAGCTGGCTTAATTTTCTAGTGTAGACAAGGCCTCATTCTCCAGCCCAAAGTTACACAGCTGTGTGCTAAGGCAAAGAGCTTAGAGATCAGAGGGGCATGCAGACACTCCCACCAGACCTGTTTCTGTGTCTCTCACCGAAAACACCACACTCGCAATTCCCCCCCGCCCCCCGCAGAGTCCTTTTTAGTCACATAATGTCCCTTGGATCTCTAGGCTCCAAGCCTTGGCAAAATAGGGGTATAACTTGGGCGTATGCCATTGTCTTGGAATTGCCCGCCATGTGAGAGTTTGGAAGGTTGTTCTATCTAGAGCCATGGTGCCGCTTTTTCTGAAAGTCTAATGACCCTGTATGTGGTAACTTTACCTCACTAAGCATGTCACATCCAGTAATCTGTAAACTGATTACATTGCAGCTCCATGTCTGCCACAGGAAGCTAAAGCCCAGCTGCCATCGGAAAGCTTCTGACTCTACTGCTTACTATGCAGTAGTAGTGTTTGCAGATTCAGTGTAATGAAGAACTGCTTCTGCCCAAGCCAGGGTTAATATAGTTTTGTAAATCTGGAATTCAGCAAAACCTTTTCTGTGAGCAGTGTGGCCCAGTTCCAGGCCTCTTGTTCTGAGTCCCCGTCAGGGGCCCTAACCACTGACCATCATTCCTCTCTTCAGTAACCAGGCAGTATTGAACAGGAAGTGTCATGACATTTGTGAGCTCTGCGTCACGAAGTGAATGGCTCGCCACGAAGGCATCACAGGCTTTGGGTCCTGCTACAGTTCAGTTGGGAGAAAGGGGAGCAGGTTCCGTAACCACCAGGAGGATTTTAGGGCAGGATATCTCGGATCTTGTCACTGGCGAAAGCAGTTCCCTTTAACTCTGCTGCTGAGCCTCGTTGCCTTACAGTGATGTTCACTGGGTACACAGAGATTTCTTCTTTCAGAGTAGCAGCCGTGTTAGTCTGTATCCGCAAAAAAAACAGGAGTACTTGTGGCACCTTAAAGACTAACAAATTTATTTAAGCATGAGCTTTCGTGAGCTACAGCTGTAGCTCACGAAAGCTCATGCTTAAATAAATTTGTTAGTCTTTAAGGTGCCACAAGGACTAGAGATGTCTTCCATTTTTCTCTTGGGATGCCCAGCTTTAGGGCAGACAGCTGTTTCAAGTACTTTGAGGTGTTGCACATGTGCATGCTTCTGGTTGTATGGCATGGCAAAAGTGTTAATCCATTTCATTTTGTAGTTTGCCAGACTAGTGCTGATGTGGCTCTGCAGGTTTGGAGCATGACAACTCATTGCTTGAAACATGCAACCAAATTCCATTTGATGATCGTTACTATGGCCTCTGGTGGCATGGAATAAACTAGTGTTTTTATTTTCTTCTGACATTCCTCACAAAGTAATAAACTTAGTTACTAATGAGATACACTTTGCTTTAGTTTGTATGCTTTTAGCAGTAGCCTTGGGTATTAGCATTTGCCTTATTGACAAAAAGGAGCATTGTCCAAGACACCTTAGTAATCTTTCTAAAAGTGCCAATGGCTCCTTTTTTTCATCTATCACGGAAGCCAGGAAGGGCACTCAGTTTAATATCTCTTGATTAAAAATGAGCGGTTTTGGAGAGTGTACCAGTATAGTTCGTGTCTCATTTCGCTATCCCTTAATCCTCTCCCAAATGCATTGCCTATTAATTACAGGGTATAAGGAGTAAAAGATGCATTTTTCAGATACTTCACTGTAGATCTCCTATTTATACATAAAACACTTCATACATAGTGACTAGAGGATGGTAGGAATATAGTGCTATAGATAACTATTGTTTCAATGATTTTGCATTTGAAATTATTATGGGGATGTAACTCCTTTTGGGGGGGAACAGTCCTGTACAGACTTGAAACACTCGTGGCTTTTTTTCTCCATGTGTTCTTTACTTAACTATCTTAATCTGTAACTCCTATTACACAGAAGTGTATTAAGTCAAGCTATAAACTTGGCACTACTATTCAAATTAATGTAAACTAGGGTTTCCAGTCTTGGATGTATCTAACTACGCTTTGTTCTGCACATTTAGACTCAAATTTCGGTTTTCAGGGACTATAGATGATGTGTTTGACTTTGGGCTGTTTCGTTAATGTCACTTGAGCTGTGAAAGAGCTGACCTTGTGTCATGGAGTCCCCGGGCGATGCTCTGGAACTGCTCCCCACAAAGCCAGGCAGGACTCTGGGGAGCCTCCTCTCCCTCGGAGCAGACTGTCTTCAGGGCAAGAAGCTCACACGGCTTCACCTCCTGGGTCTCTCCTTGGGGCATTCAGCATCCTCTGCCCCTCCGTGCGCTTCCCACAGCGAGTCCGCGCAGGCAGGGTCCTGGGGAAGCCAGAGGGTCCTGCACCCCCACTTCACAGTCAGACGTGACTCTCAGACAGCCCATAAAACAGAGGTTTATTAGATGACAGGAACATGGTACATGGAACATGGTACAGCAAACGGGACCCCTCAGCCGGGTCCATTCTGGGGCCCAGCAAGCCAGACAACCCCATCTGCACTCACTTCCCGTCCCCAGCCAGCTCCAAACTGAAACTCCCTCCAGCCCCTCCTTTCTGGCCTTTGTCTCTTTCCTGGGCCAGGAGGTCACCTGATCTCTTTGTTCACCTTTAGCATCCCTTTGCAAGGGGGGAAGGGCCCTGGTCATTTATTGCTAAGAGACAGACTGTTGGTGATTTATGCACACTGGAGACTTAAGAAATGCATAGGGGAAACTGAGGCACCCACACAGTATTCAGAGGAAACGTTAAGAACAGTCCCACTTCGTCACACCATGCAATGGTAGATGTTTGTAGGAAAAGCAGAAATGATGCAAGATTGGTGTATCCCATTCTAGTAATCCTTTTTCTTATGACAGCTCAATTCACCTTTTACTGGTGACCGAAATGTAATTATGATCTTTTCAGTGTTTAACTTCTTTCTGAAATGAAGCTATCCATTTCCTCTTTCCTAAGGAAATTTCACAAAGAATATATGTACACCCCTTCTGGTTGGTAAGAGTTGGACTCTCCCATATTACACACAGCGAATGGAAAACAATCGTTTATGATCGCTCAAGTTTTTGAAGGATTAGATTTAATGCTCTTGTTTCAATTAATTTTGCCCATGCCCTCCAGATCCAGACTGTGAAACTCCAGCAGTATTTAGTTCAGCAGAGACTACAGCAAACTTGGTAAGCTTTAGTCACTGTTTAGATTAGGCTTCCTAGAGACACATAACATCCTTCAAAGAACTTGGCCCTGGAAGCAAGCTTAGGCCTGGTTTACACTACTGTTATTTCGAAAAAATGATTCCGTCCACATGACCAAACGTTTTTTCAATTTAAAGGGCTCTAAAATTCGATTTCTGTACTCCACCTCAGCAAGTGGTGCAGCACTTAAATTGAGATCGCAATCACGGGTTAAAGGTATTGTGGACACAATTCAACATTATTGGCCTCAGCTATCCCAGGATGCTCCCTCGTAACCGCTCTGGACGATACTCTCAACTCCAATGCACTAGCCAGGTGGGCAGGAAAAGCCCTGGGAACTTTTTGAATTTAATTTCCTGTTTGGTCACCAGCAGCACATGTGTCCATCAGCACAGTCCACCATCACAAGAGATCACGCAGTCCCGGATTCGCAGACAAGCTCCAGCGTGGTCCAAACGGGAGGTACTGGATCTCATCGCATGCTGGGGAGCTGAGTCTGTTATGGCAGAACTACTTTCCAAAAAAAGGAACACAAATACCTACACTAAAGTCTTCAGGGCCATGATGGAAAGAGGCTACTCCAGGGAGACAGAGCAGTGTCGTACAAAAATCAAGGAGTTCAGGCAAGCTTACCAAAAAGCTAGGGAGGCAAACGGGCACTCTGGGTCACAGCCCCATACATTCTGCTTTTACTGTGAGCTCCATGCAATTATGGGGAGTGATGCCACCACTACCCCACCACTGTCCGTGGACACCTGCAAGGCGGGAGTTGCACGGAGCGAAGAGGAAGAGACATTGCGGGATGAAGAGAACGGTGCACAAGCGGCAAGTGGGGAATCCGTTTTCCCCCTAGCCAGGAACTAATCTTAACGCTGGATCCAATAGCCTCCCCTCACTCCCAAGGCAGGCTCCTGTTCCATGACCCTGGAGAAGGTACTTCTGGTGAGTGAGAGCCTGATCAGAGCCACGTGGCGGGGGGTGGGGGGGACCCAGTTGCGCTGGGTTGTTCATGTTTAGTGTAAAAGGCTCATCCCTGCTCTGAGCCTGATCGGAGCCACGCGGTGGGGGAGCGGGGGGTGGTGGTTGTTGTGTGAAGTGATCATCCCAGAGAGCCCGCAGCCCCTCCTTTTATATGGCGAACCCACCAGGCATTGCTTGGTATGGGAAAGGGGGCCCAGCAGTGTGAAAGCATTGAAATGAACGTAGAAGAAGCAGAACCCCGCGTGCCCCTAGGCTGCCTGCAAGCTGAATTCTGTTGCCCGGTCGTGTGTGATGGCTTCCTCATACCAAAGTGCCCCCTTTGTTCTCTGCAATGTATTTTTTAAAGTACTACCCTCCCTTTTTCTCCTCTCACAGGAGCCACGTTGAAACATTTGCACCTATCTACTCCATCCCAGCGGTTGGTCCAGATTAGAAGATGGAAAAAAACGAACTAGGGGCGACATGTTCGCCGAGCTCATGCAGTCCTCCGGCACTGATAGGGCCCAGCTGAATGCGTGGAGGCAAACAATTGCGGAGTCCGATATGGCATTACAGGCACACAAAGAGAGGATGGACGCGTGCGATGAGAGCAGGCAGGACACTATGCTCAAGCTCATGGGGGAGCAAACTGACATGCCCCGCTGTATGATGGATCTAATGCAGGAAAGGCAGCAACACTGCAGACTGCCACTGCAACCCCTGTATAACCACCCTCCCTCCTCCCCAAGTTCCATAGCCTCCCCCCACATGTTCTTGGGTGTCTGGGTGAGGAGGCTATGGGGACCCACACACTCACTCCCAGAGGATCGCCCACGTACCAGAAAGCTGGGATATGCGAACTTTTGATTTGGTTTCTGGACTTCAATACATTGTGCATCAAATAAAGAACAGTTTTTAAACAATTTTGACTTTAGTTCCTTTCTCTCATATAATATATATACATATGGTGTAGGTAACTTCAAGAGAAACAAACACAACTGTCACACTGTACCCTGGCCAGTCATGAAACTGGCTTTCAAAGCTTCTCTGAGGTGCAGCGCTTCCTGGTGTGCTCTTCTAATCGCTCTGTTGTCTGGCTGTGCGAAATTGGCAGCCAGACGAGTTGCCTCAACCTCCCACCCTGCTATAGAAGTCTCCCTCTTACTCTCATAGGCCACGTTTACACTTACCTGCTGGGTCGACGCGGCGAGTTCGACTGCTCGGAGTTCGAACTATCGCGTCTGATCTAGACGCGATAGTTCGAACCCCGGAAGCGCTAGTTCGAACTCCGGTACTCCACCGCGGCAGGAGGAGTTGCCGGAGTCGACCTTGGAGCCGCGGAGTTCGCTTCCGCGGCGTCTGGACGGGTAAGTAAGTCGAACTAGGGTAGTTCGAATTCAGCTACGTTATTCACGTAGCTGAATTCGTGTACCCTAGTTCGACCCCCGACCTTAGTGTAGACCAGGGCATAGATATTGTGGAGCACACAACAAGCAGCAATTACAATTGGAATATTGGTTGTGCTGAGATCTAACCAAGTCAGTAAAAGCAGCAAAGAGTCCTGTGGCAACTTATAGACTAACAGATGTATTGGAGCAGGAGCTTTCGTGGGTGAATACCCACTTCATTGCATGCATCCACGTGAATACCCACGAAAGCTAATGCTCCAATACGTCTGTTAGTCTATAAGGTGCCACAGGACGCTGCTGCTTTTACAGATCCAGACTAACACGGCTACCCCTCTGATACGAGTCAGTAAACTGTGCCAGCACCCTTTCAAACGTCCAAAAGCACACTCTACCACCATTCTGCACTTGCTCAGCCTATAGTTGAACTGCTCCTTACTACTGTCCAGGGTTCCTGTGTACGGCTTCATGAGCCATGGCATTAAGGGGTAGGCTGGGTCCCTGAGGATAACTGTAGGCATTTCAACATCCCCAACAGTAATTTTCTGGTTTAGAAAGTAAGTCCCTTCCTGCAGCTGTTCAAACAGACCAGAGTTCCTGAAGATGCGAGCATCGTGCACCAATCCCGGCCATCCCACGTTGATGTTGGTGAAACATCCCTTGTGATCCACCAGTGCTTGCAGCACCATGGAAAAGTATCCTTTGCAGTTTATGTACTGGTCACCCCAGTGTCCCGGGGCCAAGATGGGGATATGCATTCCATCTATTGCCCCGCCACAGTTAGGGAACCCCAGTGCATTAAAGCCATCCACAGTGGCCTGCACATTTTCCAAAGTCACTACCCTTGATAGCAGCTGCTCAATGACTGCGTTGGCTATTTGCAGCACAACAGCCCCTATAGTAGATTTGCCTACTCCAAACTGATTCCTGACTGACTGGTTGCTGTCTCCTGGTATGTCTCCTGGTATGTTGCAAGCTTCCACAGTGCTATGGCCACTCGCTTCTCAATGGTCAGGGCTGCTCTCATTTTGATGTCTTTGTGCTTCAGGGCAGGGGACAGCAAGTCACAAAGTTCCATGAAAGTGGCCCTACGCACACAAAAGTTTCGCAGCCACTGGGAATCTTCCCAGACCCATAACACTATGCGGTCCCACCAGTCTGTGCTTGTTTCCTGGGCCCAGATTCGGTGTTCCATGGCATGAGCCTGGCCCAATGCCACCATGATCTCCCAATCGCCACACGCCGTGCATCTAGGAATGTCTGTGTCCATGTCCTCATCAGTATAGTAATCGCACTGTCATTGCTTCCTCGCCCAGTTTTGCAGGTACTGAACATACTGCTGGATAATGCACGAGGTATTTACAATGGTTAAAACTGCGGCAGAGATCTGAGTGGGCTCTATGTTTGCTGCACAATGGCGCCTGCACGGGTAATCCTTGAAAAAGGGTGCGAAATGAGCTGTTTGATTCAAGATGGCCAATAAAAGGTGGTAAATGGTTGTCTTCTGTAGCTTCCATGGGAGGCGAGAACAGCTTCCGCCTCTTTCTCCAGATTGTCTATGAGGCTTCGTTCATGATGGGCGAGTAACAGCAGGGAATGGTTGCCTTCAGTAGCTTCCACAGGAGCCCAGGACCGACAACATGGAAAAAGCGGCGAGAGCAGAGTTTGCGGCGGAAGCTGTGTGGCTCTGTTCACGATGGCCAAGAAATGGTGGGAAATGGTTAGATGAAAGAGGAGAGGACATTCAAAGTGGATTCGACATACCAGGAGACAGGCGGTGTACTGTGCTGCACTGTCTGCTGGCAGCATGGCATCCGCCGTAGCTTTCACAGAGGGAGGAGCGAGTGATAGCACACACCCAGAAAAACCCGCAAGAATGTTTTTGCCCCACCATGCACTGGGAGATTAACCCACAATTCCAATGGGCAGCAGAGACTGCAGGAACTGTGAGATAGCTACCCCAGTGCAATGCTCCTCCATTCGATGCTGGCCTCGGTACTGTGGACGCACTCTGATGAATTCACGTGCTTTAGTGGGGACACATAATATCGAATGTGTGAGCTTGATTCAGGAAATTAAAATAAAAGAACTTTGAATTTCATACTGTAGACATACCCTTAGTGTAGATGCTCAGGGGTGGTTTTTAGGAGGAAGAAATAATAGTTCCATTTCTATTTCACATTTCTCCCACTCCCCACCCCTTCCAGCTACATAGTGAATGCTTGGCTCTGAAGGGGATCCTGTGAAAATGTGACCTCATTACAGTATCATTGTAAAGTTGGTCTTTAAATCAGTGCACAGTGCTTATCAAGTATAAACACATCCTGGTGGTGGCTTTTACAGTCTGAATTTTGTTTGTAAGAGTTCTGCTCCATGTCTGTCTTCACACTTTTGGGGGGAGAAGGGAGGTGGAAAACCATCTATGTTCTTTGTAAAGCCCTGAATCTCCCCACTCCTAGTTCTGTTTTATGTACTACTCTTCAAGTCTCACACCAGTGTATGCTAGCCTTCAGAGACAGGACTGGACCAGACCTTGCCTTTGAAATCAGTCTGTTTGTTAATGGGCTTGGAGAAGCTAGTGTTTAGTAAAACAAGGTGTTTTTTCTTCTCTACCCCACACCCCTGCAGCTTGCTGGTCCAGAGATCAGGTACAGGAACTCATCACTTAAAGTCGTCCCGGTTAATGTCGTTTCATTGTTACGTTGCTGATCAATTAGGGAACATACTTGTTTAAAGTTGTGCAATGCTCCAATCTAACATCCTTTGGCAGCTGCCTGCTTTGTCCACTGCTTGCAGGAAGAGCAGCCCGTTGCCAGTAGCTGGTGGGTAGTTGGAACCAGGGTGCCCAGCACCCCCCCCCCGATCAGCTCCCCGCTCCCCTAAGTTCCCTGTGCAGCAGCCACCCAGAAGGCTATCGGTTACCTGCAGTTCAGCTGTCTCTCCCCCGCTGCCATGTGCTGCTCCTGCCCTCTGCCTTGGAGCTGCTGTCGGAGAAAAAACAATTTCTCACTCTCTGGGTGCAGCAACTCAGATACTTTATTCTCTCTAAAAGCAGCAAAGAGTCCTATGGCACCTTATAGACTAACAGACATATTGGAGCATGAGCTTTCATGGGTGAATACCCACTTCATTGGATGCATGCGTCTGACGAAGTGGGTATTCACCCATGAAAGCTCATGCTCCAATACGTCTGTTAGTCTATAAGGTGCCACAGGGCTCTTTGCTGCTTTTACAGATCCAGACTAACGCAGCGACCCTTCTGATCCTTTATTTTCTCTACCAATTGCATAGAGGGAGAGAGCTAAACAGGTCTCTCTCCAGGTAAACAATTCAGCCAGCATGTGTACCTTTGTTACAGACAACAATGAGCAACAGCTGCAGTTTGTTTAGACATAGGTCATCCTGATATCTTATTTTTCTCACTTCTATTTAGCCTCTAGTCTACATTCCATACTTATCTAACACAAGGCCACAACAACTTCTCCCACAGTTCTTTCCCCCTTGCCTCACACAATCCGCGCTTCTACAAGTCTCGCGTTAGTAGGGTTACAGCTTAGCCTAACTCTTGCTCAGAGAGGGGACTGTTTGCATTGAAATCCCCTTCAAATCCCTGTCAGTTCTTTCTCCACTTCCAGACACACCCCTTTTGTGCTTCTAGCACAACAAACATTCTTAAATCTCTATTTGCATCAAGTCTTGCATTTCAGATTCTACATCAAATGCTTCAACCTTCAGGGTTTTGACTGGATGCAATAACAATGCATAATTAGCATGGACATGAAAGGTTTTACTATTATCACGTCCTTTACAACAACAGTAACCTAATCCTACACTAAACAACAATAATAAAAACATTCCCATTCCCATTGTAATAATATAGTGGGGTTGCTATTCAACCTTAATTACAAAACACAATCCATTATATTTAATACAGAAAATAAACACTATAAACTGTATAAAGAACATATTTCTCAACTTGAGATATATTTTGAAGCATATGACTTTGCTCTTTTAATTCAGAGATTCTCTGAACGTCTGGTAGCAGTGAAAGCAAATTTTGAAACTGGCCAGATACTAGGGTAGTCCAGTTAAAGGGTATCTGAAACCTAAGGGCTAATTATAGAATTCTATCTGCAGGCCAATAAATAATATGATTGCCTGCAGCAGTGATGAGATTAAAATGTATATCTCGCAACATAGTGGCCTCAACAAGCACACAACTGTCATTAGCTTGGAAAAGTAGGTGTCCTGTCAGGGTAGTTCCTTGTCCCCCATCCTCCCAACAAACACTGGCATGAACAGTGACAACTTCCCCTGGCTTCAGTTTATGTACACACTGAAGTTGGGCGGGGGTGTTTCTAAGGGCCAAAATATCCATTGAGTCCCTAGTCCTTTCTAAATGGCAGGTATTATTCTAGGGGCATTGACTATAAATCAATTAGGCATACCAGGAGCTCTGATTTCCCAGATGTCATGTTGAATAATCCAGTCCCACATGCATCCTCCCCACAGACTGGGCAGGATTTGGTATGTGAGAGCCCACACTCCTACCAGCCCATATGCTTGAAAGGAGCACTGTGAACGACCGCACTTTCACCCAGAAAATCTCCAAGTGTGTCTCCATGGCCACAGATCAGATGGTACTCCTGAGGTATCTGTAAGGGCAGTGGGCCACGCCTCATGCTTGAGATCACTCCGAATGGGCTTTAGCTGGTCTTTCAGGAAATCTTGGATTCTGAGCAAGCCAGGTTCCCCCACTGCAATGCCTTCCCAGCCTCAGTGTTATTCAATACCATCTCTGTTAAAACATCTGGGTCATTGAACTAAGGACAGAATAACATGTAGCTCACCCACTCCAGCCTGTACTTGGGTTAACTGTGCCCCAGTATTCCCAGGAGGTCTCCCATCAAAGTACTAACCAGGCTCAACCATGCTTAGCTTCTAAGATCAGACAAGATGGGGCATGCTCAGGGTGGTATGGCTATTGGGTTGTAGTAGATGTATGGCATTGTCTGTATTTGGATGTGTTACAGGGGTAATAGTGTAATGGAGAAAATGCGGGGGCAGTGGCAACAAGGTGCCTTTGGTATTTGTCATTTAAAATCCAATTAGGGAGGGTACTACAAACCCCAAAATCCAATCAATGCCACATTCCCAAGCAGGGGTCCCACAAGTTTCTTCCTGCCAGTGTATAATTCTTTGTCTCTTCACCAGGGTCAGTTCTTAATGTCTTTTATAGGCAGGAATTCCTGGACTTTGGCAATTTCAGCGGAGCGCGTGTTCCTTCTTCTTTCCTGAAGCAATTGTGGCTCAGCATCATACAGGGGAGAGTTTACCAGCACAGCACCCTGTAGTGGTTTGGTTTCCGTAGCAAATACCAAATGCAGGTTAGCTCTGTCAGTGGATAAAGGAGAGGTTACCAGCACATCACCGTGTCCTTTTCTCCTGTGGTTCAGAAAGAGGAAAAGAAACACGAGAAGGAGAGACAGGCTGATCAATAGTAGGAGTGGAATTATCTCGAGGCGGAGGGGCCTTTTGGCCGTGAGACACATGGGTCCAGGCAGTCAGAGCTTGGCACTTCACAGCGGTGTTGGTAGTCAGCCCAAATTGGTAAGGGCCTTTCCAGCTCGGAGCCAGAGCAGTCTTTTTTTGGTGGACCTTTACATAGATCCAGTCTCCTGGATCCAAGGAGTGGCAGGGCTGCTAGGGTCTTTGGGTAGCGCTTCTTTACCTGTGAGAAAAGAAACCTAACACATTTCATTAATGCCTGGCAGTGTTTGCAGATTTTACAGCTACTTGGGCACATTCAAGCCCCCCCTTTTCTTGGTTGTCAGCCAAGCCTTAGCTGTGAGCAGTGTCCTTGAGTGGGGCCAGCATCTTATCTTATCTTTGGACTGAGCATACTAGCTATTTTTTTTTCAGTTAATTCATTCTGTTCTTTTTTCCTTCTCCCCTTTCTTGGCTTCTTTTAACCTACAAAGGAAACTTCCGCTCTTCACTCATACACCTTTTCCCAACCATGAACACATAAACATTGCCATTATACAGTACATTAGTCTTATTATTCAATGTATGCCACATATACCCTTCCACTAAAATAACTTTTTTACAGAGCTTTGGAGCAACAAGCCAGGACATTCACACCCACTTTTGAGGAGTCCACTCGGTACAGCCTCTGGTGTCCAATAGCTTCCCACCATATCCAGCCCTCTGGCTAGAAATCTGAGGTAGCCAGAAGGATCCCATGGGCAATGTGGGGAGCAAGTTAACCTTTCATGTCCTTGCTTCCAAAGACTGTTGGTATGCAAATTTTAACAACAATTTTTTTCAGTTAAAAGATCTGGCCAATGAAGTTTCTTTTTCTTACTTAAGCAAATGTATTAGACTTTAGTATATCACATTTTCTTGATATTATCCAAACACTTTGTATTCCAAATTGAATAAAACAAGTATCTGCTTTTTGATTTAACCCTTCTGTTTGATTTTAAACTAGACTGTCCTATGAAAATATTAAACACAACAATTCTGGCCATGAGAGAAACACCACAAGACAGGACATAGAACACAGAACAGAATTCCTATTGTGCTAGTAAATGCATGGTACGTTGAATGCTGTTCAGCTGGCATCAGTTTTCTCTGATTATCTGAAAGACAGAAAAAACAGAGGTCTACCCCTTCTGGGCAGTCAGTCATTGCTTAAAATATACAAATACCTTTGTTGATTTCAGGCAAAACAGAGGAATTACCCCATATTTTCTTGAATTGGTTTCATAGGCAGCCCAGGTTTCAATGGCTCCTACCTTATCAGTTAGATAATTTGCATTAATACAGATGTTTTCTGGCTTGCTTCTGGATCCAAAGCTATCCACAGCTTAAAGACTCTTACTTAAAAGAGACACAATTGATGCTGCCAGAATTTTGATTGCCTTTTACTTTTAACTCCTGCTTTCAAAACACACAACGATCTGAAAGAAAACACCACTTATTGTAGCCCCATAGATCCTAATAGGATTTTAATTAAGTAAAACTGTATATTACATTTCTTTAGTTAATTCAGCTAAATCATTCATAGCCAAATGATTGCAGCCAAATGATTTCTTTGCCTGGATTTGTTTACAAACATTTCAAAGACACCAAGAATTTTCCTCTTTAGCATTTTACAAAGTTCAACTGCTTGATTCCCTCTAGCAACTACAGAGTTAATTTCTCACTCTTTCCTTAAATCACTTGCTTATCTCCCAAAAGGACACCCAATCAACTCAGATTTTACCATTCTAATTATTGTTCCAGGGATTTAAGTTTCCCATTCCTGTACTTACTTACTCCTTTTCTTTCACTATGCCCTCCAAGTTTCCAACCTGTTTTCCAATCTCTCTATCTGTTGCCTGCCCGCTTGGGCCCAATCCTGCTTTTCTTGCTGAACTGTCTCTTCCATGGGCACCGGCTTTGTTCCACTACCAGTTTAGCTAGGAGGATGGGCTTCTCAACTAGCCCGCACCCCCCGGTCTCTTCCCTTAAACATTCTTACTCACAAGGCTACCCAAGTCTTCCCTCGTGAGATTTGCCACCTGGGCAAAACGCATGGCCCATCGGCCTTTAACTATTCATTCCCTCTTTGTGGCAAACACCCTGCTGTTACGGCGTATGCTGAGCACAAATGGTTAAATTTTAACAAGTCCCTGCAGGACCGGTACTTGCTTAGCCAGTGCTTCCTTTTCTACCTGGAAGTCCTGTCACAAGGCCTGCAACTTGCCCTGGGTGTAGGTTTGATTTTCTGCCTGGTTCATGTTCGCTACGACTGGGGATAGATCCACCTGACACCCTTCCCGGTCAACCGGGGTGGAGAGAGGAATGCTAAACCCCTCTCCAGTTCTCAGACTTACTGTGGCTGAGTGGGTACACCTTTAATCATGCAATCCTCAACATATAACACCAACAGTACCAAGCAAAGCAAACATAAAAATAAAAAGGGCAAAACAAATAGATGGTGTAATTCTGCAGGGCTCCCCCCTACTCATTTTTTCACCAAACTGTCAGATTCTCAGAGGGGTAGCCGTGTTAGTCTGGTTCTGTAGAAGCAGCAAAGAATCCTGTGGCACCTTATAGACTAACAGACATTTCGCAGCATGAGCTTTCGTGGGTGAATACCCACTTCTTCGGATGCAAGTAGTGGAAATTTCCACTACTTGCATCCGACAAAGTGGGTATTCACCCACGAAAGCTCATGCTGCAAAATCATAGAATCATAGAATCATAGAATCTCAGGGTTGGAAGGGACCTCAGGAGGTCATCTAGTCCAACCCCCTGCTCAAAGCAGGACCAAACCCAACTAAATCATCCCAGCCAGGGCTTTGTCAAGCCTGACCTTAAAAACCTCTAAGGAAGGAGATTCCACTACCTCCCTAGGTAACCCATTCCAGTGCTTCACCACCCTACTAGTGAAAAAGTTTTTCCTAATATCCAACCTAAACCTCCCCCTCTGCAACTTGAGACCATTACTCCTTGTTCTGTCATCTTCTACCACTGAGAACAGTCTAGATCCATCCTCTTTGGAACCCCCTTTCAGGTAGTTGAAAGCAGCTATCAAATCCCCCCTCATTCTTCTCTTCTGCAGACTAAACAATCCCAGTTCCCTCAGCCTCTCCTCATAAGTCATGTGCTCCAGCCCCCTAATCATTTTTGTTGCCCTCCGCTGGACTCTCTCCAATTTATCCACATCCTTCTTGTAGTGTGGGGCCCAAAACTGGACACAGTACTCCAAATGAGGCCTCACCAGTGCTGAGTAGAGGGGGATGATCACATCCCTTGATCTGCTGGAAATGCCCCTACTTATACAACCCAAAATGCCATTAGCCTTCTTGGCAACAAGGGCACACTGTTGACTCATATTCAGCTTTTCGTCCACCGTAACCCCTAGGTCCTTTTCTGCAGAACTGCTACCCAGCCATTCGGTCCCTAGTCTGTAGCAGTGCATGGGATTCTTCCGTCCTAAGTGCAGGACTCTGCACTTGTCCTTGTTGAACCTCATCATATTTCTTTTGGCCCAATCCTCTAATTTGTCTAGGTCCCTCTGTATCCTAGCCCTACCCTCCAGCGTATCAACCACTCCTCCCAGTTTAGTGTCATCTGCAAACTTGCTAAGGGTGCAGTCCACACCATCCTCCAGATCGTTAATGAAGATATTGAACAAAACCGGCCCCAGCACCGACCGTTGGGGCACTCCACTTGATACCGGCTGCCATCTAGACATGGAACCATTGATCACTACCCGTTGAGCCCGACCATCTAGCCAGTTTTCTATCCACCGTACCGTCCATTCATCCAGCCCAGACTTCTTTAACTTGCTGGCAAGAATACTGTGGGAGACTGTATCAAAAGCTTTGCTAAAATCCAGAAATAGTACATCCACTGCTTTCCCCTTATCCACAGAGCCGGTTATCTCGTCATAGAAGGCAATTAGGTTAGTCAGGCATGACTTGCCCTTGGTGAATCCATGCTGACTGTTCCTGATCACTTTCCCCTCCTTTAAGTGGTTCAGGATTGATTCCTTGAGGACCTGTTCCATGATTTTTCCAGGGACTGAGGTGAGACTCTTTTAGTCTATAAGGTGCCACAGGATTCTTTGCTGCTTCTGACAGATTCTGTTACCAATCTATCCCTTGTGTCAGGTGATCAGGCTGACACCACAGGATCGTTGCGGGAAGATAAAACACACCATATGATTGAATTTTAAAGCTTCATTAATAAAATGGTAAAACAACAGCAGAGAGTGTTGGGAACGCTCCCACATTACTCAGAGGAAGAAAAACATTAATGCCCCAAGCCCTAAGCCTCTTTCATACTCGCACACATACGTCCAGACTGGCTACGTCTGTGTATAATGTCCAGCAAAGGTGGGGAGGAGGTGGACGGGAGATTATCCTGTATACGGCTTGTCCAGAATCTCCAACTTGCTTCCGCTCTTGGGAGGGCTGTTCTTTTACATCCTGGGGTCTCCTGCGGCCTTTCTTTCAGAGATTCCTGTCCAGGCCAGCTGCCTGTGGCTTCTTCTGTGTCACCAAGCCACACCAGCTCCAGGGTTACAAAGGCACACTGTTGGGTCTCACTGGACAGCTAAGCTTTGCAAATGTAATTTCAGTCCTGCAATTTGTATTGCCTTTGGTTTGCCTCTGTCTATATTTTTTCACAGCCAGCTGGGGCTGAAAGCAGTTTTTTGTTTGTACTGGGCATGGGCTGCGTTGATTCTTGACCTTGAATGCAGAGCAGCTGTCTCTTTATCTCTGGGCCAAGCTGAATTTCAAATTAACCCATTCCTTTCCTCAATAGACAAATTGCTCCCATTGTGTGTCAGAGGCTTTTTGGTGATTAAAAGCTCCTCTGAAATGTATGATCTTATCTAGATTGAAGGTACCTTCTAGTGGGCATTGTTTAGATAGATTTTCACACGTGTAAAGATTCCAATTGTCTAAATATCTGCAGGTTCTAGAACCATAATGTACATACATGTAATATGCTGGGGTACCTTTAGGGGGTGAGAGGGAATGCTTAGACTGCCCCCCCCCTCCATTTTCCAATCACACACACACACACACACTAAGGGTATCACACCGCAGGTCACTCACACAGGAGGGGCTAACGAGGATGGCCACGACCCTCCTACACTTCCCTTCAGCAAAGAGCGTCAGCTAGTCTCAGAGAGACGGTGCCGCTTACTCTTGTTGCCTCACATGGAGAGGAAAGGGGAGGGAAGATTGGTTCACATAACCCTAGACCCAGGCAGGCCTCTTGCTGGATGATGCCAGGCAGAAGCAGCCCACCGTGGGTCGGATCTTTCACCGATCCACTAGGTGGAGTCACTGGGCTTGCGTTACAATATTTCTGGTCATGAGTCCACCAGCTTCACAGAATACTCTGGGCACCTTCCGGCGACTCTCATTCACTCACTCACTCGCACACACACACACTCTCTCTCTCTCCCCCCTCCCCCCTCCCTCCTCCCAAAGCCTACCTTACGTCCGGACTCAATACACTTCTCCCTTATCTGAGGTGGTCAAAACCCCTCTTGAGGCAGTAAAACCCCTCAGCACCGATGCATTAACCTAGTGCATTTGCCTTATGCATTAACCTTATTGGGGGCAGCAAAACAGTTCCCCAGCACCGCTCTGCATCTGATCCTGCTGCACAGTCAATAAGTTCAGATGGCGTAAGCCCAACAGGGACAGACAGCCCCATGGTCAGTCCTCCTCCAATACCCCAATAGAGATTTCAAAAGGTCTCTACCTCTATTGTGGCACCATGGAGTTCGAAGGGGAACGATCCGCAGCAGCTGCCGTTGTCTCTGCAGGCGTTGCCGTCCTGGACGAGCTCCCAAATTGTTGGAGAAAAACAGAGTTCTCACTCTCATGTTGGGTGCAGCAAGTCAGATAATTTATTTTCTCTAGCAATTGCGTGGAGGGAGAGAGCTAAACAGGTCTCTCTCCAGGTAAACAATTCAGCAAGCATTTATACCTTTGTTACATACAATAAAGAGCAACAGCTGCAGTTTGTTTAGACTTAGGTCATCCTGATATCTTATTTTTCTCACCTCTATTTAGCCTCTACTCTACATTCCATACTTATCTAACACAAGGTTGCAACATCTTCTCCCACAGTTCTTTCCCCCTCGCCTCACACAATCCTCACTTCTACAAGTCTTGCGTTAGGGGAGGGATAGCTCAGTGGTTTGAACATTGACCTACTAAACCCAGGGTTGTGAGTTCAATCCTTGAGGAGGCTACTTAGGAATCTGGGGCAAAAATTGGTCCTGCTAGTGAAGGCATGGGGCTGGACTTGATGACCTTGCAAGGTCCCTTTCAGTTCTAGGAGATTGGTATATCTCCAATTATTACCTAGTAGGGTTACAGCTAGCCTGACTCTTGCTCAGAGAGGGGACTCTTTGCATTGAAATCCCCTTCAAATCGCTGTCAGTTCTTGCTCTACTTCCACACTGCTCCCCGAGACTCCTGCTTGCTGTGCGGAGGGGGCGGGAAGAAGAGGGGGGCTAATGTCAAGGTGTCCCACTCCTGCACCCCGCTTACCTCATCTTCCATAGAGCAGGGCGGGGACAGGACAGGGCTTTGCTGGCAGCAGCTGTGGTTTCAACAAGCTGATCTAATTAATAAGGCAGTGTACTTAAAAGGGAAATGTGCATATCTCTCTCCCCTCCCTCCATCCCTGCTGCCTTGTAGAGTGTCAGAGTTAATCCTTGAGGGCTCAGCCAATTTTTCAGTAAGGCATTCCCTGGGAAATATCCCACCCTCTGCCTCCTCCACCTCAACCAAGCTTCACAATCATCACCACTGTGAACCAGTATTAAATTGTTGGTTTAAAACTTATACTCTGTGTGTGTGTATATTGTGGCAGAGCTCTGACCTTGCTCCCGTGGGTCCTGCGCTTCTAGGCGGTTTCGCTAGCCTCAGTGGCTCATTGTGACCCTCCATGTAGCCCTTCTCTCTCTAGGGCCCGGGTTACAGTCTACTGAGCCCTGTTCATCATAGGCTGCAAGGAGGTTGGTGAGAGAACTCCCACAGTCTCTGTTCAGCCTCCTGTCCTGACAGGGACCTGACTTCCCCTTCCAGGAGCTGTTCCTGTAGTGGTGGGTTGGGGGGAACCCGGGCCCGCCCTCTACTCCGGGTTCCAGCCCAGGGACCCTAATGGTAGCAGTTGTTGGTAGCCAACCTTTCACTGCCAGAGTTGCTACATTTCCCTGGGCCACTTCCCCAAAGCTCTCCTGCTTCTCTCTTCTTCACCCTTACCTTAGGGCTCCTTTAATGATGGTTTGGGGGTGTCTTCAGTAACCAGCCCTTCAGCCGCACTTCCTCTCCTCTGGCTCCCTGGCTCTCCTCTGCCTGACTGGAGTGAGCCCTTTGTTTAGTATCAGCAGGGCCTTAATTACAGTCAGGTGGTCACATTAGCTTAATGGCCTCACCCGACTCGTTACAGGTTAGAGTCAGGTGTTCTCATTAGCCTGGAGCAGCCCCTGCTCTGGTCAGTCAGGGAACAGAAAACTGTTAATCCAGTGGCCAGGATATCTGCCTTCTGCAATTCTGCTGTACCCAATTGTCTATCACAATATATATATAATATAGTCTTTTGTCCGGTGAAAAAAAGTTCCCTGGAACCTAACCCCCTCATTTACATTAACTCTTATGGGGAAATTGGATTCACTTAACATTGTTTCGCTTAAAGTCACATTTTTCAGGAATACAACTACAACATTAAGTGAGGAGTTACTGTATAGAAGACTACTCTGCACCTGGCAATGCAGAGAGCAATTGTGAACTGGCCTGACTCCAGTTAATTGCAGGGAGGGGGGGTTAAGCAAACTGAAGGATCTTTGAGTATATTTTAGAAAATTAAAGAATAAGTAGAAGACTTTTGGGTTTCTGGCTCACACACCCTCCCCTGCTCCTTTCCCCCAGAAATCTTGTAGCTTCTCTACATTTTAAATACACTGTTTTGCTTTGAAATCTCTTCAGGGTGGAGGTGTTATACCAATAAAAACTAGCAGGATCTTATTAAAAGGGATAAGGCAAAGATGCCACATTTATTGTAAATACCATAACAAAACAAAAGACAACAGTAAACAACGTTGTTTTAATACTTATTTCTATTACTACTTATTCCTTATACACACACACACACATATATTCATCCACACAATCATTCATTCAGGTTTTGTATAGATGTTATAGTTACCAGCCTAGATGTTGCTCATGCCAAGTTACTGGCCAGGTATCTTGGTCATGAGGATAGAGCCGAGTCTGTGTCAGATGCATCTGATGCTCCTGGAGGCTGGCAGCAGAACCATAGACTCAAAGTCCTCAGTCTTTAGAGTCCAGTTTTATAGGAATTAATTCCTATGTCAGTTCATGAGAGTTGCTTCATTTTGCTGTTGCTAAATCAATCAGCAGGTGGTTGGCTCCATGTTGTCAGATGCTTTGTTTTTCCTTCCTTTGAGGTGTGGTGGGTGGATTCCAGTTTGCCCTCCGGGGGTCATCTGGTTGATCGCACTTGACACCTTCTTCAGCCGACACTGAATTCTTCAGGCTGGTAACTCCCTAACCATTCATTCACATACATTCTCTATCTTAATTACATCTATTTCACTGTCTCTTTACCTTTTGGGGTGTTACCAATTTATGTGAGACTCCCTGTCTTTTAACAATCAAAGATAAAGTGAGATGAAAACTTACAGAGGGTGGGGGTCTCTATTTATACACTATAACAGCTACTGTTTTGGCTTACTTAGAGTTAATTAATGTTTAACAAGTTTTATACAAAGTATTTCTTTAAACTTACAGAGGGTGGGGGTCTCTATACACTATAACAGCTACTATTTTGGCTTACTTAGAGTTAATTAATGTTTAACAAGTTTTATGCAAAGTATTTCTTTGAGCAGGCTTCACACAGACACAGCTGGTGGCTTGCAGGTTAGAATCACAAATTTACTTTTAACATAAACCTTTAGTTATAAGGCATTAATTAACAATAAGTAATTTTTCATATAAACCATGTTTAATATAAACCTTATTTAATATCCCTACATAATCCCCCTTTTGGCACTACGATATACATATTCTTGTTAGTGTCACTTTCTATGTAACCTGTTTAAAAGAAGGTACTGTGAGGGGAAAGCAGTGGATGTACTATTTCTGGACTTTAGCAAAGCTTTTGATACAGTCTCCCACAGTATTCTTGCCAGCAAGTTAAAGAAGTATGGGCTGGATGAATGGACGGTAAGGTGGATAGAAAACTGGCTAGATGGTCGGGCTCAACGGGTAGTGATCAATGGTTCCATGTCTAGTTGGCAGCCGGTATCAAGTGGAGTGCCCCAAGGGTCGGTGCTGGGGCCGGTTTTGTTCAATATCTTCATTAACGATCTGGAGGATGGTGTGGACTGCACCCTTAGCAAGTTTGCAGATGACACTAAACTGGGAGGAGTGGTTGATACGCTGGAGGGTAGGGCTAGGATACAGAGGGACCTAGACAAATTAGAGGATTGGGCCAAAAGAAATATGATGAGGTTCAACAAGGACAAGTGCAGAGTCCTGCACTTAGGACGGAAGAATCCCATGCACTGCTACAGACTAGGGACCGAATGGCTGGGCAGCAGTTCTGCAGAAAAGGACCTAGGGGTTACGGTGGACGAAAAGCTGAATATGAGTCAACAGTGTGCCCTTGTTGCCAAGAAGGCTAATGGCATTTTGGGTTGTATAAGTAGGGGCATTTCCAGCAGATCGAGGGATGTGATCATTCCCCTCTACTCAGCACTGGTGAGGCCTCATTTGGAGTACTGTGTCCAGTTTTGGGCCCCACACTACAAGAAGGATGTGGATAAATTGGAGAGAGTCCAGCGGAGGGCAACAAAAATGATTAGGGGGCTGGAGCACATGACTTATGAGGAGAGGCTGAGGGAACTGGGATTGTTTAGTCTGCAGAAGAGAAGAATGAGGGGGGATTTGATAGCTGCTTTCAACTACCTGAAAGGGGGTTCCAAAGAGGATGGATCTAGACTGTTCTCAGTGGTAGAAGATGACAGAACAAGGAGTAATGGTCTCAAGTTGCAGAGGGGGAGGTTTAGGCTGGATATTAGGAAAATCTTTTTCACTAGTAGGGTGGTGAAGAACTGGAATGGGTTACCTAGGGAGGTAGTGGAATCTCCTTCCTTAGAGGTTTTTAAGGTCAGGCTTGACAAAGCCCTGGCTGAGATGATTTAGTTGGGTTTGGTCCTGCTTTGAGCAGGGGGTTGGACTAGATGACCTCCTGAGGTCCCTTCCAACCCTGAGATTCTATGATTCTATGATTCTCTGAACATGGGTTTGTGAGTCCTATCGATTGTACATTTTTTTTTATCCAAAAGCACATGCGAAACATTTTTATAATACAAATAAAATTCAATACCAAGACAACTATTAAGGGATGTAGCATTACTGATAGGATGCCAGTGGTGGTTGGGGACCATCCAGAGAATATATCATACCAGTGGTAGGTTGTAATTTGTTTAGTAAAAACAGTAGTGACATTGCATTTACTTTCATTTACTGGCGGGGGGGCTGATAACACTCTGCCCCTTAATCTATGATTATTACAGTAGTTGTTGTCATGGTAGGGCACAGGTGATCTGTTGTAAACAAACCAAACAATTATAACCAGGTGAATATAACTAAAACCATTACAATTGACTAAACACCAGATATAACCTAAACACAAATCCAAACAATTATAGTTATTATAATTGGGAATACAATAAAACCATAACCATTACAATAATTGGGTACATTGACACATAAGATGAGGTCCAAGTTTGATGCTGCAATAGCCATCAAACAATAAAAGTTTCTGAGGTTCTTAAGCACACACAAGAAATAAGATTTTGTAGGAGGACCACAGTTGTCATGCAAGGTTTAAGCTGATTTGGACTTAAACTAACATTTATTTGCTAAAATGTTGCAGAATTCCCTATTTTTAACAGTTGTACTTAAGAGGTTTTTGGGGACCTGAAAGATGGGGCCCTGCAATTATGGGCCAAGGTCTTACAGGTTATGGGGACCCAAGTACTACCCTTTTTGACTTGGGGAAGTAGATCCAGAGTGTATAGAGAAAAGTGTGGAAAACCTAACAAAAAATAAACCGGATGCACTGGGGACCAAAGTCTTTTGGACACAAGTGGTGATTGATAAGTTGGATGGACATGGGGGAAGTAGAGAGAGAAAAAGACATTTGCTCTGTCTAGTGTAGTATTTTTTTTTTAACCCAATGCTAGCACAGGACACCACTAGAGACAGACACAGAACATGCAACAGAGACCATGCAACACAGAACACTGAACACAGACTTTGTCGCGACACTATAACCATGGTATTTTATAACTCTTCAGCTGGTACCAGCTCTTCTGATGTTCTGGTTTTAGAGCCTGAAAGATAGAAGCTTAGACATAAATTAGCACAGTGCTTCCACATAGCAGACCCTGCTTAGACTCTGCCACAGTGTGTTTGGTACTTGGGGCTGCACAAATGCTAATTACGTGGTGAAAAAAAATTATTTCATTTTTAAATTCCCAGCCACTTTGCCATGGCCTGGAGGTCTGAGGCAGAAGCAGGCACTGTTGTTACTGTTGCAATGGCATTCTGGCCCTGGGAGGAGGAATCTACCCAAATATTCCCCTTCCCACTCTCGAGAGGGGTCCCAAAAACCTGCCCCTTCTGGGGTCTCAAATGTTTTTTCTTCTGATGTTACTGCTGTTGTAGGATTTGAGAGTGCTGTTTTAACACTCTGTACCCAACCTTAAGGGCATCTAACTGGGTTTGGGTACTACATACATTTTTATTTCTCTGCTTTTGCAGCAGAGGCTTGAAAATCTTGATGCAGTTTTTTGTTTTTACATTTAGCCAATTGAAGGAATACCTTATTACAGGTTTCCCATAGAAGCCAAACTGCAGCTGCTTTCTTTTTCATCGGAGTTGAGGGTTTATATATTAATAGGTACCTAGCCAATTTGTTGTTTTGTTTGTTTGTTTTTAAGGATCTCTTTAGACAGTGTTTTCTTAAACATTTTCCCAACAGTTGTGAACAACAACCAAGGACAACAAAACCAAATTGGTAAATATTAAGCACTATAACCCCTAATTCCTAAAAGAGCAGCTTACAATGGTTGTTTCACATATTTTCTTCCCACGTTTCCCGGGGGTCCCAAGCCTCTTTTTCCCAATGTGCCATTACTTTCCAATTTTCTACCCCTTTTTTCAATTGGGATAGTTTTTCTTTTAGAGATATTTTCTCCTCTTTACAGGCTGCTAGGTGGAGGTAGCTGTCATTACAAGCCTTCCACAGCAGCCAGATCCCTGCAGCATCTCTTTTTACTGCATTTGGGGATTTACATATGAGGATATATTGGGCCAATCTATCCTCTAGGCCCGAAATGGTGCAGATATCTGCAAGGGCTTGTTCAGTCCAAGGACTGTTCCCATATCTTTGAAGGATTTGTTGAAAAGGCATTATCTCTTTAATAAAAGGTGAGGTAGAAGCTACTTTTGACTTCATTTCTTCCTCTGGGACTGTTTTCCCTTGCCTTTTCTTAAACATTTTAAATTTTGTTCAGTGAGCAGCACTGTCTGGTCCCTGGGACCCTCTTGTTGCCCCTGATTTTTTTTTATTTCTCTGCTACCTTCACGGAGGCCAGCAGGTTTTGTTAACAATTTTAAGTTTCCTACTACCTTCACGGAGGCCAGCAGGTTTAGTTAACAATTTTATGAGCTCTATATGTTCCTGCTACCCACACGGGGGCCAGCAGGTTTTGGTTAACCAGGAATAGAACCATGCTCTGTAGAGCCGGTTTGTGTGCACACAGATTGGTTTACAATAAGTGAGGCAAAAATACCAATAATCCCCCTTTCGCTATTCTCCACCAAAATGTTATACCAATAAAAAATAGCAGGATCTTATTAAAAGGGATAAGGCAAAGATGCCACATTTATTGTAAATACCATAACAAAATAAAAGACAACAGTAAACAATGTTGTTTTAATACTTATTTCTATTACTACTTATTCCTTATACACACACACACACACACACATATATTCATCCACACAATCATTCATTCAGGTTTTGTATAGATGTTATAGTTACCAGCCTAGATGTTGCTCATGCCAAGTTACTGGCCAGGTATCTTGGTCATGAGGATGGAGCCGAGTCTGTGTCAGATGCATCTGATGCTCCTGGAGGCTGGCAGCAGAACCATAGACTCAAAGTCCTCAGTCTTTAGAGTCCAGTTTTATAGGAATTAATTCCTATGTCAGTTCATGAGAGTTGCTTCATTTTGCTGTTGCTAAATCAATCAGCAGGTGGTTGGCTCCATGTTGTCAGATGCTTTGTTTTTCCTTCCTTTGAGGTGTGGTGGGTGGATTCCAGTTTGCCCTCCGGGGGTCCTCTGGTTGATCCCACTTGACACCTTCTTCAGCCGACACTGAATTCTTCAGGCTGGTAACTCCCTAACCATTCATTCACATACATTCTCTATCTTAACAGGAAGGAAGAAGTGGGACCGCTTAAAACTTTAGACGGAGTGGAGATTAGGGATAATCTTGGCATGGCACAATATCTAAACAAATATTTTGCCTCGGTCTTTAATGAGGCTAATGAAGGGCTAAGGAATAGTGGTAGAGGGACTGATGGGAATGAAGATATGGGGGTAGACATTACGGTATCTGAGGTAGAAGCCAAACTTGAACAGCTTAACGGAAGTAAATCGGGGGGCCCGGATAATCTTCATCCTAGAATATTAAGGGAATTGGCGAGTGAAATTGCAAGCCCGTTAGCGATGATTTTTAATAAATCTCTAAACTCAGGGATTGTACCGTTCGACTGGAGATTAGCTAATATAGTTCCTATATTCAAGAAGGGGAAAAAAAGTGACCCGGGTAACTACAGGCCTGTTAGTTTAACATCTGTAGTATGCAAAGTCATGGAAAAAATTATAAAGGAGAGAGTGGTTACGGACCTTGAGGCCGATGGCAACTGGGACAAATTACAGCATGGTTTTACGAAAGGTAGATCGTGTCAAACCAACCTGATCTCCTTCTTTGAGAAAGTAACAGATTTTTTAGACAAGGGAAAAGCGGTGGACCTAATATATCTTGATTTCAGTAAGGCGTTTGATACGGTACCGCATGAGGAATTACTGGTTAAATTGGAAAAGATGGGGATCGAAATGAAAATCCAGAGGTGGATAAGGAGCTGGTTAAAGGGGAGACTGCAGAGGGTCGTATTGAAGGGTGATCTGTCGGGTTGGAGGGGGGTTACCAGTGGAGTTCCTCAAGGTTCGGTTTTGGGTCCGATTTTATTTAATCTATTTATCGCTGACCTCGGAACCAAAAGTAGGAGTGGGCTGATAAAGTTTGCAGATGACACCAAGTTGGGAGGTATTGCCAATTCGGAAAAGGATCGGGATATCCTCCAGGGAGATTTGGATGACCTTGTAAACTGGAGTATTAATAACAAGATGAAATTCAATAGTGAGAAGTGTAAGGTTATGACTAACAAGAACTTTAGTTATAAGCTGGGGACGCACCAGTTGGAAGTAACGGAGGAGGAGAAGGACCTAGGAGTCCTGGTTGATCGTAGGATGACTATGAGTAAGCAATGTGATGTGGCCGTTAAAAAAGCTAATGCGGTCTTGGGATGCATTAGGCGAGGTATTTCTAGTAGAGATAAGGAGGTGCTAGTCCCGTTATATAAGGCGTTGGTAAGACCTCATTTGGAGTATTGTGTGCAGTTTTGGTCTCCCATGTTTAAGAAGGATGAATTCAAACTGGAACGAGTACAAAGAAGGGCCACTAGAATGATCCGAGGAATGGAAGGCCTGTCGTATGAAAGGAGACTTGAGGAGCTCGGTTTGTTTTCCTTAACCAAAAGAAGGACAAGAGGAGATATGATTGCACTCTTTAAATATATCAGAGGGATAAATACCAGGGAAGGAGAGGAATTATTTCAGCTCAGTGCTAATGTGGACACGAGGACAAATGGATATAAATTGTCAGTTAGGAAATTTAGGCTTGAATTTAGACGAAGGTTTCTAACCATCAGAGGAGTGCAATTCTGGAACAGCCTACCGAGGGAAACAGTGGGGGCGAAGGACCTCCATGACTTTAAGATTAAGCTGGATAAGTTTATGGAGGGGATGGTATGATAGGATAACGGGTTTAGTCAATAGGTCAATAACGTGCCACACTGGTAATTAGTACAAAAGGTCAATGTTGGGATATTGTTAGCCCTTTCCAGAGGGTCTGGCTGGAGAGTCTTGCCCGCATGCTCGGGGTTCAGCTGATTGCCATATTTGGGGTCGGGAAGGAATTTTCCTCCAGGATAGATTGGCAGTGGCCCTGGAGGTTTTTCGACTTCCTCCGAAGCATGGGGCAGGGGTCGCTTACTGGTGAATTATCTGCTACTTGAAGTCTCTAAATCACGATTTGGAGCATTCAACAGCAGAGTCAAGGGAGAGAATTAGTTCAGGAGTGGGTGGATCGGCTTATGTGGCCTGCATCTTGCAGGAGGTCAGACTAGATGATCATAATGGTCCCTTCTGATCTTGAATTCTATGATTAATTACATCTATTTCACTGTCTCTTTACCTTTTGGGGTGTTACCAATTTATGTGAGACTCCCTGTCTTTTAACAATCAAAGATAAAGTGAGATGAAAACTTTCAGAGGGTGGGGGTCTCTATTTATACACTATAACAGCTACTGTTTTGGCTTACTTAGAGTTAATTAATGTTTAACAAGTTTTATACAAAGTATTTCTTTGAGCAGGCTTCACACAGACACAGCTGGTGGCTTGCAGGTTAGAATCACAAATTTACTTTTAACATAAACCATTAGTTATAAGGCATCAATTAACAATAAGTCATTTTTCATATAAACCATGTTTAATATAAACCTTCTTTAATATCCCTACAGAGGGACAGGTTCTGTCTCACCTCAAGATTCCCAGAAGGTAATCTCAATCATAGACCATTAAGTCACATGTGACAATGAAAAGTTGAAAAATGAATGAAGGAAAACAAAAATAACCCTTTCTGCTCTAAAGAGGTGGTCTGCCTACCTATGTTCACAGGGTTGGGGCTAAAGCCTACTTGCTTTATGATGATAGTAGTCCCGTTGACGTTGATAGTCTTACTTGAGTCAGCGAGGAAGCAGGATTTGGCCTGAACTGCATTAAATTTACATAATTTCCCCTCTGCCCCCCATCACACACACACTCACTCGCTGTTGCTGGAATAATTTTTTTAAAAAGAAATTACACAGTACTGTAGCTGTGCGCTCGATTTAAACACTAGAAGTGAAGTGATATTGGTGATTACTCAATTGCTGCATGAATTCCTTCAGAATATATATGTGAACTCTCAGGATAGCATCCCTGTGTAGTGGACATATTGCGTTTGTTCATTTAATATGATAAGCCCTCGTGGAGATGGTGGAGTTTTTTGCATAGTGTGTTATGATGTAAAATGCCATGTAGACTCCCAGCACAATACAAATATTGATATCATTGAAATCAAAATGGGGAGGGGGGGTCACTGGTCCATATTCTCTGCAGGATTTTAGGCTGGAATTGGACTCCTAATTCCTTTATGCTCCTCTGAGTATCTCAGCCTAAATAGATAGGAAAACTATCAGACCCAGGTAGTATTTCAGAGATGTGGGTTTCTTGTTTTGTTTTTTTTTTAAATCAAAGTTGGCAGTGTATTGAAAACTCTCCTGGCTCTTTTGCAGGTGATGGAGAAATCTGCAGAGATCTCAACCTCCTCTTGTGTTAATAATGCTCCAGCAACAGTCTTTTCCTCCAGCGTGGCAACATCAACTCAAGACAATGTTACCACACCCATTCCCCCACAGACTGCAGTTCAGCCCATCCTGGAATCCCCTTCTTCTGCTAGGAGGCCAGGTAGAGTGTTAGATACAAAACTGTAAATTTCAGGTTCTACTCCTTCTCCCTTCTCCCCCTCCCCGCCCCCCATGCTGATGAGTGCTTCGAGGTATTTCCATAGAATGTGGTTCACTTCGCTATGAACAGGGGCGGCTCTAGGAACTGTGCTGCCCCAAGCAGGGCGGCACGCCGCGGGGGGGCGCTCTGGCGGTCGCCGGTCCCGCGGTTCCGGTGGACCTCCTGCAGACGTGCCTGCAGAGGGTCCGCTGGTCCCGCAGCTCCGGTGGACCTCCCGCAGGCATGGATCACATTTTGGAGGGAGCACTGACAAGCAAGGTTTACATCTCCTTGGGAGTCCCTCTTCAGCACAAACAAACATTGATGGCTCCCTAACTTGCATAGGAACTGCGCCCATCTAGTCTGGTATCCTGTCTTGGACAGTAGCTGGTTCCAGATGCGTCATGGGAAGGTGTAGGTGCAGTGGGCAGATGTGGGTTAATCTGCCCCCAGCATCAGGTCCCATCCTTGTCTCTAATAGAGATTGGCTTAAGCCCTGAAGCACAAAGTTTAATATTGTTGCCTCAGCACAAGTGCCTAGCCGATATGCAAGGCTTGGCTGTAAGGAGTTGAAATTGGTGACATGGATCAGGTATTTCTTTGTGTACATTCTTTGTAAATAGAGATTGCACCTGTCATGGTCTCACCCTCACTTGAAATTGGGGGGTTTCAAGTTGAGGACCAGCATGTATCCCCCCACCCTAAAATCCTAGGGTAGGTCCCCTTTTTGCTGCCATCACCCGGTCAAATTACGTGGGCCGGGACACCCCTGTTTTCCCCCCTCCTCTTTCCAAGACGTTCCCTGGGGAAACACAAACCAACTCACAGAGGGAGAAACCTCCCCGTTTCCTCCTTCCCCTCTCTGCCCGGAGATAAGCTTGTCTCACCACCGAGAGAGAGTTTCTTAGCCCCCTCCCCCTGTATCCACAGTAGAAGGGATTTAATCAAATCTTTATAGAAAGAATTTATTAAAAGAAAAACAAGAAAATACACAATCTCTATGAGTCCAAGCTGGACATTCATAGGGTATAACCTTACTAATTTCTGGAGAGAATCCTCTCTCCCTCTCAGTACAAACAATACAGGTAGAATTAAGAATAATCAATAACAAACACACAGAATTGCAAACATAGGATTATTAGATGAGGACACAAAGTACCTTTCTAATACTCACTAGGGAAGAGCATCTTTGCAAGCAGGCTGGCTAACCTAGTGAGGAGAGCTTTAAACTAGGTTCACTGGGGGAAGGAGACCAAAGCCCCGAGGTAAGTGGGGAAGTGGGATACCGGGAGGAAGCGCAAGCAGGAGACTGCAAGAGGGGAGGACTCCTGTCTCAGACCGAGAAAGCGGGACAATCAGCGAGTTACCTTAAGTGCCTATACACAAATGCAAGAAGCCTGGGGAACAAGCAGGGAGAACTAGAAGTCCTGGCACAGTCAGGGAATTATGATGTAATTGGAATAACAGAGACTTGGTGGGATAACTCACATGATTGGAGTACTGTCATGGATGGATATAAACTGTTCAGGAAGGACAGGCAGGGCAGAAAAGGTGGGGGAGTTGCATTGTACGTAAGAGAGCAGTATGACTGCTCAGAGCTCCAGTATGAAACTGCAGAAAAACCTGAGTGTCTCTGAATTAAATTTAGAAGTATGAACAACAAGGGTAATGTCGTGGTGGGAGTCTGCTACAGACCACCGGACCAGGGGGATGAGGTGGACGAGGCTTTCTTCCAGCAACTAACAGAAGTTGCTGGATCACAGGCCCTGGTTCTCATGGGTGACTTTAATCACCCCGATATCTGCTGGGAGAGCAATACAGCAGTGCACAGACAATCTAGGAAGTTTCTGGAAAGTGTAGGGGACAATTTCCTGGTGCAAGTGCTGGAGGAACCAACTAGGGGAAAAGCTCTTCTTGACCTGCTGCTCACAAACAGGGAAGAAATAGTAGAGGAAGCAATAGTGGATGGGAACCTGGGAGGCAGTGACCATGAGATGGTCGAGTTCAGGATCCTGACACAAGGAAAAAGGGAAAGCAGTAGAACAGAGACCCTGGACTTCAGAAAAGCAGACTTCGACTCCCTCAGGGAACTGATGGGCAAGGTCCCCTGGGAGAATAACATGACGGGGAAAGGAGTCGAGGAAAGCTGGCTGTATTTCAAAGAAACCTTATTGAGGTTGCAGGAACAAACCATCCCGATGTGTAGGAAGAAAAGTAAATATGGCAGGCGACCAGCTTGGCTTAACAGTGAAATCCTTGCTCGTCTTAAACACAAAAGAACAGCTTACAAGAAGTGGAAGATTGGACAAATAACCAGGGAGGAGTATAAAAGTATTGTTCAGGCATGCAGGTGTGAAATCAGGAAGGCCAAATCACACTTGGAGTTGCAGCTAGCCGGAGATGTTAGGAGTAACAAGAAGGGTTTCTTTAGGTATGTTAGCAACAGGAAGAAAGTCAAGGAAAGTGTGGGCCCCTTGCTGAATGAGGGAGGGAACCTAGTGACAGAGGATGTGGAGAAAGCTAGTGTACTCAATGCTTTTTTTGCCTCTGTCTTCACAGACAAGGTCAGCTCCCAGACAGCTGCACTCTGCAGCACGATATGGGGAGGAGGTGACCAGCTCTCTGTGGAGAAAGAAGTAGTTCGGGGCTATTTAGGAAAGCTGGACGAGCACAAGTCCATGGAGCTGGATGCGCTGCATCCGAGGGTGCTAAAGGAGTTGGCCGATGAGATTGCAGAGCCATTGGCCATTATCTTTGAAAAATCATGGCGATCGGGGGAGGTCCCGGATGACTGGAAAAAAGCTAATGTAGTGCCCATCTTTAAAAAAGGGAAGAAGGAAGATCCAGGGAACTACAGGCCAGTCAGTCTCACCTCAGTCCCTGGAAAAATCATGGAACAGGTCCTCAAGGAATCAATCCTGAACCACTTAAAGGAGGGGAAAGTGATCAGGAACAGTCAGCATGGATTCACCAAGGGCAAGTCATGCCTGACTAACCTAATTGCCTTCTATGACGAGATAACCGGCTCTGTGGATGAGGGGAAAGCAGTGGATGTGCTATTTCTGGACTTTAGCAAAGCTTTTGATACAGTCTCCCACAGTATTCTTGCCAGCAAGTTAAAGAAGTATGGGCTGGATGAATGGACGGTAAGGTGGATAGAAAACTGGCTAGATGGTCGGGCTCAATGGGTAGTGCTCAATGGTTCCATGTCTAGTTGGCAGCCGGTATCAAGTGGAGTGCCCCAAGGGTCGGTGCTGGGGCCGGTTTTATTCAATATCTTCATTAACGATCTGGAGGATGGTGTGGACTGCACCCTTAGCAAGTTTGCAGATGACACTAAACTGGGAGGAGTGGTTGATACGCTGGAGGGTAGGGATAGGATACAGAGGGACCTAGACACAGTAGAGGATTGGGCCAAAAGAAATATGATGAGGTTCAACAGGGACAAGTGCAGAGTCCTGCACTTAGGACGGAAGAATCCCATGCACTGATACAGACTAGGGACCGAATGGCTGGGCAGCAGTTCTGCAGAAAAGGACCTAGGGGTTATGGTGGACGAAAAGCTGAATATGAGTCAACAGTGTGCCCTTGTTGCCAAGAAGGCTAATGGCATTTTGGGTTGTATAAGTAGGGGCATTTCCAGCAGATCGAGGGATGTGATCATTCCCCTCTACTCAGCACTGGTGAGGCCTCATTTAGAGTACTGTGTCCAGTTTTGGGCCCCACACTACAAGAAGGATGTGGATAAATTGGAGAGAGTCCAGCGGAGGGCAACAAAAATGATTAGGGGGCTGGAGCACATGACATATGAGGAGCGGCTGAGGGAACTGGGATTGTTTAGCCTGCAGAAGAGAAGAATGAGGGGGGATTTGATAGCTGCTTTCAACTATCTGAAAGGGGGTTCCAAAGAGGATGGATCTAGACTGTTCTCAGTGGTAGAAGATGACAGAACAAGGATTAATGGTCTCAAGTTGCAGAGGGGGAGGTTTAGGCTGGATATTAGGAAAAACTTTTTCACTAGTAGGGTGGTGAAGAACTGGAATGGGTTACCTAGGGAGGTAGTGGAATCTCCTTCCTTAGAGGTTTTTAAGGTCAGGCTTGACAAAGCCCTGGCTGGGATGATTTAGTTGGGTTTGGTCCTGCTTTGAGCAGGGGTTTGGACTAGATGACCTCCTGAGGTCCCTTCCAACCCTGAGATTCTATGATTCTATGATTCTATGATCTTGACTAGAAGAAATTAGTTCAGAAAGATGGAAACTTGCAGAAGACTTGATTAAACATCTGGACCCTTGTAACTCCAAACGGCTAAGAACAACACACACACGAACAGAGAGAAAAAGTTCCCTCCTAGGAATTTTAAATTCTCTTCCCTGATTGGTCCTCAGGTCAGGTGTTCACCAGGTACTATGTGTTAACCCTTTACAGGTGGAAACTTAACCCTTAACTAACTATTTATGACAGGACCAATGTCCTGTTTTCCTGAACACAATAGGAACAAAGCTGACACTTTGCTTGCTCACAATTTCCACACCTACCTTTCCAGCCAAGCACCTCTGTCTCTACTCCCCACAACTGCAGGATTCCTGCTCACTTCCTCATTTTTCTACCTCTAGTACACACAGCTGCAACCAGTTAATGCCTGGGTCACTGTACTTGCAATCAATCCCTAGGGAAATCCCTCAGCCCACATGGGTTAGCTGCTCATTGGCCTAGTACCTTGTGTGGTGGCTTTCATTGGCTCCAGCTACCCAACTCCATAAAAGATCTTAATTGCTGTTTCCACTTGCTGCACTCTCAGCAAGTTTGCAGATGACACTAAACTGGGAGGAATGGTAGATATGCTGGAGGGTAGGGATAGGCTACAGTAGGACCTAGACAAATTAGGGGATTGGGCCAAAAGAAACCTGATGAGGTTCAGCAAGGACAAGTGCAGAGTCCCGCACTTAGGACGGAAGAATCCCATGCACTGCTACAGACTAGGGACCGAATGGCTAGGCAGCAGTTCTGCAGAAAAGCACCTAGGGGTTACAGTGGACGAGAAGCTGGATATCAATCAACAGTGTGGCCTTGGTGCCAAGAAAGCTAATGGCATTTTGGGTTGTATAAGTAGGGGCATTTCCAGCAGATCGAGGGATGTGATCATTCCCCTCTACTCAGCACTGGTGAGGCCTCATTTAGAGTACTGTGTCCAGTTTTGGGCCCCACACTACAAGAAGGATGTGGAGAAATTGGAAAGAGTCCAGCGGAGGGCAACAAAAATGATTAGGGGGCTGGCACACATGACTTACGAGGAGGGGCTGAGAGACTTATGAGAAGAGGCGGAGGGAACTGGGATTATTTTGTCTGCAGAAGAGAAGAATGAGGGGGGATTTGATAGCTGCTTTTGGCTACCTGAAAGGGGGTTCCAAAGAGGATGGATCTAGACTTTTCTCAGTGGTACCTGATGACAGAACAAGGAGCAATGGTCTCAAGTTGCAGTGGGAGAGGTTTAGGTTGGATATTAGGAAAAACTTTTTCACTAGGAGGGTGGTGAAGCACTGGAATGGGTTATCTAGGGAAGTGGTGGACTCTCCTTCCTTAGAGGTTTTTAAGGTCAGACTTGACAAAGCCCTGGCTGGGATGACTTGTTTGGGAATTGGTCCTGCTTTGAGCAGGGGGTTGGACTAGATGACCTCCTGCGGTCCCTTCCAACCCTGATACACTATGATTCTATGATTCATTTAGCCTGAATCTGCCCTCAGTCCTCGTCCCCAGCCAGCTCCCAAAACTGAAAACCCCTCCAGCCCCATCTCCTCTGCTGAGTTCCTTTCCCAGGCCAGGAGGTCACCTGATCTTTTTGTTCACCCACACCTTTAGCATCCCCTTGCAGGGGGGAAGGGCCTGGCCATTAGTTGCCATGGAGACAGAGTGTCAGTGATTTATGCACACTGGCCTTTATCCCACCACCTAGAGACTTAAGAAATGCATAGGGGAAACTGAGGCACCCACACAGTATTCAGAGGAAACATTAAGATCAGTCCAACTTTGTCACACCCATCCAAAGCTTTTATCCTAATTCTGGATATTTTGATATCCATGTAAATGTCTGATCCCTCTTTGAACCTTGCTACTTCTTTGCCTCAGTGTCTTTCTGTGGCAATGAGTTCCACAGCCTAACTGTTCATTGTGTGACAAAATATTTTGTTTTTATGTTTTAAATTTGTCACCTTTACCTTTTGTCTCTCCCCCCCTTAAGTTATGAGACAAGGACAAGAGAAGTTCCTTAGCTACCTTCTCTAGAGCATTATTTTATATAGAGAACATTAATCGTAGCCACTCTGTCATCTGCTTTCTAAAATAAATAATCTGAATCTCTCCATATGAGAGTTTTTCCATGCTCTCAAATTTCCGTACTCTCTAATTTCATTCACCTTCCATGGATTCTTACTTTTGCTCTAGTCTCGTTCCTTTTCCCCTCTCCCATACCAACCATCTCAATTCATAGGTCATTGTTTTGTTTACATGATGGTTAAGTTACTTTATGTGATCACTGCATGCTTGCAGTTCTGATTACCACTGCGCTATGTGGGTTAGCCACTTGGTGATGTTACAAATAAACTTATACAAACAAATAAACTGTTTGTTTCAAGGGGCCTGGGCCACTTGGAATCTAGTCAGTTTAAAAACGCTTATACAGTAATTTCAGCTACTGTCCCTACCCTGAACCTTGCAGTCATTTTTTGTGAGTTTCATAATCACACTTCCCTAACTCTTTAAAAAACTGCTGCTTATACAGTAGGGATAGCTCAGTGGTTTGAGCATTGGCTTGCTAAAGCCAGGGTTGAGAGTTCAAACGGGGGGGCACTTAGGAGTCTGGGGCAAAAATCAGTACTTGGTCCTGCTAATGAAGGCAGGGGTCTGGACTCGATGACCTTTCAAGGTCCCTTCCAGTTCTAGGAGATAGTTATATCTCCAATTATTAAAACTGACTATGCAGGGGAAGAAGTGAAGCTGACTATACACAAAGGCTCACTTCCTTAAAGGTATTTAGGCACCTAACTTCCATTAGGAAGCCTTCAAATGCACAAAGGATACGCAGAGATTTGTCTTATGAAGTTGTTTGAGTTAGTCATGTCTCTTGTCTTGACTGTAATGAGAGTAGGTAATTGTGACAGTGCTGCCCGTGGGAGCCAGCTGAGGTCACTCAATCAGGGTGAACTGCAAACCAAACGGGGCAGACAAAACCCCAAATGCTGGTGGTTATTCCAATACTTAGATTTACTAACCAGCACAAAACAGCTTCTATAGCACCTCACTGGTCACTTAGAAGTCCAAACCACGCAGTTCCCTTAAAGTACCCAGCCTCAGGCCTCCGTCCAGACACACCCGTCAGATATGATGATGATTCCTGAAAATCTTACTTCATCATATGAAAGAAAAGGTTCTTCCAATCCCAAAGGATCAGCCACATACCCAGGTCCAATTATAACTTAGATGTTACCCAAAATACACGCTATAGCCAATTCTTATTAACTAAGCTAAAATTTACTAAAAAGGAAAAGAGAGAGAGTGTTGGTTAAAAGATCAATATACAGACAGACTTGAATTCAATTATTGAGGTTCAGATACACAGTAGAGATGAGCTTGTAGTTGCCAAAAGTCCTTTTAGAAATATGTTATATCCTTTAGCTCTGGAAGTATAATTCCGAGCCAAAACTGGCTGTCCCGGGCTAAAGGTTCGGTCTTTTGCTCTGGGTGCCCGTCTGATGACTTGATATTGCTGCTGATGTTGCACAATTTGTCGGGATTCAGAAGGTTTCAGCAGATCAAAGCAAGTGCGCAGCTGTCGTCCCATCATTAGAAAGGCCGGAGATGCGTGGGTCGTAGCATGAGGTGTGTTTCTGTAGGAAAGTAAAAAGGTATCCAGACGCTTTTGAATGGAGTGTTGGCCCCTTGCTGATTTCAAAGCGTTTTTCATTGTCTGCACAAATCTTTCAGCTAATCCGTTGGTGGACGGATGATATGGTGCTGACGTGATGTGGTGTATCCCATTTGCTTTCATAAAATTTTGAAACTCCTGAGAAACGAACTGCGGTCCGTTGTCGCTCACAAGTTGTTCTGGCAGACCAAAACGACTAAAGAGTCCTCGTAGTTTTTGGATAGTACTCTCTGCAGAAGTGGACTGCATTATAGAGACTTCTGGCCATTTAGAATGGGCATCTATTGCCACCAAGAACATGCTTCCTTCAAGGGGGCCAGCAAAGTCAACGTGAATACGTTGCCACGGGTTTTCAGGCCAGTCCCATGGGTGTAGGGGTGCCCACTGGGGTGCATTCCTCACACCCTGACATGACATACAAGCTTTTGCCTTCTCTTCAATAGCGCTGTCCAGTCCAGGCCACCAAAAATAGCTTCGTGCAATTTCCTTCATGCGCACTATTCCACAGTGACCGGAATGTAGCTGTTCTAACATCTGTGATCTCAGTAGTGGTGGAATAATGACACGTCTCCCCCACAACAAACAACCAGATTGGACCGATAACTCCGTCCGCTTGGACATGTAGGGAACAAGGTCGGATGAGACCGGAGAGGTTTGTCGAGATGTTCCATGCATCACCAGGTCCATAACGTGGGACAATACTGGGTCAACGCGAGTTGCCTTCTTTATTTGAGTAGCAGTGATGGGTGTATTCTCTACCTGTTCAAAGTAGAAGATTTCCTTGTGGGCACTATCTTGGTGTTTGACCGGCAAAGGCAACCTTGAGAGGCCATCTGCATTGCCGTGTAGAGTGGATTTCCGATATTTGATTTCATATGTGTGTGCTGAAAGTAACAATGCCCAACGTTGCATACAACTAGCAGCTAATGGGGGAATGCCTGTGTAAGGTCCAAAAATTGATGTCAGAGGTCGATGGTCTGTGAGAAGAGTAAATTTTCGCCCAAACAGGTACTGATGAAACTTCCGAATTCCAAAAACAATTCCTAATGCCTCACGTTCGATTTGGGCGTAGTTAGTTTCTGCTTTGCTTAGAGTGCGTGAAGCAAAAGCAATAGGTCTCTCTTCTCCTGAAGGCATAATATGTGACACGACTGCTCCCACTCCATAAGGGGAGGCATCGCAGGCCAATTGCAGTGGTAAGGATGGATCAAAGTGCGTTAGAACTTCAGAATTTAGCAATGCATCCTTAGCTTTGTTAAACGCAACATCACAGGCTTCAGTCCACTTCCAGGCCTTGTTCTGCCCAAGGAGCTCATGAAGTGGTTTTAGCAGTGTGGCTAACTGTGAGATGAACTTTCCATAATAGTTCAGGAGTCCTAGAAACGAGCGCAGCTGGCTTACATTTCGAGGTGGGGGAGCCTCCACAATAGCTTTAACGTTTGCAGGGGCCTTATGAAGACCTGCAGAATCGATGATGTGTCCCAAATATTCAACAGAGGGCTTGAAGAATTCACACTTGTCTTTGCGAACTCGTAGGCCATACTCTTCCAGTCTTTGTAGGGTAGCCTCTAAATTCTTTAAGTGATCCTCTTCATTTCTTCCAGTGACCAGGATATCATCCAGATAGCACTGAACTCCTGACAAGCCACACAAGATCTGGTCCATAGCCCTCTGGAACAGGGCGGGAGCAGATGTTATTCCGAAGGGTAGACGACAGTATCGATAAAGCCCCTTATGAGTCACAATAGTCAACAGCTCTTGGGACTTTTCATCGACGTGCATCTGTAAATATGCTTGACTCAGATCAATCTTACTGAACTTTTGTCCCCCAGCCAGGCCTGCGAAGAGGTCATCGATGCGGGGAAGCGGGTATTGCTCTGCACACAACACTGGGTTGACAGTGACTTTAAAATCACCGCAAATCCGGAGAGAGCCATCTTTCTTCACTATTGGAACGATAGGAGTGGCCCATGAGCTATGGGTAACTGGTATTAGGACTCCATTGGTGACCAGGCGCTCCAGGTCTGCTTCAACTTTTGGCCTGATGGCATATGGCACAGTTCGGGCTTTCAGATATTTTGGTGGACTGCCAGGTTTAATGTTCAATGTCACAGTGATTCCCTTCATACTTCCCAAATCATCTCCAAAAACAGCAGCATGTTTCCTTAGTATAGGGGTTAGACTGGTTTCTTCTTTAGTCATCTGGTGCACTTCTGCCCAGTTCAGTTGAATCTTCCCAAGCCAAGACCTACCCATTAAGGCTGGGTAGTTACCTCTCACCACAAACAGTGGCAATTTAGCCATCTGTCCATTGAGCTCCACCTTAACATCAATAGTGCCCAGCATAGGCACAGCTTCTCCCGTATACGTCTTCAGAACAGTAGAACGGAAGATGCTGTAGCTTTTCTTTATACACAGTCTCGGAGATCAGTGAGACGGCTGCACCGGTGTCCAGTTCCATGCGTATACGTTTGCCATCCAATAACGGGGTTACCCAGTATTCATGTGAGCCCATTGCCAAAGACAAAACATGCAGTGGCACTTCCTCTTGCGATGAGGTGTCACCTTGATCATCCTGGGTCTGCTCTAGGGTATGCAGGGTTCCTCTTTTTGTCGGCCAGACCACAGGCCTCTTTTTCTTTTGTTTACAGGCACACTCAATGTGTCCCTTTTTGCCACAGTGTCGGCACACCAGGTCCTTACACCAGCATTCTGATGCCTGGTGACCCGGCTTACCACAGCGGTAACATTCTTGACTCTGCACAGTTTTGTGGGTCGGTTCTTGTGACACTTTTTGCACCCTAGGGGGTGCACCGATGTATTGTGCCTCCCTTGTAGCCAGTTCCATGGAGACAGCAATATCAACAGCCTTCTGTAAGGTAAGCTGAGCCTCTGTCAGTAGGCGCTTCCGTATAGCTTCACTGTACAGGCCACACACTAACCTGTCACGCAGGGCATCATGTAACATTTCTTTAAATTCACAGTGTTCTGCTAGCTTTTTTAAAATGGCTACAAATTGTACAACTGTTTCATCTTCCTTTTGGTCTCTTTTGTGGAACCTATATCTTTCAGCAATTACCAGTGGTTTTGGGGAGAAATGAGACCCCAGGATTTCCACAATGTCACTGTAAGATTTAGTCTCAGGCTTAACAGGGTGTAGTAAGCTGCGTAGCAGAGAGTAGGTTTTAGCCCCTACAACAGTTAAGAAAATTGGCACCTTCTTCGCTTCTGTAATGTCATTTGCAATACCAAAAAGCTCAAAACGCTCAGTATACACATGCCACTGCTCTGTATTCTCATCAAAAGGCTCCAGGGGCCTGGTCAGAGTAGCCATGATTTTTAGTTTCACTTTCACAGTCAGTGCAACAAGCAGCTTTTTTTTGTTTTGTTTGTTCTTTACCTTAACTTCTACTTCCTTCTGTTACTGGAGCAGCACCGGAATCCCACCCTCGTCGCCAGTGTTATATCCTTGGGGCAGCCGGTGTAGGAAGCAATCACTTGAGGCCAGAGAGCAGGCAGCTAACCAAAACCTCCATTTTATTTACATATATACAGAGAGCTCCTCAGCCGGTTGAAACCGGTTGAGCTAACCCATAATAATCTAACTCAGTTGCCATAGCAACAAAACCATGACAACCAAATACACAACAAAATAGTCCATAGGTTATAGTCCAAGGTCCATATTCAGGGTGACTCCAGTCAGTGACTGGGGATCTCAATCCTTGTGGCTTAAGGTTTCCCCCTCTTGAAACCCAAAGCAGATCTGAGATGAAGAAGGAATCGTGTCCCAGGGTTCTTATACATTTCCAGCAGCCTTTCGGCCTGAGAAAACAATAGGCTTAACTCCTTCTCCCAAATATCCTTGCACTTAGCACAGAGTAATTTATCCATTAAACAGTTCAAATACAGGTTACCACAACCTTCAAAGAGACACATAGACAATAATACTATTTCACTCAAGCATCATCATAAATGTTAAAATTCCTTTTTTGATCGTTGAATTAAAACTATAGCAATAGACGAGACTTGTTTGCTTACATCACAAGACCTGAGCAAACATCTCCCCTTCTACCTCTAACAATGCAGACTTGCATTTCAAAGCTCTGTTCATTTACATATCTTCCTAACCAGTCCTTAAGGTTCACCCATGGGTCAGGTCAGTCTATGAGTTAATTAACTCTTTCTGGCCCTGTCACCTTTCAATGAGATATTATATCACACTCATAACATCACAATAATACAGTTCAAACCAAAGGGAATTTAACTATGCAAACCATAAGACAAAAAGTGGGATTTTAAAAAATCCCAAAGACTTTTTAATTTGTCCAGAAGGAATGCTAAGTCCTTAGAACAGAAGCTGATAACTATACATTTAGAAAGTATGATGGCAGTTCATACTAACTGCACTGGCTAGTAGCTCACTTGTTTTAAAACCATTGAAAACCTGACTTGAAAAAAAAAATTTTTTTTTACATAGTAGTGATTCCGCCAGTGCCATACCCATATCATCCAGCGCCCCCTCCCACTGTCAGCGAGGTGGGAGATAGTGGCAGCATTGCTCCGCCTTACTCCTGCAATCTCAACAGCAGTGATCTACCTCAGGGTAAGAGGGATGCATTCTCTAACAGTGCACGCTCCGGATTGTATATCCTACAGCAGTGGTCTCCAACTTTTTTACAACCATGATCACTTTTTGAATTTAAGTGCAACCCAGGATCTGCCCTGACCCACTCACTCCATTTCCCCCTCTCTCCCGCCCGTCGCTCACTCTCCGCCATCCTAACTCACTTTCCCCAGACTGGGGCAGGAGATTGGGGACCGGGAGAATGAAATAACAGGCTAATAGTGAAGATAGTGATGTCTGTGGAACACTGGAACAGCAGCAAATACAGGGGGGAGGCAGTTTTTGTTTACAATGCTCTTTTAAGTGTATAGAACCCAGAATAATCTTCAGTAAAATATAGCCACAGTGTGACACCTGCCAGACAAGCAGCAGTGAGGCTAGTGAGATTCATCTATAAGTACAAGACAGTAATAGTCACCAAGAATTTAGCGTCACCTTACAAGACCTCAAGAAATAGATTTCTGGATAAGAATTTTACTAGTGCAGTCTCAGAGGCTCTGTCTGGAATGCTAATGCAGGGAGTCCCATCAACTTACTTTACACTTCTCATTCCGGTGGAGTACCGGAGTCGATGGAAAGTGATCCGGTCCATTTAGCGGGTCTTCACTAGACCCACTAAATCGACCCCCTCCCTTCCTGGGTTGATCAATCGCCGCAGCATCAATCCACGGAAAGTGTAGACATACCTTGAGAGTCAGGCAGAGGAGGGTCAGATAAATGGGATTCTACTGTACGTGTACACCATCCCTTCCTTACAGTTATCCCCCTTGCCCAAAGAAACAAGCTAGTTAATATGTAAAAACATTAATTGTTAATTTGAAATTACAGATCTTTAGGAAGTTTGAGGTCCACGTTTTCTAAAAAGACTGTTTTAGGTGCCTTAAATGTTGGTTGCCCAATTTGACAAACTTCAACAGGCTTTGATTTTCAGAAAGTGTTTGTTTGAATCCTGAACCCTATTAAGTGCCCAGAATATCTAGTCAATTTGGGAAATCTAGGCCATGGTAATTTCTACTTTAATATCTTATCATTTGTTTTAAGGTTTGTAATAGCCGCTGATGGATTATAGTCATTCTGTGAAGAACATCATTGAGCAAACAATTTATAGCAATACATTCATTTTAGTTTTTCTTATTAATGTTACTTGTTAATGTATTACTTGTCAAAATGGTTAATCCAGTTTTTATTGTGCTAAACTGCATAGATTGTTTACACATATGTGCTAACTTTGAGACTATCACTTTTGAAAATAATTTGAGTCAGATTCTGAAATCTGTATTCTAAAAATGCATTCAGAAAAAGTAATATTGTCCGATGAACAATTTTATTTTTATTCATTGACATAGTTTTAACAAGACCACAAACAGATGACTGTTTCTGGGTGGTTTTTTGTCCACAATCCTTAATAATTATAGTATGTTTTCTAATTTCAGATACAAAGGTAGTGCAGTATTATTTTAATTTGGGATTGCAGGTAAGTGCTTGTCAGATATGGTATGGTAAACCGCTTGTACAATATCACCTATCTTGACAGATGCATTGATGTGCCTGAATAGGGCTTTTAAGTGTTCTGAATATGCTTCCTGTGCACTTGGCTATTAGTACATGCATGTGTGCATGGAGGAGACTAAGCTTACAGTGCAGGAAGTTTGAGTTGTAAATTGTGAAACTCATAAAGAACATTTACATGTAGTGAGTTTCATTTCGGTGGCTTTATGAAGATGGGTGGGGAAAGCATTGTTCTTCCCATTTATATGGAAAGGGTGGGTAAAACAGAGAGAAGTTTAAGGTTAAGAGCATGGTCAAGTGCCTGTTGAAATCAGTGGGAAAATTCTCCTGGGCCCCATGTGTCTTGCCCAAGGCAATTGAGCAAGTCAGCAGGAACAGAAACCAGGCGCCTGATTTTGATCTCGACTACAATTAAGTCCATGGTAAGTCCTAACTCCCAGCTGATGCTCAAACGGCCATGTGATCTAGTTGACTTTAGCATTATTAATAATCCAGGGTTGAAACTTGAGCATTATTCTCCAGGTATGGGGCCCCAGTGCTCAGGGTTCCTACTGACTCTATGCCCTTACCAGCCACCTTATGGTGGTAGAGGGTTCTTGGCACCTGTCAGGATAAGGACCTTACAGAATGCAACAAGACATTCTACATTATAGAAATTACTAATAAATAGAGGCTAAATTACTGGCAAGACCTTCTCTATATTTATTGGTATGTGGCACACCAAAAAAGGCGGCATGAGATTGTAGTGCTCAGCAGGTGGTAACGCCAGCACTAGAATTGCATCTGCCCTCTGATTCTGATGGACTAGATAATGCTGATATGCTGTGGACTAAGGCCCGTGCCAGCCTCTCCTGCAACAGAAAAACCTCAAAATGCCTTCTTTTCCTATATGATAAAATGGGGGGGGGACATCTTTAATTCTTCGGGAGGGTATAATACAGTTGAGAAAAGTGCTTAGGGAGAGGCGTTTTGGTGACTTTCTGGCAGTCTGCAAGATGTAATGTGTACAACATTGTTAACCATATTCTGGAAATGTTAATGGCTCAGTGCTACTGAGGTCAGGGGAGGAAAGTACACACACACGGACTCTAAAACGTCTCTCCTTACTTTGAATTTCCTAAGTATTACCATCAGAGCTATTGGCATTCCATGGCATACAGGCAACAGGCACCACTGCCACCACCTGCAGAAGCTTACTCAGCATACACCGAGCCTGCCCCTGTGGTGGAGTAGTCAGTACCTCGGCTGCACACTGACGTTGGGAATGGTGTCCAGCAAGTTCCCCCGGAAACAGCAAATGGTTAGTATTTTCGGCTGACCATTTGTGTATGTGAGTGTGAGCCATTAAGTAGAAATGGGTGTCTTATTGTTGATTTACCAATTGACACAGCATAGTTGATTGATATGGTCCTTTTTCCTTGCTTTGTCAACTGAAATTGCAGACCAATGTAACTAACTGTTGTAGCTCAGCTGGAGTAGTGTAACGGGCCTCTTTACATTTCCTGTTAGAAGAGACAAATGATGAATTGCATATAATGGCCTCTGGAATTGGTGAAAACGTGTGTGTGTGGGCGGGGGTGTTAAAATTGAGTTCTAATGTAAAATTAGGATAATGTATGGCCCTGTATAGGTGGGTGACAGGAGATAGTGTCTTCTATCATTTTTTAAATTATTGTTCGTTACCTACAGCCAGGGATAGATGCTGGCAAAAAATCAGAATTGACTGTGTGAGCCCTGCTCCTTTATAGGTTATTTTAGGGTTGGGGGTCTGCTGTTTTTGATATATTACTTAAGTTTATGATTTAGAATTGCTGATATTCAGGGCTAGGTAACCCCAGCAAGAAACAAAAAATATATTTTTGGCTTGACCTTGGTAGACCGTAACTGCTTTTCTAGACGGGCCTTCTTTTCTGACCCACACACAGCAAACCACAATGATGTTTGTATTTAAAAAAAAATCCTACATTTTGAGTACTAGTAGCCGTTCCCTTATGTTTTTTTTAAAACAGAAGACTGGAGCCATGGTTATTGGTCTCTATTTGATGTCTTGGCTGTCTAAACAGCCATTATCGCTGGCTCTCTTCCACTGTGTATAAAGTTACAGCAACAGTTAGCTCAACCCAACAGTTTCGTAAGAGGCTGTAGTGAGTCGGTGTGGCTCCCCTCCTGCTCAGCAGAGGGAGCTCCCTCCCAGACACCCAAGTGGGCGGAGCTACCACCACCTGTCCCCGCCCCCCGGAAGTCAAGGGGCGGGACAGGAAGTAGAAAAGCTGGCAGCCAGAGCTCAGTCGGAGCCCAGCCACCGCCGCGAGCAGACATGCCGGCGGGAGCTCCTGACTGGGAACCTTCCAGGGCCCGAGGCAGCTGCCCTGACTGGCCGGAGCTTCCTCGCGCCCAGTACGACGAGGAACCACCGGAGCCTCCCCGTGACCGGTACCCAGAGGGGCCGCCGGAACTCCCCCGCGCCCACTACGAAGAGGAGCCGCCGGAGTTTCCCCGTCCCTGCTGTTACCCGGAGGAGCCCCCTGAACACGCCTGGCCGGACTTCCCGGAGGAGCTGCCGGACCTGCCACCAAGCCCTGGTCTAGAGGCGCCTATGCAGGTTGACGGGCGCCCCGGACGAGGTAAGCCCTGAGGGGGAAAGTGGAAGTAGCCCAGGGGTAGCCGACCCGTCAGACTGCAGACGCAGAGGTCCCGATGGCAGTGTGTTGCGGTCAGGACCCCACTGCCCAGCGGCAGTGAAAGCCGCTGTTAGGGCCCCGGTCTGGGACACAGTGGAGTGGGCGGGCCTGTGTCCCCCCTGCCACCCCACTCACGGGTGGCAGTTTTTCCCCTCACCCAGGTGTAAGGACCGGGGCCTATACGCGTACGGTTGCTGCTCAGCCCCTGCACCAGAGGGCCTGAGCCTAGTGTACTGTTTATTACTGCTCAGCCCCTGCTCCATAGGGCCCGAGCTCACTGTACTGGTTATTTACTGCTCAGCCCCTGCTCCATAGGGCCTGAGCTCACTGTACTGTTTATTACTGCTCAGCCCCTGCTCCATAGGGCCTGAGCTCACCGTACTGTTTATTACTGCTCAGCCCCTGCTCCATAGGGCCTGAGCTCACTGTACTGTTTATTACTGCTCAGCCCCTGCTCCATAGGGCCTGAGCTCACCGTACTGTTTATTACTGCTCAGCCCCTGCTCCATAGGGCCTGAGCTCACCGTACTGGTTATTACTGCTCAGCCCCTGCTCCATAAGGCCTGAGCTCACTGCACTGGTTATTACTGCTCAGCCCCTGCTCCATAAGGCCTGAGCTCCCTGTACTGTTTATTACTGCTCAGCCCCTGCTCCATAAGGCCTGAGCTCCCTGTACTGTTTATTACTGCTCAGCCCCTGCTCCATAGGGCCTGAGCTCACTGTACTGTTTATTACTGCTCAGCCCCTGCTCCATAAGGCCTGAGCTCACTGTACTGTTTATTACTGCTCAGCCCTGCCAAAGAGGACCTGAGCTTCTTGTACTGTTCTGCTGCTCAGTCCCTGAACCACAGGGCCTGCGCTCATTGTAGTGTCTGCTGCTCAGCCCGTGCACCCAAGGGCCTGGGCTTATTGAACTGACTGTTGCTCGGCCCCTGCCCTAACGGGGCCTGAGCCTGTTGTTCTGCACTGCCGCTCAGCCCCTGTACCGAAGGGCCTGAGCTTTCTAATACTGTTTCCTGTCGCTCAGCCAGCTAAAGGAGACAAAGAGTGAGTCGGTGTGGCTCCCCTCCTGCCGACGGGAGGGTCGAGCCCCGGCGCAACCGATTACAGAGGCATATAGTTAAGGGTGGTGGGCAGGGGCTGTGTTAAATGAGTAGAAGATGTCAAAGTTCAGATGTCTGGCCTCATTAAAAAGTCTCTGATATTGGGCTAATGGAGTAAACATGGTAGAAACTGGCATATCTTTGTCACAAGTATTAATTGATCAATGACAATTACACAGGCTTGCAGTTCTGCTGCAATTATAACCTATTCTATTAAGTTTCTTTACCCCATATCCATCACCATAGTATCTAGACAGAGGTTACAAAGAGAGGTGTTCTTTTGCTTTGTTTTTTAAATCCCCTACTGTCCTGCAGCTCCCCAGAGAAGTTCAAAAGGGGATCTGCCCTTCCTCTGAGCCTCAACAAAAAGAAATACAATCAATAGGCAATGAATACTTAACCAGACCTGGAACACCTCTGTGAGTGAGCAGGTTGCCTTCCAGACTTACTCAAGAGCGGAGATGGTCTTCTTGTCAGTGTACACATCATATGGGCATAAATTATTATTTATCTAGATATGTTCTGTTTTGTCAGTCTCATACAATTGTTTCAATTGTAATGAAAATGAAGGACTGCATAAAAATGGCCAGAATGTTAAAATATGTCACCTGTGTGTTTTTCAGGTACTTTCCAAAATGTAGAGCCTCCACCTCAATCCCACGGAACAGTATGTTATCCATTAGTGACAGATCCCTATGGCCAGCCACCTCCACCTGGGTTTGACTGTCACGTCTCTTTAGTACTTGCCTATCATTATGTTAGCACTTGGCATCCCGCAAATCCCTCCTATGGTAATCCTTCACAATTCCATAATATTGTAAATCCTAGACAGATGCATCAAGTCAGCTACGTTACCCCGCCAAGTCCTGTATTCCATTATGAACCTTCAAGTATGTAAGGCAAAGTGACATCAACTCACTTCCTGCACTAAAGTTTTCTTGTTTTCTCTGTTAATGGATGTTGTAGTGGCTGCTAAGCTGTTTTCTGTGTTTCATTTACATGTTTCTCTGTGGCTTTATATTAATGGTAAAAAGCTGTTTAAAACTTGAGTATTGTTTTAGTAGAGTATATTGGAAAGTAAAACTAGTGTATAGCAAAGAACATGAAGCTTATGTTCAACTGTACATAATCTATAACAATGCAATTTCTTTCATGCTGGTATATATACACTATCACTTACCTTCATCCAGTGGTGAGCTTGAGCTATTTCGCACCGATTCGCGCAAATCGGTTGTTAAATTTAGCAGCCCTTTTAGAACCGGTTGTTCCAGGACAACCAGTTTTATAAGGGCTTTATTTAACAAAAGCTCCAGCCCAAGCTCACTTCCCCCTTCTATCCTGCTCCGCCCCCTTTCTCCTCCCCCTCCCCTGCTTCCCGCGAATCAGATGTTCGCGGGAAGCCTGAACAAGCAAGCAGGCAGGCAAGCAGGTAAGGTGGTGCGAGGGGGGGAGTAGAGGAGGGGAGGTGCGGCGGCGCTCGGCTCCTGCCCCAGGGTCCGTCCGGGCGGCGCGGCGCGGCGGGGCTCGGCTCCTGCCCCGGGGTCCGTCCGGGCGGCGCGGCGGGGCTCGGCTCCTGCCCCGGGGTCCGGCGCAGAGGGGCTCGGCTCCTGCCCCGGGGTCCGGCGGGGCGGCGCGGCGTGGCTCAGCTCCTGCCCTGGGGTCCGGCCAGGCGGCGCGGTGGGGTTCGGCTCCTGCCCCGGGGTCCGGCCGGGCGGCGCGGTGCGGCGCGGCTCGGCTCCTGCCCCGGGGTCCGGCCGGGCGGCGCGGTGCGGCGCGGCTTGGCTCCTGCCCCGGGGTCCGGCCGGGCGGCACGGTGCGGCGCGGCTTGGCTCCTGCCCCGGGGTCCGGCCGGCGCCACGGCGCGGCGCGGCGGGACTCGGCTCCCGCCCCGGGGTCCGGCGCGGCACGGCGGGGCTCGGCTCCGGCCCCGGGGTCCGGCACGGTGGGGCTCGGCTCCTGCCCCGGGGTCCGGCCGGGCGGCGCGGCGGGGCTCGGCTCCTGCCCAGGTGTCCGGCCGGGCGGCGCGGCGGGGCTCGGATCCTGCCCCAGGGTCCAGCACGGTGGCACGGCGGGGCTTGGATCCTGCCCCGGGGTCCGGCGCGGCAGGGCTCGGCTCTGCCCCGGGGTCCGGCCGGGCGGCGCGGCGGGGCTCGGCTCCTGCCCTGGGGTCCGGCCGGGCGGCGCGGCGGGGCTCTGATCCTGCCCCGGGGTCCGGCCCGGTGGCACGGCGGGGCTCTGATCCTGCCCCGGGGTCCGGCACGGTGGTATGGCGGGGCTCGGCTCCTGCCCCAGGGTCCGGCACGGCGCCACAGCGCGGCGCGGCGGGACTCGGCTCCTGCCCCGGTGTCTGGCATGGCGCCACGGCGCGGCGCGGCGGGGCTCAGCTCCTGCCCCGGAGTCCGGCACGGTGGCACGGCGAGGCTCGGCTCCTGCCCCGGGGTCCAGCATGGCACCACTGCGCGGCGCGGCGGGGCTCAGCTCCTGCCCCGGAGTCCGGCACGGTGGCACGGCGGGGCTCAGCTCCTGCCCCGGGGTCCGGCACGGCGCGGCGCGGCGGGACTCGGCTCCTGCCCCGGGGTCCGGCGTGGCACGGCGGGGCTTGGCTCCTGCCCCGGGGTCCGGCACGGTGGGGCTCGGCTCCTGTCCCGGGGTCCGGCCGGGCGGCGCGGCGGGGCTCGGCTCCTGCCCAGGTGTCCGGCCGGGCGGCGCGGCGGGGCTCGGATCCTGCCCCAGGATCCGGCACGGTGGCACGGCGGGGCTCGGCTCCTGCCCCGGGGTCCGGCACGCCACCACGGCGCGGCGGGACTCGGCTGCTGCCCCGGGGTCCGGCCAGGTGGTGCGGCGCGGCGGGGCTCAGCTCCTGCCCCGGGGTCCGGCACGGTGGCACGGCGGGGCTCGGTTCCTGCCCCGGAGTCCGGCCGGGCGGCACGGCGGGGCTCGGCTCCTGCCCCGGGGTCTGGCACGGCACCAGGGCGCGGCGCGGCGGGACTCGGCTCCTGCCCCAGGGTCCGGCACGGCGGGGCTCGGCTCCTGTCCCGGGGTCCGGCCGGGCGGCGCGGCGCGGCGGGGCTCGGCAGCACAGCGGGGCTCGGATCCTGCCCCAGGGTCCGGCGCGGCGGGGCTCGGCTCCTGCCCCGGGGTCCGGCACGGTGGGGCTCGGCTCCTGTCCCGGGGTCCGGCCGGGCGGCGCGGCGGGGCTCGGCTCCTGCCCAGGTGTCCGGCCGGGCGGCGCGGCGGGGCTCGGATCTTGCCCCAGGGTCCAGCACGGTGGCACGGCGGGGCTCGGCTCCTGCCCCGGGGTCCGGCACGCCACCACGGTGCGGCGCGGCGGGACTCGGCTGCTGCCCCGGGGTCCGGCCAGGTGGTGCGGCGCGGCGGGGCTCAGCTCCTGCCCCGGGGTCCGGCACGGTGGCACGGCGGGGCTCGGTTCCTGCCCCGGAGTCCGGCCGGGCGGCACGGCGGGGCTCGGCTCCTGCCCCGGGGTCTGCCACGGCACCAGGGCGCGGCACGGCGGGACTCGGCTCCTGCCCCGGGGTCCGGCACGGCGCGGTGCGGCACGGCGGGGCTCAGCTCCTGCCCCGGGGTCCGGCACGGTGGCACGGCGGGGCTCGGCTCCTGCCCCGGGGTCCAGCACGGCGCCGCGGCATGGCAGGACTCGGCTCCTGCCCCGGGGTCCGGCACGGCGGCACGGCACGGCGGGGCTCGGCTTCTGCCCCGGGGTGCGGCCCGGCAGGGCTCCGCTCCTGCTCCAGGGTCCGGCCCGGCGCAGTGGGGCTCCGCTCCTGCCCCGGGGTCCGGCACGGCGGGGCTCGGCTCCTGCCCCGGGGTCCGGCCGGGCGGCGCGGCGGGGCTCGGCTCCTGCCCCGGGGTCCGGCCGGGCGGCGCGGCGGGGCTCGGCTCCTGCCCCGGGGTCTGGCCCGGCGGCGCGGCTCGGCTCCTGCCCCGGGGTCCGGCCCGGCGGCACGGTGCAGCGCGGCGGGGCTCGGCTCCTGCCCCGGGGTCCGACCGTGCGGCGCGGCGGGGCTTGGCTCCTGCCCCAGGGGCCGGGCGGCACGGCGCGGCGGGGCTCGGCTCCTGCCCCAGGGTCCGGCCGGGCGGCGCGGCGGGGCTCGGCTCCTGCCCCGGGGTCCGGCCGGGCGGCGAGGCGCGGCAGGGCTCGGCTCCTGCCCCGGGGTCCGGCCACGCGGCGGGGCTCGGCTCCTGCCCCGGGGTCCGGCCCAGTCGTGGTCCTGGCGGAGTGGACCCGGCTCCAGGCAGTGTGGTAACGGGGCAGGGAGGGGGTGGGTTGTGCGGGGGTGGATGGGGTCAGGGCAGTCAGAGGGCAGGGAACAGGGTGAATGAATGGGGGCAAGAGTCCCGGGGAGCAGTCAGGAAAGAGCAGGGTTGGATGAGGTGGTGGGGGCACTCAGGGACAGAGAGAAGGGGTGGTTGGATGGGGTAGGGGTCTTGGGGGGCCATCGAGAATGAGAGGAGGGGTTGGGTGGGACGGCAAGGGGGAGTCAGGGGACAGGGAAGCGGGGGATGGGTCAGGGTTCCCGGGGGGGGGGTGTCAAGGAACATGAGGGGTTGGATGGGGCACAGCCCCCCCCCGGGGGGGGCGGGCACGACCGCCCCCGCGGGGGGGAGGAGGGAACCGGTTGTTAATATTTTGGCAGCTCATCACTGCCTTCATCAATAAGTACAATGTATGGAGGAGTTAGTCTTGCACAAGAGAACGATGCATCTTACATATTATATCAGTTTGCTTGTAATGGTAACCTACTTCATCACTTAAGCAGGAGAATGGTTGGATTCTAGTCCATTTGAGGAAAGTAATTACTGTTGAAATAGGCCACTTTTCTCAGTCCTGAATAAAACATATCAGCCAGGTGTGTTCTCCAATAGTAACTACTGATTTGTAATAGTTGCTCTTTCTCTGTTTAATTTTGTTCAGTATAGTCTTGAAGAGTTAGACGGTGGGACAGTGCTCAGTGTTGGCCTGTTCTGCTGTATACAATTGTATTTGTGAGTCTTGGTTCATGGAAGTTCCCTGGTAGAAGTTGTGTTTGACTTGTACTAAATAAAGAAAAACACATCTAATCTATGGAAATGAATCCTCTTTTCTGACCAAAAACCCTCCCTAATGTCCCTGCAAAGTAGATTATGAGGCTTGTGTTAAGAAATCCACATAGGTTTTTCTATGGGACATAGGAGACAGTTGGACTGAACATATTCCCCAAAATCCCTGCTTTGAGTCAGTAGTGAAATGAGGATAACATCAAGCAGAAACTTGTTCTACTGCCAAAAAGCCAGTGCAGTGCAACCCTACTTCTGTTGCTTTTCAGATCATAGTCCAATGAGGTGTTGCTGCACAAACTGATACTCTTCCTTGTCATACTCATTGAAGACTGTTGTTTGCAGTGACACAGGTGCTCTCTCTTACACTTAGGTCCCTGTGCTGGGGGGTTGCAGAAAGGCTTAATGTGGGCTTGAGAGACCAGTTAACCCACCTGGTTGAACCTGGAGGGTAAGCAAGGCCTAATGAGAAATGAAGCCCAGCTGGGGAGGAGCTGGGGAGTGCTATAAAGAGAGGCAGCCTGAAGCAGAAAGAGGTTGCAGGGAGAAAGGGAAGAACTTTGCAGTCTCTCTTGGTAATGAGAGGGGAAAGACCGGCAGGAATAAGAAAGCTCCTGCAGGGTAAGGCAGAAGACCAGGGGGTGCTACCTGACAGAGACAGGATTGGAGCAAGCTCCTGTAGCTGATCCTGACACAAGGACAAGAACTGGACCTCTGGGGAGAAACCCTGGATGATGCTACTCATTAGAAGGAGCCCAGAAAGGGGTAGCGGAAAAGGCTTGAGGGAAGGCTATAGTAAGTAGTAGTCTGGGGAGGCAGTGGCAAGGTGTCTGACAGAGCAGACCTTGGAAGCCAGTGCAAGGTGAGGGCTTTTGTTCCCCCACTAGCCCTTTGGAAGATGGTGTTGAGCTCCCTGATTTAAAGGGATACGGGCAACTTAATGTCTACGAGAAGGGTGTAAGCATCATGGAGTGAAGAGTTGGGGTCAAGGATCAGATGTAATGACATTCTGTCCATGCAGGAGAGGTGGGAAAAAATGTGACCTGGTGAGAGAGCCAAGTAGTGAGAAGAGGCAGGCCACCAAGGGATCCGGAGCAACTGTTAGGTGGGCCGAGGGAGGGGGGGGAGCAGCTAGAGAGGAGTCTGTTCTTTTACTGCCCCAAATGTGTGTCATTGGGAAGGTGACTTTCCATAATTGTGTTGGGGTTTGGATTTGACATGGCCTTGATGTTATGAGGTATGTATTGTTTCCATAAAGGCAAGAAAAATACAGGTTGTTTTAATTAATTAAATTTCTCCTTTTTAATTAAGTTCATTTTTAACCTTATTTACACTGTGTATACCTGTTCCCTGCCTGGGTGGTGCCACCAATTTTGAAATAATTTTATACCTTCTCTGTTGGTCCATTTTTCTAAAGCTTTGAGCGTGCATTGGTTATTGATGGGCTGACGCACCCCGACATCACAACTGCAAAGAATACTAGCTAGGGTCTGTCCCCTTGGGAGAATTGTCAGGAAGGTGCCCTGTGTAAAATTCTCTGGAAAATAGTTTCCTCTTCACCATCTTCAGGGAAATGTGCTTTCCACCATTAGGGGTTTTTTAAATACCTTAATTTCTTTTGCTCTGAATTTAGCTGCTGCTAATTGAAGGTTAGTAATTGCTGAAAGTAGACTTCCCACCAATAGGACATGCTATGCTACTGATCCCTATTTGGACAAAGGAGCTTAACTTCTTTTTTTTAATTGGCTGAATTTTTGCAATGTTATCCTTCTTCCTCTCTTCCCCCACCCCCCACCTCAGTGCCATATAGTACAAACAATGGAAAGTGCACTTTGAAAAGTTTGTCAAATTCTATAAGGATAGGCATGGTGTAAGCGGGTATTAGAGAACATGTCCTAGGATTAATTCAGTATGAAGTTCAGAGTTGTTTATAGTTAAACTAGATACATTTTGATTCTCTAGAATTATTTCAAAACTTCTAGGTCCTTTGGTGGGTAGGAGGTTGTAACTAAGCCTTACCAGTTTATAATAGTAAAGACTTGATTTTCAGGTTTTTAAAGCTGAGATTTTAAAATGATGGGGTGGTGGTTGTCTTTAAATCCCCTACTCGGATTAGAAAAGCTTAACTTTAAATTCTAAACCACAGAAGTGAGTTAATTTTTTTTTATTTGTATCTGTTTTGTTGGTTTATGGAAAACTCTTGAAGAATATAATTACTCAGACTCCTAGCAGGATAAGATAGTACATCACTTCAGTACCTCTGCAACATCTTGCTTAGATTATAGGATTATTCTGCTTGAAAAAGGAAGATTAATGTTGTGGCACCTTTTCTGGCTCTTTTAATGAAGATGAGTAGAGATTTAGATTTTATCAACTCTAGCTCTAAAGAGAGTTGCTACTGTCAGTTCCTTCTCTGCTCAACTTGTCCAGTCTTTGGACTGACGCTGTGCAAGTAGCTGCTCTGGTGCAAGAAATCATGTTAATATTTAGATCTCAAATCTTTAGTAGCTCAGATCAGTAAGGTGGCATCACAAAGAGGCATGGCTGTGGTTTGCCAGCTCTTAATCATTTTGGGTGTCCAAGTCCCCTACCAGCTTTGAAAATCAACAGTTCAATCTTATTACTTGAAACTTAGACACCCCAACTTGAAGTCTAGTCACTCTCTTTTTATACATAATTTTGTGTATATGTTCCTGGTTCTTCTTCGAGTGATTGCTCCGGTGTATTCCTCAATAGGTGTGCGTGCTCGCCACGTGCACCGGTGCCGGAAGTTTTTCCCCTAGCAGTACCCGTAAGGGAGCGCCCCAGCGACCCCTGGAGTGGCGCCTCCATGGCGCAGTATAAGGGGCGCTGTAAGCTCCCCCCACCCTCAGTTCCTTCTTGCACCCGGTGAAGGTGCTTCGGAACTGCCCTACTCCAGCTTTGCTGTAGCTCGTCCCCAGAACTGCTTGTTCGTTCAGTGTATGTACCGTTAGTTAGTTAGTTTAGTTAGGCTAGAGTGCCCGGGCCGGGGCATGCCCCGTGCCCTGGGTTTCAAGTCATGTGACACTTGTAGGCTATCTGTGCCACTGAGTGATCCGCACATGGACTGTCTGCACTGTTTGGAGGAAACCCATCTCAGCGATCGCTGCAAGATTTGCAAGTCATTTAAGCCTCGGACCAAGAGAGAAAGGGACATTAGGCTCCGGGCTATCTTGATGGAGTCGGCGCTGACCCTGGCTCCGGCGCGCCGCTCCGAGTCGGCACCGGGCACCGTGATGTTGGTGCGTGGTGACCCTTCGGCGCCATTGACTAGTTGGCACCGCTCCCTGTCCACAGGGCACGCCAAGAAGGCTAGGAAGAGGCCGCCTTCGCCCCGGCACCGGAGTAAACCCGGGACAGAGGCTAGTCCTCGGGCAGTCCTTGGGCAGTCCTCGATCCTCTAGGCCTCCGACTCAAGTCGAGCAGAGTAGCCCAGCCCATTTGGAGCAGGCCTCCCCAGCTGTCCTCCATGCTAGAGGCCCCGCAGGCAGCCCAGGATGTTATGTCCATGCCGGTACCAGGAGCACCGCTGATGTCGGCCCTGTGCTCTAGAGGCAAGTCGCCGCTGGGATCTCCGCAGTTGCTCCCGGCTCGGTACCGGTCTCGGTCGAGGGAATGTTCCTGACACCGTTCGCCTCCCAATGACCGTTCAGGGCAAAGTCCTTGTGAATTGCTCATGATGCCTACCAGGCTGTCTGGTTGGGTTCCATCTGACCGAGACTCTGGGCACCGCTCTGCCTCGAGGAGCGAACACCGTCGTGACCAAGGCAGACATCACCAAAGGTCCTCATCTCGGTGGGGTTATCACAGCCAGTCATGGCACGGATGTCAATGTCATTCCCGTTCGGTGTCCTGCTCCAGGGCCCTGCCAAGGCACCACCTCCGCAGGCCTGGGTGTCGATCACCAGCGTCTTGCCGTTGCGGGTCCACCTGCCAGAGCCGATCACGGAGCACCTGTTAGGCAGTACCAGTCCTCCATGTCAGGATCGCGGTCCCGTGGTCAGCATCGCTCCTGGCGCTGCCGCTCCTCCCAGTCCGGGGACAGTGGCAGGTCATATGTCAGCCCAGCCTCCCTTTGTAGTCATCCATCAATAGGTTGGGTCAGGTGCACCAGGCCCTGTGGCCAGCCCAATGGTACCAGTGGGCACTGTGGCCCCCAAGACAGCCCCTGGTGGGGGCTCGCTCGGTGGCTGGAGCCTCAGAAGGACCATCGGCCACCCTCTCCAGACCTCAGAGGAAGGGGTCGGTGGGATGTACCATGGTGCCATGCCCGGAGACCGACCACATGGTGGACCCTCCAGTGCCGGTGGACACAGAAAGTACCATGCTGGCCTCCTCACCCTCCCTGGATGAGGCGATTACGGTTCTGCCTCCCTCCCTGCAGGAGGACTTTAGGGCCCACCAAGAACTCTTAAAAAGGGTGGCATCAAGCCTCCACCTCCAAGCAGAGGAGATGGAGGAGCCCTCAGACTCCCAGTTTAATGTGCTGTCCTCCTCGGCACTGGACAGGGTGGCCTTGCCTCTCCATGAAGGGGTGGAAAAAATTTGAAATGCCCTGTGGCAAACACTGACCTCACTGGCCCCCATCTCTAAGAGAGTGGAACACAAGTATTTTGTACCTGCCAAGGGGCATGGATACTTATACACCCACCCTGCTCCTAACTCCCTGGTGGTCGAGTCGGTCAACCACAGGGAGCGGCAGGGCCAGACAGCCCCTACCCCCCAAAATAAAGATTCATGGAGGCTGGACTCTTTTGGAAGAAAAAATGAATTTGCTCTCGAGCTTCCATGTACGGGTGGCTCTCCTGGGCTGGTATGGATTCTATCTGTTGGGTTCCCTGCCCAAGTTCGAGGACTTCCTCCAGGAGTGCGACAGGAAGGAGTTCAAAGCGCTGGTGGAAGAGGATACAGCGGCTGCCAGGGCAACCCTGCAGGCAGTTTCGGATGCAGTGTCCAGCGAGGCGCATGCTGCCATGCAGGATCTCCCATTTGACGGCAATGTTCTCTTTGAGGAACAAACGGATAAAAAGCTACATGGTCTGAAGGACTCCCGCATGACTCTCCAGACTCTGGGTCTCTATGTTCCGGCTCCGGCTAAACCTAAGAAGTTCAAGCCGCAGCAGACTCCCGCTCAGGCCACCCACCCAAAATACAAAACTGCTTATAAGAAGTCGCGGGACTATAAGAGGTGCCCACAGAGGCAGTCTCGGCCTGACCCCCAGCCTGGGTCCTCCAAGTGTAGAGAAAGATTTATAGAGATAGTTAATACAGAGATTTATGACGTTGCATTGTGTTATTTTGTATTAAGTATCTTTATGACATTGCATCTTGCGTGATGTTATTTTGTATTTCATATGACTTGGCATTGTGCCTCTCTATTTTCACGGCTACCCCTCTGATACTCTATTTTCATACAACTTTGTATTAGATCCCTATATAGAAAATTGGTAGAAAACTTTGTATCAAATGTTATAGCCCCTAAGGATAGTATAGTTAAAGTAAAAGAAACATGTGCCTTTTTGCTAGAAGTAGAATAAGATCTTCCCCCCACTCTGTAATCAATTGCCCTATTGACTGAATGAGGTGTGAATGAGTGAGGCTTGGAAGACAGCTACAACAGTTGCAGAGGGAATGGGAGCCAGAGCAAAGGACAATACAACTTGTCAAGTGGGCCCAACAAAGAAGAGCAGACATATTGACGGCCTCAGGGATTAGAAGCAAGCACCTTCTTTAGAAAACACCCTCTTTGAGCAGCATTGGGACAACACCCAGAGAAAAGCAGCACAAAGACCAACGGACACAGACCAATGGACACAGACCCAGATTTTGAATCTGGTCTAGATTTGCATAAGAGGGAAGCTGCTATAAATGTGAGGTGTCTTATAGAAGGACCCCGGGTCTCATCTTGTCACCATCGGAGCATCGATCCGGATCGGCAGAAGCCCGGCTCCACCCCTCCCCCATCTAACTCACCTGGCCAGTCCAGTTAAGGGGAGCAACTAGCTGGTAACAACAGCAAGACGGAGTGTGTTTGTGTCTGTGTGTGTGTGAATGCATGACTGTGAGATATATCTCATATGCATATCATAGAGTATTAGTTGATACCTGTATTACTAATTCATGTGGCGTTTTGCCTTAATCCCCCTGAAAAGATCCTGTATAGTACTTTGAGTACAACATTTTGGTGGAGAATGCGAAAGGGGGAGCAAGCATAGAATCCACAGTTATTATGAAACTGGTGTGCACACCGCCAGCTTTAGCAAGCCTGGCACTATAGGAAAAAGAGTGTAAACTTTCAGTCAATTAACCAAACTCTGAAGGAAATAGGAGTTTAGGTTTAAACAGGAGGAGGACTTAAAGATCCTCGCTCCAAACTGAAAAATCTTAGGTGCATACACCCTCAGCCGTAGCAAGACTGAGCTAAACAGGAGAACTTAGTGTTTCTCACTCTGATCCTGGGAAAGGATTTGTATAATTGGTGTATGAACCCTCGGTGGTAGGAGGCCGAGTAATACAGAGGGAGGCTTAGCGTTTCTCCCTCTGGCCCAGAGAGGGTTAAGTTGTTCCTTCAGGAGTTAAAAGTCACTCCTTTAGGAATTGGAGGTTATAGTGTTCTGATATTTATCAGTTCAGTTTCCTGTGTTGTACTTGGTTAAGGCACACTTGTTAGGGAAAATGTTTAGAAAGACACAGTCTAAAGACATCTTTAGAGAAACAGAGAACGCTGTCTTTTGTCCAAGAACCCACACCCTTTAAACAAATTTTGCAAAAATTTGGACACAGCCCTTGGTCTGATCAAGTGTTAGCTGATGTCCATACGATTTCGGACCTAGAGGATAGATTGGCCCAATATATCCTCATATGTAAACCCCCAAATGCAGCAGACAAAGATGCTGCAGGGATCTGGCTGCTGTGGGAGGCTTGTAATGACAGCTACCTCTGCCTAGCAGCCTGTAAAGAGGAGAAAATATCTCTAAAAGAAAAACTATCCCAATTGAAAAAAGGGGTAGAAAATTGGAAAGTAATGGCACATTGGGAAAGAGAGGCTTGGGACCCCCGGGAAACATGGGAAAAAATGTGAAACAACCATTGTAAGCTGCTCTTTTAGGAATTAGGGGTTATAGTGCTTAATATTTATGTTTGTGGTTTTTTTTTTTTTTTTTTTTTTTTTGTGGTTGGTTGTTGTTCACAACTGTTGGGAAAATGTAAAAACAAAAAAACTGCATCAAGATTTACAAGCCTCTGCTGCAAAAGCAGAGAAATAAAAATGTATGTAGTACCCAAACCCAGTTAAGTGCTCTTAAGGTTGGGTACACAGAGTTAAAACAGCACTCTCACATCTTACAGCAGCAGTAACATCAGAATTAAAAGCATTTGAGACCCCAGAAGGGGCAGGTTTTTGGGACCCCTCTGGAGAGTGGGAAGGGGAATATTTGGGTAGATTCCTCCTCCCAGGGCCAGAATGCCATGGCAAAGTGGCTGGGAATTTTAAAATGATTTTTTTTGCACCACTTAATTAGCATTTGTGCAGCCCCAAGTACCAAACACACTGTGGCAGACACTAAGCAGGGTCTGCCATGTGGAAGCACTGTGCTAATTTATTTCTAAGCTTCTGTCTTTCAGGCTCTACAACCAGAACATCAGAAGAGCTGGTACCAGCTGAAAAGTTATAAAATACCATGGTTATAGTGTCACGACAAAGTCTGTGTTCAGTGTTCTGTGTTGCATGTTCTCTGTTGCATGTTCTGTGTCTGTCTCTAGTGGTGTCCTGTGCTAGCATTGGGTTAAAAAAAAATACTACACTAGACAGAGCAAATGTCTTTTTCTCTCTCTACTTCCCCCATGTCCATCCAACTTATCAATCACCAGTTGTGTCCAAAACACTTTGGTCCCCAGTGCATCAGGTTTATTTTTTGTTAGGTTCTCTAACAGTCATTTTGTTGTTAATTTTTGTTATTAATAGATTTGTATTGTTAATTCCACACTTTCCTCTATGCACTCTGGTTCTACTTCCCCAAGCCCTGAAGGGTAGTTCTTGGGCCCCCATAACCTGTAAAACCTTGGCCCATAATTGCAGGGCCCCATCTTTCAGGTCCCCAAAAACCTCTTAAGTCTTAAGGAGGTCCTGACCTCAGTAACTTTTATTGTTTGGCTATTGCAGCATCAAACTTGGGCCTCATCTTATGTGTCAATGTACCCAATTATTGTAATGGTTATAGTTTTATTGTATTCCCAATTATTATAACTATAATTGTTTGGATTTGTGTTTAGGTTATATCTGGTGTTTACTCAATTGTAATGGTTTTAGTTATATTCACCTGGTTATAATTGTTCAGTTTGTTTACAACAGATCACCTGTGCCCTACCATAACAAACAAATTAGTGAACTAACAAAATCCACTCGAGAGAAAATCCAAACCAGAAGTTTGGCTATCCTCCATGAGGGAGGAGAAATACTCAGGGTGGCTGAACTGGCAAAACAATTAAGTATCCACCACTGGTACAATGTGTTTAAAGGTTGGTCACCCACCTGGTCAGCAGTCCTAAATATAATTTTCCATCCCATCATTGTTCTATTAGTAATCCTAACTGTTATGTTAGTTCTAATGCTCTGCATGTGCCGCTGGATAAAACAGATGTATTCCAAATTAAAACCACATTCTGAAATCATGACCCAATACATACCTTTAAAACAGAGATTTTAAATGGTGACCACTCAAGAATTGTTCTTGAGAGGTCAAAAGGGGGACAATGTAGAGAAATCTCTGTATTAACTATCTCTATAAATATTTATGACATTGCATCTTGCATGATGTTATTTTGTATTTCATATGACTTGGCATTGTGCCTCTCTATTTTCATACAACTTTGTATTAGATCCCTATATAGAAAATTGGTAAAAAACTTTGTATCAAATGTTATAGCCCCTAAGGATAGTATAGTTAAAGTAAAAGAAACGTGCCTTTTTGCTAGAAGTAGAATAAGATCTCCCCCCCCCCCCCCACTCTGTAATCAATTGCCCTATTGACTGAATGAGGTGTGAATGAGTGAGGCTTGGAAGACACCCACCTCTAGACAGCTACAACAGTTGCAGAGGGAATGGGAGCCAGAGCAAAGGACAATACAACTTGTCAAGTGGGCCCAACAAAGAAGAGCAGACATATTGATGGCCTCAGGAATTAGAAGCAAGCACCTTCTTTAGAAAACACCCTCTTTGAGCAGCATTGGGACAACACCCAGAGAAAAGCAGCACAAAGACCAACGGACACAGACCAATGGACACAGACCCAGATTTTGAATCTGGTCTAGATTTGCATAAGAGGGAAGCTGCTATAAATGTGAGGTGTCTTGCAGAAGGACCCCGGGTCTCATCTTGTCACCATCGGAGCATCGATCCGGATCGGCAGGAGCCCGGCTCCACCCCTCCCCCATCTAACTCACCTGGCCAGTGCAGTTAAAGGGAGCAACTAGATGGTAACAACAGCAAGACGGAGTGTGTTTGTGTCTGTGTGTGTGAATGCATGACTGTGAGATATATCTCATATGCATATCATAGAGTATTAATTAATACCTGTATTACTAATACACGTGCTGTTTTGCCTTAATCCCCCTGAAAAGATCCTGTATAGTACTTTGAGTACAACATCCGCCACGCGTGGCTGCCCGAGACCCTGCCTCGGGAGGCACCAACGCTGTCACTTGGCCCACCCTGCGAGCTCCAGCCACAAGGGTCACCAACGCAACTCCTCAGCCTGCCCTGCAAACCTCACCCACCGGAGGAGCGGGCACCACCCCTCAGACCGCCCCGCACACTGCTACCGCTGGAGGCCCCACCGCTATGACCAGACCACAGCACCAGACCCCCATCATCAGACAGACTGGCACGGCCCAAAAAGACGCCAGGCCAATCCCGACCATCAGATGCTCCCACGCTCCCACAGCAACCCCTCGGACGACGGCCACACGCGGAAGTCCGGGCACCGCCCCTACACCCACCGATCCGAACCAAGTCACACCATCAACCAGCAATGCTGCTACCCCACCGGCGTCTATGCCTCGGGGGGCCAACCGAGAGGTCCCCCGAGCCGCAAACGAGGCTACCCGTCGACCAAACTGCAAACGCACCACCCATGCAGACCGAGGACCACGAGGACCGGCGGTCGACGACCAGGCCAACCTTGCCCTGGCAGGCCGCCTGGATCGAGAAGCTCCAAGCAGCAGTCTCCTTTGAGGAATTTGACCTGCTCATCGACAGGCTCACCCAAGAGCTGTCAGCAGAAAATGCCTCCAAGAGGACGCCTAACCAGGAGACCACCCGGCCTGCCTTCAGACGACCCACCCCGAATCGCGACACCTCCACCAGAGGAACCGGAAGAAGGAATGCCAACCACCGCTACGACCCAGCAGCAGCTTCAAGGATCCAGAAGCTGTACAGAACGAACCGCCTCAAGGCCGTAAGAGAGGTCCTCAACGGTCCCCCGTCCTACTGCACGATCCCGCCCGAGCGCCTCTACACCTACTTCCTTGGAGTGTTCGGCGACGTGCCCAGGAACGATGCGCAGCGCCCGGAGTGTCTCCGTCCGCTGCCCCGCGTTACCGATGCAGGCAACCTAGAGGCCGACTTCACGCCTAAAGAGGTGACGGCCAGACTCTCGAGAACCAAGAACACCGCCCCCGGAAAAGACGGCATCCCCTACAGCCTCCTCAAGAAACGGGACCCCGGCTGCCTCATGCTCTCCAACATCTTCAACTTGTGCAGGCGCTTCGGCCGGTCTCTCACCTCCTGGAAGAAGGCCATGACGGTCCTGATCCACAAGAAGGGCGAGCGAGACGATCCCAGCAACTGGAGACCCATCTCCCTCTGCTCCACGATGTACAAACTATACACCAGCTGCTTGGCAGCCAGGATCACGGAGTGGGCGACGACCGGGGGAGCCATCAGCCCGGCCCAGAAGGGCTTCATGCCGTCGGAGGGGTGCTACGAGCACAACTTCCTGCTCCAGACTGTCCTCCAGACGACCAGGAGGGAGCGGAAGCAGTGCGCGGTAGCGTGGCTCGACCTGGCCAACGCCTTGGGTCCATCCCCCACCACCACATCTTCAACACACTCCGAGAGTTTGGGATGCCGGAGACCTTCCTCCACCTGATCTGGGAACTCTACAAGGGCTGCAGCACCACCATCCGCTCAGTGGAAGGAGAGACTGCCGAGATTCCTATCCTCAGTGGCATGAAGCAGGGCTGCCCCCTCAGCCCCATCATTTTCAACCTTGCCATGGAGCCGCTCCTGCGGGCGATATCCGACGGTGCCAACAGCCTCGACCTGCACGGCGAGAGGGTGAGCATCCTGGCCTACGCGGATGACCTGGTCCTGACCGCGGACGACCCCGGGAGGCTCCAGGGCATGCTCGACACCATCGGGAGAGCCGCGGACTGGACGGGACTCCGCTTCAATGCCAAGAAGTGTGCGTCCCTCCACGTTGATGGGAACAAGAGAGACTCGGTGCAGACGACGGAGTTCCTTATCCAGGGTGAGTCCGTCATCCCCCTGGCGGAGGGGCAGGCTTACCAGCACCTCGGCACGCCGACAGGCTTCCGCGTCTGGCAGACCCCCGAGGATACCATCCGGGAGATCCTGCAGGACACTGCCAAGATTGATGCATCCCTGCTGGCACCGTGGCAGAAAATCAATGCCCTCAACACCTTCCTGATCCCCCGCATCGCTGAGAGGATCCGCCGTGGCAAAGGTGCCCCTCAACAAGGCAGACAACACCATCTGACAGCTGGTGAAGAAGTGGCTGTCCCTACCCCAGAGAGCCAGCAACGAGCTCATATATATCGCCCACCGGCACGGGGGCGCCAACGTCCCCCGCATGGGAGACCTCTGCGACATCGCGGTCGTCACGCACGCCTTTCGCCTCCCTGACGTGCCCGGATGCCGTGGTTAAGAACATCGTGACGGCCGCCCTGCACGCCGTCGTCAAGAAGCGAATCGGCAGACCCCCCTCCGACCAAGATGTGGCCACTTTCCTGAGCGGCTCCCTGGATGGTGAATTCGCCCGGGACAGGGGTGACATCGCCTCGCTGTGGTCCCGCGCCCACAACGCCACGCGCCGGCTGGGAAAGCGACTGGGCTGCCGCTGGGTATGGAGTGAAGATCGGCGGGAGCTGGGAGTCCTGGTACCGCGGATCGAGACAGAGGGCAACACCTTCGTCAACCCCGGAGCCTGAAGGCCGCCGTCCACGCGCTCTACGTGGACACCCTGAGGAAAAAACCTGACCAGGGCAAGGCCTTTGAGGTGACCGGCAAGTGGGACTCCAGCAACCACTTCCTCCCCGCAGGCAGCTTCACCCAATTCGCCAACTGGCGGTTCATACACCACACCCGGCTGAACTGTGTCCCTCTCTACGGAGCCGTCCGCCACGGGAACCCGGACAAACGCTGCCGGAAGTGTGGGTACGCCATGGAGACCTTGCCCCACGTCCTGTGCAGCTGCAGGCCCCACAATGCCGTCCAGGACCGCCTGGTGAAGGCCATCGCCCCGCACCTGGGAGAGATCGCTCTCAATCGCGCCATCCCCGGCACCGACAGCCTGCTGTGCCCGGACATCGTCGTCACGGATGAGGACCGGAAAAAGATCATCCTCGTCGACGTCACAATCCCGTTTGAGAATAGGACCACGGCCTTCCGCCAAGCCCGAGCCCGCAAACTCGAAAAGTACGCTCCCCTGGCTGACACCCTGCGAGCAAAGGGCTATGAGGTCCACACCGACGCTCTGATCGTTGGGGCCTTGGGCGCCTGGGACCCCCTTAATGAAGGCGTGCTGCGGACCTGTGGGGTGGGCCGTCGCTATGCGCGGCTCATGAGATGCCTAATGGTCTCGGACGCTATTCGGTGGTCCAGAGACATTTACACAGAGCACGTCACTGGCCACCGTCAATACCAAGAGTGAGCCGGCGTGACTTCGCGCACCCATAGGGCTGAAGTGACCTGTAGACTTCCCCTGTTGGACTTTATCCCCTGAACCAACCAAACTGAACTCTGCCCTGTGAGGGTCATCCTATCATCATTACCCAGTCCGCTCATTTATTCATGCCCACGACTATCCGTAACCTGTTTGTATGAGTGATGTACCCTCACTGCTTGCTGGCTGTACCTTGAACTCACCCACCGTATACCCCGCATTGGGGACATGACAGACTGTGTATATGTATATGCCGTCCAATACCAGAACGCTAACATCCCCCTACAACCTGTATGTTACCCCCAATGACACAATAACTGACACCTCAAACACTTTGTATCGTTTATTTTTAAATATTCTCTAATAAACTTTAAATCTGTTCTTATCAGTTTAAATATCGGATAGGTCCTTTATTTGAGGACTGTATGTTAAATTGATTTTTGAAACAAGGGGATGTAATAGGAGCTTGCTCTGTCCACCCTATGCATTGACCTGGTATTGCAGTGTCTCCAGGACCAGTGCCTCTCCTTTTGGGGAGAATTGTCTGGTTAGAAAAGCAGAAAAAGTTTCATTCTAAAGATGCTGATTTGAGAAGATTTTTTTAAAGTAGTTAAAAAATCAGGCCTCTTTAGCACTCTGGTTTCTTCATGACAACATATTGTCAAAATTTCTTGGGAGTGTTTTCTGAGTCTACAGATGTGAGTTTCTTAGCCTTGCTAGAGGATTGTTTTAAAAGCTGAGATTCTTCTGTTTGCTTTGAGTCTTTTCAACAACATGAGAGACGAATGCTTTCCAGACTGAGGGTCTGTTTGGGAGATGGTTGGTTGGGGGGTTTTGTGTGGGGGGGGGGGGGGGGGAACACAGATTGGTAATATTCGAGGTCACATGTATATCAATAACTGGATGAGTTACATAGACTTCTCCCCACCCAGCCTACGTTCCATGTATCTTGACTGAGGCTGCTGCCCACCATCCCTGAGCCCCACCGCACTCCCTCAATTACAGTCCAGGAGGCTGTGGCTACAATAAAAGCCCCTGGTGGCCACATTTGAGAAATGCTGGAGCCTCACAGTAAACAAATCCCAGCAGGTTTGTCACTCCCTGTCCCCCACCCTGGGGATTTCTTGCCCTCTCCCACCCAGACCAACCTTCCTGGAAGTTCCCACCCCCTATGTATTTACTACCCTTTCTCCCCGCCAAGGGAACCCGCCAGCAACTCCCTGCTAATCCCTACCTCAACTGGCTCCACTGCAGCCATTTCCCTTCCCCGGCCCCTGGAAGGACGGAATGAGCTGGAGCAAAACATGGATGTGGCGCTGCAGTCTGTTAGGGCAAAAAAGGCAATTGGGGACATGTCAGAACAGGAAATAATTTCACAGCACAATTCCCCCCAGGCTCTTTCCCTGCACACAGATATTCTAGCTTGTCCTGCATGTGACAGAAACATTCAAATCTAGGGCTGGCAATTAATCACAGTTATCTTACGCAATTAACTTTAAAAAAAATCATGATTAATCTCAGTTTTAATCGCACCGTTAAACAATAGAATACCAATTGAAATTTTTTTTTGTTTTTCTACATTTTCAAATATATTGATTTCAATTACAACACAGAATATGAAGTGTACAGTGCTCACTATATATAGTTTTATTACAAATATTTACACTGTAAAATATAAAGTACTGTAGTGCAATCTCTTTATCATTAAAGTGCAACTTGCATATGTAGATTTTTTGTTGTTGCATAAGTGCACTCAAAAAGAAAACAATGTAAAACTTTAGAGTCCAGTCAGTCCTACACTTCTTGTTCAGCCAATCGCTAAGACAAACAAGTTTGTTTACATTTACTAGAGATAATGCTGCCCGTGTCTTATATACGTCACCTAAAAGTGAGAACAGGCTCTCTCATGGCACTTTTGTAGCCAGCGTTGCAAGGTATTAACATACCAGATATGCTAACATCCATATGCCTTCATACTTCAACCACCATTCTAGAGGACATGCTTCCATGCTGATAACGCTCGTTAAAAAAAATAATGCGTTGTGACTGAAGACCTTGATGAAGAACTGGATGTCTCCTGCTCCATGGTTTTACCCGCATTCTGCCGTATATTTTGTTTTATGGCAGTCTTGGGTGATGACACATGTTGTTCACTTTAAGAACACTTTCAATGCAAATTTGACAAAACACAAAGAAAGTATAACATGAGATTTCTAGAGACAGCTACAGCACTCGACCCAAGGTTTAAGAATCTGAAGAGTCTTCCAAAATCCAAGAGGGACGAGGTGTGAAACATGTTGCAGAAGTCCTCAAAGAGCAACACTCTGATGCAGACACTACAGAACCTGAACCACTAGACAGGAAAATCAATCTTTGGTTGGTGGCATCTGACTCAGATGAGGAATATGAATGTACTTTGGCAGGGGCGGCTCTAGCCATTTTGCCGCCCCAAGCACGGTGGCACGCCGCGGGGGACGCTCTGCCGGTCGCCTGTCCCGTGGCTCCGGTGGACCTCCCGCAGACGTGCCTGCAGATGCTCCACCCCAGCCGCGGGACCAGCGGACCCTCCGCAGGCACGCCTGCGGGAGGTCCACTGGAGCCGCCTGCCACCCTCCCGGGACCAGCAGAGTGCCCCCCACAGCATGCCGCCCCAAGCACGCGCTTGGCATGCTGGGGTCTGGAGCCGCCCCTGTACTTTGGATCGTTATGGAGCAGTACCTGTCATCAGCATGGAAGCATGTCCCTGGCCTCTGATTGCTAGAAGCTGGGAGGGGAGAACAGGGGCTGGAGCTCTCCATGGCCGCCTGGTCTGGTCACTCCCTCTGAAGCCCATAGCCAGGGCCAGCCTTAGGGGTGGGTGACACCAGGGAATGGCCCAGGGGTACCATGGTCAAGGACGGTGCTGTACAGTAGCAGAGAGGTGTGTGCTGCCGGTGTAAAGTCAGAAACTGCTCCCGGCTGGCAGGGGAGTGCTGCTGGGGGTGGTGCCCAGATTTCTCCCTGCTCCCTCCCGGCATAGGAACATGGGGGGAGGGGGGGGAAGAGAAGGGGGAGAGAGCGGTGATGAGCGGATACTGCTCCCCCCAATGTTCCTCCGTGCCCCCCTAGGGGGCTGTGAGGGGTGAGCAAGGAGCGACATCAGGGCTCCCTGCCTCCAGGTCACCTTCCCCACCTGGGCTGCATAAGGGGAGGACAGAGAGCAGCAGCCCAGGTGGGGAAGGTGACCTGGAGGCAGGGAGCCCTGATGTCGCTCCTTGCTCTCCCCTCACAGCCCCCTAGCGATGTGCGGAGGAGCAGTGTTCAGGGGTGGCGGGGGGAGCGAGCAGCAATGCCAGCTACTCCGTGCATCCAGGTCAGTTTCCCCAAGTGGGCACAGGAGGGGGTGCAGGGGTTAGGGGAAAAGGGGGCACAGTGCAGGGATTACGGGTGCAGGAGGAGGCAGGGGTTAGGGGCACTGGAGGGGGGCACAGGGTTAAGGGTGCAGAGATTTTGGTGCAGAGCTTGGGGGCACCAGAGGGGGTTCAGGGGTTTGGTGCCAGAGGGGGGCACAGGGATTAGGGGGACAGGAGGGGGCACGGGGTTAGGGGGCAGGGTGAGGGGTGCAGGAGGGGGGTGCAGGGTTGGGATGTAGGGGTGCCAGAGGTCACAGGTTTAGGGTTTGGGGGGCACAGGGTTAGGGGTGTAGGGACGTAAGGGTGCTGGAGGGGGTGCAGGGTTAGGGGTGCCAGAGGTTGGGGATGTAGGGGTTAGGAGTGCAGGGGGGAGCACAGGGTTAGGGGTGCAGAGGTTAGGGGTGCCAGAAGGGGGCACAGGGTTAGGGGTGTGGGGCAGGACGCAGGGTGAACAGTGCAGGGTTAGAAGCACAGGAAGGGGCATGGGGCTGTCCTGTGGCCCAACCCCACAGGAGACTGACCCCATGTTTAAAGAACAAACCTCTACACTAAGGGCTGCAATATCCACTGGGGTGAGGAAAAACTGCATCAGCTCCTTGCTGCCCAGCCTGTGAGAGCTCTGACTGTGCGTCTATAAAGGGAACAGGGAGTGGAAGTTAAGTTGCTCCGGTCCGCACTCTCTTAGAGCCCCACCGGGAACAGTGAGCAGAAGTTAAGTTGCCTCCTGTTCTATAACTGCTGGGTGGGGGGGCAGCAGGGATTAGGGGCATGGAGAACGGGGGTGCCTGACAGGCGTTGGGCTGTGGGGTTCCCTGCTGCGGGGTTCCCTGCTGCAGCTCCGCAGACTGGAGCCTGCTCCTCCTCTGCAGGGCCAGCTCCAGCTTTTCTGCCACCACAAGCAGGAGAAAAAAAAAAAAAAGGACAAGCTGTGGCTCTTCAGCGGCAGCTCAACCACACTGCTGCTTCTGCGGCAGTTCGGCGGCGAGTCCTCCCTCCCTTCCTCTTTGGCAGCAATTCGGCAGCAGCTCAATGAGGGACCCACCGCCGAATTTCTGCCAAAGACCCAGACGTGCTGCCCCAATATCGGACGGGCCGCCCCTTTGAATTGGCCGCTCCAAGCACTTGCTTGCTACACTGGTGCCTGGAGCCAGCCCTGCTCCCGTGACAAGCAGGGGCTGGTGCAGAGCGTGGCAGGGCAGGGAGATGACATCTCCCCTAATGGCGGGGCCTTTTCACAGCAAGGGCAGCACCTCCCCGCAGGAGCACAGACCCCACCTACTCCTCCTGCTTTCTCCTGACACCAGCACCACCCTTCCCAGCACCGCCTCATGGCAGCATCTGCTACCGGACTCGCACCAGAAACGGGAAGTCTGGGCCGGGCCTGGCAGCGGCTGTCAGGAAATGGAAGCAGGAGACACGACCACTCCCATGGTGCTGTGGGGGGCCCGTCCTGGCTGGTGGGAGATGGAGGCAGTGGACACGACCACTCCCATGGTGCCGTAGGGTTTTCAGGTGGGGTGCCCCCCACCCAGGGTTAGGCTCCAGGGGAGGTTTGGCAGCTTAAAGGACTGGGGGGGCGTTGCTTGGAGGAGGTTTGAGGCCCAACAGCGAAGGGGAAGTTAGACACTGGCCAGAATACCAGGAGACAAGGCAGGTGAGGTGATACCTGTTACTGGACCAGCTTTGGAGCCACACAGGGTCTTCATGCACGGGAAAGGTGCTCAGAGCATCACAGTTCAATAGAAGGTGGAACGCTCTGCCCCGAACACCAGACATTCCCCTACTTCCTGGAACAGTGGGGGTCTGTCCCCATTGTCCTGTAAACAGCCCCACCATGTAACCCAGAGGTGGTTGCATCTTAGCACCAAGACACCAGTGGTCACTGCTCCAGAGGAGATGGTACATACAGGCCACTGCCCTACGTGGCCCCACAAGTTACTGCCGCAAGAGGTGAGGTACACACAGGCTACTACTCAAACTGGGCACCTGGGGTCACTGCAGCAATGGTTGTGGGGGATACATGCAGGGCACTGCTGCACATGGCCGGCAGGGGGCACTGCTGCAATGGTGGTGGTGGTGGTGGTGGTGGTGGTGTGGGGGGGGGCGGTTATAAACAGGCCACTGCCTGAAGTGGCCACTACCACAATGGTGCGGGGAGAGGGGGAGGGAGATACCAATAGGGCACTGCCACACCAGGGCACCACAGGGAGGTCACTGCTCCAATTAGTAGAGATACACATCGGGTAGTGCCTCAACTGGGGGCCCTACCCCAGAGAGAGAGGGGGCTGGGGAGAGAAGAGGAAATCAAAGGCCACTGCCTCACTTAGCCACCAGGGGTCACTACCTAAATTCCCCATATCCACAGAGCCAGTTATCTCATCATAGAAGGTAATCAGGTTGGTCAGGCATGACTTGCCCTTTGTGAATCCATGTTGACTGTTCCTGATCACCTTCCTCTCCTCCAAGTGCTTCAAAATGGATTCCTTGAGGACCTGCTCCATGATTTTTCTGGGGACTGCCTATTATTTGGGAAATGCAATTCCTGTCTAGGTGGGGATGGGGGAAAATGGAAGTGATGTTTCTGTTCAGCTCACCCCTGGGAGATGCTGCAAATATGTAGAAAATGAAATCCGTGTTGAATGTGACATAGCTGCAGAAAGAGACCTGTTTTTAATAGATAGCTGACATTTGGTGTTTTACAGGGATTCTAAGCCGCACCTGAATTTAGTCCCTAATTTAAATCTGTGCCACCAGATTAAAGAAATGAAAGGGCATATTTGGGGGAGTTGTACCTCACTATCACTATTGATACGTTGTGCGGTTTGTGAAGAATTCTACGCCAGAGATTTGTAAAATTACTCCAGGAAAGGTCAAAGATTTGACAAGAACTCAGGGAGAAACTGCAGATTTTGATTTTCACCCCAGAGATGGAAGCTATGGTGACCTGTGGCCCAGGTAAACTATTTTTAGAACGCTGCTCCCTAGTTAAGTGTCATTGGTCACACTCCGGGACGCCATGATTAAATTGGGAACAACTGTCTTTTACCATTTGGATCCAAAGTTTCATGAGGCACAGAGAGAAACAGCTGATTCCTTCAGAGCCATTCTGTGCCTGTGGGCCCCAATCTGGTTGACTTGCTGGACAAGAAGCAGTTCCATGCTGGGCAAATGATGGTAGCCAATAAGGGAATGTATCAGATTCCAAGTTCAGACTGCAGGATACATGAATGCTGAGTCCTGACTCCGTGGTTTGATCTCTTTGTTTTGCTATTGTCTTATGCATTTGTATCACTTCTCCACCTCCTGCGACTTTGAAAGATTAGAAAGTGTGGAAATAGAGCACAGGTGGTTTTCTCATGATGCAGCCTTCCCACTAGCATGAGAGCCCTTCCACCCACACTCATGGGAGAAGACCCAGGGCGAAATGAACTCACAGAAATGGAAGGCTCCTAGATTATTGTAGAAATTATTATTTCACACAAAACTCACTGGGTGGAAATGTGAATTAAGAGAAAAGTGCCCTATAGGTTTATATTTTATAATCTTTGAATAAGTTGTTACCAGCGACAATGAAATTAAACATGAAGTTAATTAGTGTAAACTAAGAGGCTGATTATGTGATAACTTTCAGTGTTACAATATAATTCAGGTTTTCTTCTAGTTCTCTCCCTGCCCCTCCTACTGTATCGGAAATGGTGGCTAATCTTGAAAAGTGAAACCTCACTCCAAAGGAATTAGATTGGGGGAACATGGGAGAGAAATAGCATGTATGAAAATAGAGCCCTGGTGTAGACTGTAATTATTTCTATTTCAAACGGAATTTATTTTGATAAACTTTAAAATAATTTTTTTCAAGAGGAATATTGCTTGAGTCAAGATGTGTAACCTTCTACTGAGTTAGAGGGTAACAGCCACAGAGTTCCCCAGTTCGCTTGGTTGCTAAACAAAGACACGTCGGGCAGGAGAGGTCAGAATTTAAAATGGTGATGGATGCAGGATGATTGATTTTTGCAACCAGTTATTTTTATGGGTGCTGAGGCCCCTTTTCCTTTGGAGGAGGCAGCTGTTAGAGCCCAGCTACTTAACCCTCAGGCCTGGCCATGCAAACCTCCCGTAACTGGCCTTATGTGTCTTTCATGTTTGATACCTTTGGGGTTCACACGTCCACACAACATGCGGTTTACGGCAGCAGATACTTTGAGAAAACTGCCAGGCTCAGTCGGGCTGTTCCAAACTCTGCCTCACTTCGTCTAGACTGGGTCATGTGACGAAGTCTCCATGGCAACTAATGGCCAGGCCCTTCCCCCCTGCAAGGGGATGCTAAAGGTGTGGGAGAACAAAGAGATCAGGTGACCTCCTGGCTTGGGAAGGAGACAAAGCCCAGAGAGGAGGGGCTGGAGGGGGGTTGGCAGATTTGGAAGCTGGCTGGGAAATGGAGGGGAGCCCCCATGGGGCTCGGGCCTCCCAACGGGGCTGTGGCCTCCCTGGGGCCCCAGATGGACCTAACTAAAGAGAGTCCTGTTGTCTGTACCGGCCAGACCTGGTTTGGACTCTGTTCCTGTCATCTAAATAAACCTCTGTGTTACTGGCTGGCTGAGAGTCACGGCTGACTGCGAAGTGGGGGGGACAGGACCCTCTGGCTTCCCCAGGACCCCGCCTGGGCAGACGCGCTGTGGGAAGCGCACGAAGGGGCAGAGGATGCTGAATGCTCCAAGGAGAGACCCAGGAGGTGAAGCCGTGTGAGCTTCTTGCCCTGCAGATAGTCTGCTCCAAGGGAGAGGAGGCTCCCCAGAGTCCTGCCTGGATTTGTGGGGAGCAGTTCCAGAGCATCGCCCGGGGACTCTGTGACACCCCTCACTCCCGACCCGCAGCCCCTGCTATCCCAGTCCTGACCTCCAGACTCACAGCTCTGTTGGTGCCCCTCACTCCCGACCCACAGCCCCTGCTATCCCAGTCTCGACCTCTGGATTCACAGCTCTGCTGGTGCCCCTCACTCCCGAACTGCAGCCCCTGCTATCCCAGTCCTGACTTCCAGACTCACAGCTCTACTGGTGCCCCTCACTCCCGACCCGCACCCGCTGCGCTCCCTCCAGCTCTGACGGTGCCCCTCACTCCTGACCCGCAGCCCCCTGCACTCCCTCCAGCTCTGCTGGTGCCCCTCACTCCCGACCCGCAGCCCCTGCCATCCCAATCCTGACCTCCAGACTCACAGCTCTGCTGGTGCCCCTCACTCCTGACCTGCAGCCCCCTGGGTTCCCCCCAGCTCTAGTGGTGCTCCTCACTCCCGACCCGCAGCCCCTGCCATCCCAGTCCTGACCTCCAGACTCACAGTTCTGCTGGTGCCCCTCACTCCTGACCCGCAGCCGCCTAGGCTCCCCACTGAGCTCTCCAGTCACTGCGATGCCGGTGCCCCTCACTCCTGACCTGCAGGCCCCTGGGCTCCCTCCAGCTCTGCTGGTGCCCCTCACTCCCGACCCGCAGCCCCCTGCGCTCCCTCCAGCTCTGCTGGTACCCCTCACTCCCGACCCACAGCCCCCTGGACTCCCTGCTGAGTTCCCCAGTCACTGTGCTGCCAGTGCCCTTCACTGCTGACCCACAGCCCCTGCTATCCCAGTCCTACCCTCCAGACTCACAGCTCTGCTGGTGCCCCTCACTCCCGACCCGCAGCCCCCTGCGCTCCCCGCAGCTCTAGTGGTGCCCCTCACTCCCGACCTGCAGCCCCTGCCATCCCAGTCCTGACCTCCAGACTCACAGCTCTGCTGGTGCCCCTCACTCCCGACCCGCAGCCCCCTGCGCTCCCTCCAGCTCTGACGGTGCCCCTCACTCCCGACCCGCAGCCCCTGCCATCCCAGTCCTGACCTCCAGACTCACAGCTCTGCTGGTGCCCCTCACTCCCGACCCGCAGCCCCCTGCGCTCCCTCCAGCTCTGACGGTGCCCCTCACTCCTGACCCACAGCCCCTGCCATCCCAGTCCTGACCTCCAGACTCACAGCTCTGCTGGTGCCCCTCACTCCTGACCCGCAGCCCCCTGGGTTTCCCCCAGCTCTACCGGTGCCCCTCACTCCCGACCCGCAGCCCTCTGGGCTCCCTCCAGCTCTGCTGGTGCCCCTGACTCCTGACCCGCAGCCCCTGCTATCCCAGTCCTGACCTCCAGACTCACAGCTCTAGCGGTGCCCCTCACGCCCAACCCACAGCCCCCTGGGCTTTCCCCAGCTCTACCAGTGCCCCTCACTCCCGACCTGCAGCCCCTGCCATCCCATTCCTGACCTCCTGTGACGGTATGAGTATAATATAATATTTCATTGAAAGGTGACAGGGCCAGAAAGAGTTAATCAACTCACCTCACCCACTGACCTGACCCATGGGTGAACCTTAAGGACTGGTTAGGAAGATCTATAAATGAGCAGAGCTTTGAAATACAAGTCTGCATTGTTAGAGGTAGAAGGGGAGATGTTTGCTCAGTTCTTGTGATGTCAGCAAACAAGTCTTGTCTATTGCTGTAGTTTTAATTCAAAGATCAGAAAAGGAATATTAACATTTATGATGATACTTGAGTGAAATAGTATTATTGTCTCTGTGTCTCTTTGAAGGTTGTGCTAACCTGGATCTGAACTGTTTAATGGATAAATTACCCTGTGCTAATTGCCAGGATGTTTGGGAGAAGGAGTTAAGCCTGTTGTTTTCTCAGGCTGAAAGGCTGCTGGAAATGTATAAGAACCCTGGGACATGATCCTTCTTCATCTCAGATCTGCTTTGGATTTCAAGAGGGGGAAACCTTAAGCCATAAGGATTGAGATCCCGAGTCAGTGACTGGAGTCACCCTGAATATGGACATTGGACTATAACCTCTCGACCATTTCTAAAAGGACTTTTGGCAACTACGAGCTCACCTCATCTATGCATCTGAACCTCAAGAATTGAATTCAAGTCTGTCTGTATATTGATCTTTTAACCAACACTCACTCTCTTTTCTTTTTTAATAAATTCTAGCTGAATTAATAACAATTGGCTGTGGCGTGTATTTTGGGTAAGATCTAAGTTATAATTGAACCTGGGTATGTGGCTGATCCTTTGGGATTGGAAGAACCTTTTCTTTTATATGATGAGATCAGAGTTTCAGGAATCATCATCATATTTGACGTGTGTGTCTGGATGGAGGCCTGAGGCTGAGCACTTTAAGGGAACTGCGTTGTTTGGACGTCTGAGTAACCAGTGAGGTGCTACAGAAGCTGTTTTGTGCTGGCTGGTAAATCTAAGTATTATACTAACCACCAGCATTTGGGGTTTGTCTGCCCCGTTTTGTTTGCAGTTCACCCTGATTGAGTGATCTCAGCTGGCTCCCACGGGCAGCACTGTCACACTGCTCCTTTCTAGTCTCACTACTACACATCTAACATTAGTATAGAATGTAATACATACCTATACCAACACCTGCCGGAGGTCCGCTGGTAAGGTGGATTCGGCGGCATGCCTGTGGGAGGTCTGCCAGTCCTGTGTAACCACCACCGAATTGCCACTGAAGCCCCGGGACTGGCAGAGCTCCCGCAGGCATGCCGCCTAATCTCCATTACCAGGGGACCTCCTGCAGGCAGGCTGCCAAAGGCAGCCTGACTGCCACCCTCACAGCGATCGGCAGCCCCCTCCCTGCTCTGACCACTCGACCCCACTCCCCTCCCAGGGTGGTGCAGGGGTCACTGGGTCTGTGTCCCAGCTCTGCTAAGGGCCTTGACTGATTTTCCCAAAGTGCTTCCTTCTGAATCCAGCACATCTGCTCCCCCCTCCGCCCGGTCACTGCCCACCCCCGTGTGGGGGCACCAGCACTGTGCCGGGTCGTGATGAGAAATTGTCCAAGCTGACCCAGGAGAGACGTGTGTGTCCCTGCTTCCCCCTGCTGGTGGGGCTGAGCACTATGTGTGTGTGTGTGTGTATGTGTGTGTGAGTGCATCTGTGACACTGTTTGTATCAGTGTGTTGCTGGGATAAGCAGTAGGAAATGGATTTGCAGGATTTTGTATTCTGCAGCCAGTGACAGACACACACACACACACATGCACAAAGGGACTCACCACAATCCCAAGAACACTCACACACCACACACCCAGAGGGACATGCTATCCCAACCCCCAAAGACAGCAACAATCACCCCCCCCCACACACACACCATAATATTCACAATCATGCTCAGAGATACAACTGCACTCAGTTCACTCCTACTGCTCCAAATACAAGGACCTCCTGCCCCACACAGCCTGTGCCAAGGCCTGTGGAACTCACTGCCACTGGACAGCTACCAATGAGAATGATCCCCTCATGCAGGATCATGTGCTTGGTCCCCCACTCCCTCTCAGGGTGCGCTGTGCGGCATGGCTGGGGATTGTGCAATGGCCCAGCACCAGGCAATGCAGAACGGACACCACACACCCTGCCCTCACCTGAGCTGCTCTCCAGGTGCATTGGAGCCCAGCACCCCACACCTTGGCACTCCTGCCCCACAGAGGGGAGAAGGGTCAGGCCAGCCAGCCCTTTTAAGATGGGGAAATCACCACCAGGGTCGACGGTATGGGGGCTGTGACATACAGAGAAACGGTTGTCGTGCCGGCAGAGGGCAGCAGAGCATGCGCACACACACACAATTGCAAACATACACAAACATATGCATGAATCCAGCCACACACACACACACTTGCTAATGTACACAAACACCCGCACAAATCCAGCCAACACCAACACAAGCCTGGGAGCCAGGGGAGCAGAGCAGGCTGGGGCCGGGTCACTCCACTTACCATGCAGTGAGTGCAGGGGTGGGGGCCATGGGGAAGAGCCGGGCAGCCCCCCCTGCAGCAGCTCCCCACCCCAGCTCACCTCCGCTCCGCCTTCTCCCCTGAGCACGCCGGCGCAGCTCCACTTCTCCCGCCTCCCAGGCTTGCAGTGCCAATCAGCTGTTTAGTGCCGCAAGCCTGGGAGGGGAGGAGAATCAGAGCAGGGGCGGCGTCCTCAGGGGAGAAGACGGAGCAGAGGTGAGCTGGGACAGGGAGTGGTTCCCCTGCACGCACTCCCCCATTGCTGGCTGCACGCCCTCCCCCCCCCGTTACTTGCTGCAGGCAGCCCTCCCCCCGCACCTCCCAGCCCCCTGCCCCAGCTCACCTCCACTCCCCCGCCTCCCCTGAGTGCCATATTTGGTGCCCCCAACCACTTGGCACCCTGGGCAGCCGACTAGTTCGCCTAGTGGTTGCATCGGCCCTGGCCACTGCCTGTCAGCAGGATTCCTCCTCCTCCTCCTCAGTGAGACTAAATCTCCCCACCTAGACAGCCGGTCCGTCCGCTGCACCCCAGTCCCCCATGCCTGAGCCTCCCTGCCAAAACCCTGCACCTGGATCCAGAGAATTAAGTCTCACATCTCGCTGGGAACTCGACTTCTTGTGCCCAGAGAGTCTCGGCCCCCCTCAGTAGCTGACCTGAGAAACACAGTGTCTGCAAAAGCAGCAAAGAGTCGTGTGGCACCTTATAGACTAACAGACGTATTGGAGCATGAGCTTTCGTGGGTGAATCCCCACTTCGTCGGCTGCGTCAGTGTCGGCCTTTTCCAAAGAAGTGCCTGGAGGGCCTTTTCCTATGTAACCACATGGCCTAATGGATAAGTTGTCTGACTTTGGATCAGGCGATTGAGGGTTCGAGTCCATTCGTGGTTGTGCTTGTGCAGTTTTACCTTTGTGCTGAAAGTCCTGCTCCCTTCAGGGCTGGAACCTCTTCTTGGCCGCTCAGGCCAATGCTCTGGCTTCAGCTAGAGCCCCGGGAAGGAGTTGGGGGTTGGGTGTCACAAATGCTGGGGCATGAGCCCCAGGTGCTTCCAGTCTCACCTTTGCCCTTCCTGACTTGCCAAAGAAAATGGGCAGCTGCCCAGGCTAGCGTGTGGAGCAGTTTCCCTCTGTCCATGTCCTTGAGGGGGTTGCTACATAGCGCCTTTGGAGCCTGGATGTTTATCTGCTTCTCACCAGCTGGGGAAAAGGCTCTTGGGGTAAAATCTCCTGCCGCACTGCAAAAATGAGCACGGAGAGTCCTTCTCTCTGGTCACACACTCCCAGGGGTTAATCGCCTCCTGAAACTGTCTCTCTCTTCAGCCCACCTGGTCCCCGTCAGTCCCCCTTCGTTTTGCTGCTCCCCAGTCACTTACTGCAGGAAGCGCCGTCCACGGGGTGCAGTAGGTCCCACCGCTACCACCAGTTGTCACGGAGTGTGGGGGAGTCCGGCCCTGCACCCCTCTTCCTGGGACTCACAGTGACTCTCAGCCAGCCAGTAAAACAGAAGGTTTATTGGAGACAGGAGCACAGGCTACAGCACAACCAGGACACCTCAATCGAGTCCTTCTGGGGTTCAGGGTGCTTGGATCCCAGCATAGGATTCCCTGAACTCTCCCCCCCAAGCCCCAAACCGAAACTGACCCAACCCCCTCCAGCTGGCTCCCTGGCTTTGTCTAGCTCCCCGGGCAAAGGTGTGGACCTCCCCTCCCCCCTCCTTAGCTCATGGTACAGGCTGAATACCTGTCCCTCACCTAAAATCCTCCCTGGCTCTCCCATCTCCCACAGAGACAGCCCCTACTCTATCACAGCAGGTCAGGAGTGGGATAGCAGGGGCTGCGGGTCGGGAGTGAGGGGCACCTTATCACCATGAGCTGCTCCCCGCCAGGCATCACACCCCAGTCACACACCTTTAGTCACTATGCAGCTCAGTGGCAATCACTGCCCCGAAGTGACTCCGGTGTAGGCACCCACAGCACGAACTCCCCACACCGGATTCTGTCCACACGCAGAGAATTCTCTCCGCCGGGCTCCTTCGGTTCCTCTCGCTGCTCTCCGTCCTGCTGCCAGATACTGCTCATTTGCATATCCCCGCCCATGGACACGTGACACCTTCTGTCGTTTTGGTCTCAGGTGAATGAGTTGCCTGCCGGGAGTGAGCACGTCACCACACGTCACAGCCATCGGGCGGGTATCGTCTGTGAGCCCCGCGCTGGGGGCGGGGCTTCAGGGAGAGACCCAGCCCCATAGACAGCCTGGGGCAGGGAGCTATTGGGGGAAGGGATGAGGGGATGGGGGGAGAAGGGGGGAGGGAGGGATCCAGCCCTATAGACCTGTAGGGGCAGGGAGATATTGGGGGTAGGAGGGGAGAAGGGGGGTTGGCAGAGACCCAGCCCAGGGTGCAGTGGAAATGGGGTGGTTTGGAGGGAACTGGGGAGGAGAAGAGACACAGGGCAGGACACACCTTGGGACAGCGAAACTGACTCACTCCCAGTACATGCAGGGCAGGGCGGAGGCAGATCATGCTGGTCCCAGGGTAATTTTGGGGGGTTCTGATGCCCCACTCAGCCGGGGGGCTCCCCTGTGGGCTGAGGAGCCCTGGGGTGGGGCGGGTGCAGGGGCTGGGTGTGTGTGTCAGGCTGGGGGAGCTGCCTGGGCAGAGGGGCTGGAACTGGGGGGGGGGGCTGCAGCAGCCCCTGACTTGACGTGGTTTCCATCACACCCAGGGGTTACAGTTGGTTCAGTGGCTCAGCACCCTCCACTATACAGATTGTTCTGGCACCACTGGCCTAGGGTCACTGTCTAGTGCTCAGGGCCTGCCTGGCTCTCCTAGAGCAGGGCGAGCGCCCAGCTCTCCTGGGGCAGGGCTGGCGAGAGCTCTGGACAGATACTAACAGTGCCGGGGAGCCTGGACGAATATTAGTTGGACAGAGGAGCCTGGGGCAGTTTTATCAGAGAGCAGAAATGAATCCCGAACACAGCACTGGAGCTGCAGTGCTCAGCGCGTGGGCCTGGGTCTCCTGCACAGTCTCCCTGCCCCCCCCCCCTCGTGGCATAACAAGATCCCTGCAGAGAAGCAGAGGTGCGGGAACGAGGGCTGCGGCGGGGGCTGCAGCACCCCCATGTCTCACTGTGCAAAGCTCCAGGTGCTGTGGGAACAAAGCCAGCATTATTGTGCGATTCCAGAGAACCCCAGAGCTGTGCTGCCCCTGTGCAGTGTGAGCGGGAATGGCACGTTTTCACACTGCTTGTGAACACCAGGGCCCGTGCAACCATTTGGGCAAACTAGGCGGCCGCCTAGTGGTTGGTGGCGCCTAATAGCCCCCTCAGGCGAGAAGGTGGAGCAGAGATGAGCTGGGGGGCGCGCGGGGAGGGCTGTCCCCAGTAACGGGGGATTGAGGGCGCACAGGGGAACCGCTGCCCACCCCAGCTCACCTCCACTCTGCCTCCTCCGCCGAGCACACAGCCCAGCTCTAATTCTCCTCCAGTCGGCGTCGGAAGCCTGAGCGGGGAGGAGAATTAGAGCGATGCCGGTGTGCTCAGTGGAGGGGGTGGAGCAGAGGTGAGCTGGGGCGGGCTCCCCAGGCAGGCTTAGCTTCCGCAGGCAGGGGCGGCAGGTTATATCTGTGTGCGGTGCCCGGGCTCCAGGAATATTCAGGGCTGGGGGCCCTGCTCCAGCAATATTTCGAGCTGGGTCTCTCCCCCGGCCCTGAGCCTCCCCAATGCCCCAAACCCTCATCCCCAGCCAGAGCCCTCATCCCCCCGCACCCTAATCCTCTGCCCCAGCCCTGAGCCCCCCTGCAGCATGAACCCCTCATCCCCCCGCACCTAATCCTCTGCCCCAGCCCTGAGCCCCCCCGCGCAGCATGAACCCCTCATCCCCCTGCACCCTAATCCTCTGCCCCAGTCCTGAGTCCCCTCCTGCATCATGAATCCCTCATCGTCAGCCCCACAGCCCTCACCCCTGTATTCCCTCCTATCCCCAAACTCCCTCCCCACAAGGTGCACCCCTCCCCCTTCCCACATACCCCTTCCCAACCCCAAACTCCATCCCAAAGCCTGTACCCTTCACCCCCTCCTGCACACCCACCCCCTGCCCCAGCCCCGAGCCTGCACCCAAACTCCATTCCAAAGCCTGCACCCCTCCTGCACCCTAATCCCCAGCCCAGGATCTGCACCCCTGACCTCCCCCTCCCGAGCCCCCTCCCAGAGCATTAGGCAGGTGGGAGCAGAGTTTGGGGGTGCAGAGTTGGGGGGCGGGTTCTGGGCACCACCAAAATTTCTACAAACTTGCCACCCATGTCTACAGGAGGTCTCCCCAGGCAGGGTAAGCTGCCGTGGCAGGGGGTGGGGTGGGGAGGAAGTCTCCCCAGGCAGGGTTAGCTGCCACGGGGGGATGGGGGGAGTAGTTGCTGCAGGGGGGCTCCCCGCGTGCGGGGCTGAGTTAGCTGCGGGGGGTGGGGGAACGGACAGACGCGGTTAGCTGGGTGGGAGGGTGCAAGGTGGAAGTTTCACCTAGGGCCCAAAACTTCCTTGCACCCGCCCTAGGGCTTTCCGCACCCTGACAGGCTGATTAGGGCACCTGCAGCCAATCAAGGCAGAGCTAATCAGGCCACCTGGGTTTAAAAAGGAGCTCACTTCAATTTGTGGTGTGCATGTGAGGAGCTGGGAGTAAGAGGTGCAAGGAGAGGGTGAGGCTGTGCTGTGCTGTGCTGTGCTGTGCTGTGCTGTGCTGTGCTGTGCTGTGCTGTGCTGTGCTGTGCTGTGCTGTGCTGTGCTGTGCTGCTGGAGGGCTGAGGAGTACAAGCGTTATCAGACACCAGGAGGAAGGTCCTGTGGTGAGGATAAAGAAGGTGTTGGGAGGAGGCCATGGGGAAGTAGCCCAGGGAGTTGTAGTTGTCAAGCAGCTGTTACAGGAGGCACTATAGACAGCTGCAATCCACAGGGCCCTGGGCTGGAACCCGGAGTAGAGGGCGGGCCCGGGTTCCCCCCAAACCTCCCAACTCCTGATCAGACACAGGAGGAGTTGACCCAGACTGTGGGTTCCACCAGAGGGGAAGATCACTGAGGTGAGCAAATCTGCCAATAAGTGCAGGACCCACCAAGGTAGAGGAGGAACTTTGTCACAGCCTCTAATTGCGGTGTTTTTAAACTATCTGCATGCTGCTTGCAGGCTCCTAACACTTACCACAGCAGCTCCTTTTAATTTCCATCCAACCATCTGTACTTACGCCGATAGGTTGACTTTAGGTCTTTAACTTTGATTGGTAGCTGAGAAGATGGTAAATTGGACAGAAACCTCTTCATTTCCTTGTTGTTTCCTGACTTCTTTATTCATCACCTTTTCCTTATTTCCCAGCAGATTGACTAGATCTGGGTGCTAGCAGGGGGACCTGACGGGCTCCTTATTTTCTGATTTCTTTCGGAAGCATTGAACTTGCCAGGGCACAGTCAGAACCTGGATGCTCATGTAAATGTAACACCTCGTGCTCAGCTTTAGTTCTGTTTCTCAGCTCTTTTGGAAAATCGATCTTTAGTCTGACATGTAGCATCGTTGCATTAGGAGATGGCTAATTAATAAGACCATAAAACTTGGCAATCAAATGGAACCTGAAGTCCACAGAAGAGCCCGAAAGGCCCTTGGGGAGTGAAGTGCAAGTTGAGGAAGACTTCCCTGCACAGCTTCTCTCTCAATTCTCGTTTTCCTGTATTGAGCGCAAAAGTCGGGAATCAGCTCAGGTTAGGGTTATACCATGTGTGTGCAGTGGTTAGACAAGGAACTGGACTGGTATGGAGCAAAACTATCTTATGTGTGCCTGATGACTGTACGTTTGAGAAGGGGCAGAAAAGAGCATTGGGGCTGCGGTACAGCGCTTGCATAGGCTTTCTTTGGCCTGTTTTGCTGTAAGAGTTAACAGTGAGAGATTGTTAGTCACAGGTCAGTGGGTGGGTTTATGCAAATTAGAAGCGTACAGGGAAACCAGCAAGAGGAAGGAGGGTGAAAGACTTCTCTGTCTTTGAACAGAATTGTGTGTTAAGGGCTCTTGCTTTGAATTCTTCCAGTGGAGTCATTTCGGGGAAGTGATCATCACTTCAAGTTACCTAGTTATCAAAGTGTCGGGAATGGTGTTTGGTGCATGTCCGGGAGCTCCTCGTGCTGAAGTAGAAAGCAGTGGGGGAAGAGCAGCTGCCTAGCATCCGAGACTCTCAGCATCACTTCTTGGCTCCTGAAAGCTAAGATCAAGCGTAGTAAACCAACCAAACTGAACTCTGCCCTAGGAGGGTTATCCTATCATCATTATCCAGTCTGCTCATTTATTCATGCCCATGACTATCCATAACCTGTTTGTATGAGTGATGTACTCTCACTGCTTGCTGTCTGTACCCTCAACTCACCCACCATATACCCTGCATTGGGGACATGACAGACTTATGTCATCCAATACCAAAACACTAACATCCCCCTACAACCTGTATGTTACCCCCAATGACACAATAACTGATGCTTCAAACACTTTGTATTGTTTATTTTTAAATATTCTCTAAAACTTTAAATCTGTTCTTATCAGTTTAATATCTGATAGGTCCTTTATTTGAGGACTGTATGTTAAATTGATTTTTTGAAACAAGGAGATGGAATAGGAGCTTGTTCTGTCCACCCCATGCATTGACCTGGTATTGCACTATCTCCAGGACCAGTGCCTCTCCTTCTGGGGAGAATTGTGTGGTTAAAAAAGCAGAAAAAGTTTCACTCTAAAAATGCTGATTTGAGGATTTTTTTTAAAGTAGTTGAAAAATCAGGTCTTTTTAGCCCTTTGGTTTCTTCATGACCACATATTGTTAAAATTTGTTGGGAGTGTTTTTCTGAGTCTACAGATGTGAGTTTCTTTGCCTTGCTGGAGGATTGTTTTAAAAACTGGAATTCTTCTGTTTGCTGTGAGTCTTTTCAACAATATGAAGGACAAATGCGTTTTGGACTGAGGGTCTGTTTGGTAATATTCGAGGTCACATGTATATCAATAACTGGATGAGTTACACAGACTTCTCCCCACCCAGCCTACGTTCCATGTATCTTGACTGAGCCTGTCGCCCACCATCCCAGAGCAGAAGCCTGAAGCCTGAGCCCCACCGCACGTGGGAAGGTGGGGAACTCCCACTGGTTGCCGGCTCCTGCAGTGTTTATGACTCCGGAAGGGGGTAGGGACCAGCCCCTGCAGGCAGCCCAGGGGATGAGCTGCTGCTTTGCTGCCCCTGACTCCTGAGTTGAACCCCTACCCTGAGCCCCTTGCTGCATCCTGCACCCCAACCTCCTGCAACAGCGCTCCTGCACCCCAAACCACTGCCCTGAGCCGCCTGCCGCACCCTTCTTCCAATCCCAAAGGATCAGCCACACACCCATGTTCAATTATAGCTTAGATCTTACCCAAAATACACGCTACAGCCAATTCTTATTAACTAAGCTAAAATTTATTTAAAAAGAAAAGCGAGAGAGTGTTGGTTAAAAGATCAATATACAGACAGACAGACTTGAATTTAATTCTTGAGGTTCAGATGCATAGCAGAGGTGAGCTTGTAGTTGCCAAAAGTCCTTTTAGAAATAGTCCATAGGTTATAGTCCAATGTCAATATTCAGGGTGACTCCAGTCAATGACTCGGGATCTCAATCCTTATGGCTTAAGGTTTCCCCCTCTTGAAACCCAAAGCAGATCTGAGGCTGTGGCTACACTTAGCGCTTCAAAGCGCTGCCGTGGCAGCACTTTGAAGCACTAAGTGTAGTCAAAGCGCCAGTGCTGGGAGAGAGCTCTCCCAGCGCTGTCCGTACTCCACCTCCCTGTGGGGAATAACGGACAGCGCTGGGAGCCGCGCTCCCAGCGCTGGGGCTTTGATCACACCGGCGCTTTGCAGCGCCGCAATTTGCAGCGCTGGAGAGGGTGTTTTCACACCCTGCTGCAGCACTGCAAATTTCTAAGTGTAGCCAAGCCCTGAAATGAAGCAGGATCGGCCTGAGAAAACAATAGGTTTAACTTCTTCTCCCAAACATCCTGGCAATTAGCACAGGGTAATTTACCCATTAAACAGTTCAGATACAGGTTAGCACAACCTTCAAAGAGACAGAGACAATAATACTATTTCACTCAAGTATCATCATAAATGTTAATATTCCTTTTTTGATCTTTGAATTAAAATTACAGCAATAGACAAGACTTGTTTGCCTACATCAGAAGCCCTGAGCAAACATCTCCCCTTCTACCTCTAACAATGCAGACTTGCATCTCAAAGCTCTGTTCATTTACAGATCTTCCTAACCAGTCCTTAAGGTTCACCCATGGGTCAAGTCAGTGGGTGAGGTGAGTTGATTAACTCTTTCTGGCACTGTCACCTTTCAATGAAATATCATATTACACTCATAACGTCACAGGAGGTCAGGAATGGGATGGCAGGGGCTGCGGGTCGGGAGTGAGGGGCACCACTAGAGCTGGGGGGAACTCAGGGGGCTGCAGGTTGGGAGTGAGGGGCACCGTCACAGCTGGTGGTAGGCCAGAGGGCTGTGGGTCGGGAGTGAGGGGCACCGGGATCGCAGTGACTGGGGAGCTCAGCGGGGAGCCTAGGGGGCTGTGGGTCAGGAGTGAGGGGCACCAGAAGAGCTGTGAGTCTGGAGATCAGGACTGGGATAGTAGGAGCTGCGGGTCGGGAGTGAGGGGCACCGTCAGAGCTGGAGGGAGCGCAGGGGGCTGCGGGTCGGGAGTGAGGGGCACCATCAGAACTGGAGGGAGCGCAGGGGGTTGCGGGTTGGGAGTGAGGGGCACCAGCATCGCAGTGACTGGGGAGCTCAGCGGGAAGCCTAGGGGGCTGTGGGTCAGGAGTGAGGGGCACCAGTAGAGATGTGAGTCTGGAGATCAGGACTGGGATAGCAGGGGTTGCGGGTTGGGAGTGAGGGGCACCACTAGAGCTGGGGGGAACTCAGGGGGCTGCAGGTCGGGAGTGAGGGGCACCAACAGAGCTGTGAGTCTGGAGATCAGGAATGGGATAGCAGGGGCTGCGGGTCGGGAGTGAGGGGCACCAGGAGAGCTGGGGGGAACCCAGAGGGCTGCAGGTCGGGAGTGAGGGGCACCAGCAGAGCTGTGAGTCTGGAGGTGAGTGCTGGGATAGCAGGGGCTGCGGGTCGGGAGTGAGGGGCACCATCATAGGTTGAGGGAGCGCAGGGGGCTGCGGGTCGGGAGTGAGGGCACCAGCAGACGTGGAGGGAGCCCAGGGGCCTGCGGATCAGGAGTGAGGGGCACTGTCAGAACTGGAGGGAGCACAGGGGGTTGCAGGTCGGGAGTGAGGGGCACTGGCGTCACAGTAACTGGGGAGCTCAGCGGGGAGCCTAGGGGGCTGTGGCTCAGGAGTGAGGTGCACCAGAGGAGCTGTGAGTCTGGAGATCAGGACTGGGATGGCAGGGGCTACGGGTCGGGAGTGAGGGGCACCAGCAGAGCTGTGAGTCTAGAGGTCAGGACTGGGATAGCAGGGACTGCGGGTCGGGAGTGAGGGGCACCACTATAGTTGGGGGGAACCATGGGGGCTGCAGGTCAGAAGTGAGGGGCACCAGCAGAGCTATGAGTGTGGAGGTCAGGACTGGGATAGCAGGTGCTGCGGGTCGGGAGTGAGGGGCACAGTCAGGGCTGAAGAGAGCGCAGGGGCTGCACGTCGGGAGTGAGGGGCACCAGCAGAGCTGTGAGTGTGGAGGTCAGGACTGGGATAGCAGGGGCTGCGGGTCGGGAGTGAGGGGCACCAGCAGAGCTGGAAGGAGCCCAGGGGGCTGCGGATCAGGAGTGAGGGGCACCAACAGAGCTGTGAGTCTGGAGGTCAGGACTGGGATGGCAGGGGCTGCGAGTCGGGAGTGAGGGGCACTGTCAGAGCTGGAGGGAGCGCAGGGGGCTGCGGGTTGGGAGTGAGGGGCACCAGCAGAGCTCTGAATCTGGAGGTCAGGACTGGGATAGTAGGGGCTGCGGGTCGGGAGTGAGGGGTTTCACAGAGTCCCCGGGCGATGCTGTGGAACTGCTCCCCAGAAAGCCAGACAGGACTCTAGGGAGCCTCTTCTCCCTTGGAGCAGACTGTCTGCAGGGCAAGAAGCTCACACGGCTTCACCTCCTGGGTCTCTCCTTGGAGCATTCAGCATCCTCTGCCCCTCCGTGCGCTTCCCACAGCGCGTCCGCCCAGGCGGGGTCCTGGGGAAGCCAGAGGGTCCTGCCCCCCCCACTTCGCAGTCAGACGTGACTCTCAGCCAGTCAGTAACACAGAGGTTTATTTAGATGACAGGAACAGAGTCCAAACCAGGTCTGGCTGGTACAGACAACAGGACTGTCTTTAGTTAGGTCCATCTGGGGCCCCAGGGAGGCCACAGCCCCGTTGGGAGGTCCGAGCCCCATGGGGGCTCCCCTCCATTTCCCAGCCAGCTTCCAAATCTGCCAACCCCCCTCCAGCCCCTCCTCTCTGCGCTTTGTCTCCTTCCCAGGCCAGGAGGTCACCTGATCTCTTTGTTCTCCCACACCTTTAGCATCCCCTTGCAGGGGGGAAGGGCCTGGCCATTAGTTGCCATGGAGACTTCGTCACATGACCCAGTCTAGACGAAGTGAGGCAGAGTTTGGAACAGCCCGACTGAGCCCGGCAGTTTTCTCAAAGTATCTGCTGCCGTAAACCGCATGTCGTGTGGACGTGCAAACCCCAAAGGTATCAAACATGAAAGACACATAAGGCCAGTTACGGGAGGTTTCCATGGCCAGGCTTGAGGGTTAAGCAGCTGGGCTGTAACAGCTGCCGCCTCAAAAGGAAAAGGGGCCTCAGCACCCATAAAAATAACTGGTTGCAAAAATCAATCATCCTGCATCCATCACCATTTTAAATTCTGACCTCTCCTGCCCGACGTGTCTTTGTTTAGCAACCAAGCGAACTGGGGAACTCTGTGGCTGTTACCCTCTAACTCAGTAGAAGGTTACACATCTTGACTCAAGCAATATTCCTCTTGAAAAAATTTATTTTAAAGTTTATCAAAATAAATTCTGTTTGAAATAGAAATAATTACAGTCTACACCAGGGCTCTATTTTCATACATGCTATTTCTCTCCCATGTTTCCCCACTCTAATTCCTTTGGAGTGAGGTTTCACTTTTCAAGATTAGCCACCATTTCCGATATAGTAGGAGGGGCAGGGAGAGAACTAGAAGAAAACTTTCAGTGTTACAATATAATTCAGGTTATCACATAATCAGCCTCTTACTTTACACTAATTAACTTCATGTTTAATTTCATTGTCGCTGGTAACAACTTATTCAAAGATTACAAAATATAAACCTATAGGGCAGTTTTCTCTTAATTCCCATTTCCACCAGTGAGCTTTGAGTGAAATCACATTCTGCAATAATCTAGGAGCCTTCCATTTCTGTGAGTTCATTTCGCCCTGGGTCTTCTCCCATGAGTGTGGGTGGAAGGGCTCTCATGCTAGTGGGAAGGCTGCATCATAAGAAAAACCACCTGTGCTCTATTTTCACACTTTCTAATCTTTCAAAGTCGCAGGAGGTGGAGAAGTGATACAAATGCATAAGACTTAATAGCAAAACAAAGAGACCAAACCATGGAGTCAGGACTCAGCATTCATGTATCCTGCAGCCTCTACTTGGAATCTGATACATTCAGTCATTGGCTACCATCATTTGCCCAGCATGGAAGTGCTTCTTGTCCAGCAAGTCAGCCAGATTGGGACCCACAGGCATGGAATGGCTCTGAAGGAATCAGCTGTTTCTCTCTGTGCTTCATGAAACTTTGGATCCAAATGGTAAAAGACAGTTGTTCCTAATTTAATCATGGCGTCCTTCAGGAGTGTGACCAATGACACTTAACTAGGGAGCAGCGTTCTAAAAATAGTTTACCTGGGCCACAGGTCACCATAGCTTCCATCTCTAGGGTGAAAATCAAAATCTGCAGTTTCTACCTGAATTCTTGTCAAATCTTTGACCTTTCCTGGAGTAATTTTACAAATCTCTGGTGTAGAATTCTTCACCAACCACACAACGTATCAATAGTGATAGTGAGGTACAACTCCCCCAAATATGCCCTTTCATTTCTTTAATCTGGTGGCACAGATTTAAATTAGGGACTAAATTCAGGTGCGGCTTAGAATCCCTGTAAAACACCAAATGTTAGGTATCTATGGAAAATAGGTCTCTTTCTGCAGCTATGTCACATTCAACACGGATTTCATTTTCTACATATTTGCAGCATCTCCCAGGGGTGAGCTGAACAGAAACATCACTTCCATTTTCCCCCATCCCCACCTAGACAGGAATTGCATTTCCCAAATAATAGGCAACACACACCTGATTAGGAAGGAGATCTCTTCAGGAGTCACATCCTGCAGGGCCCGGGCCACAACTGCTTTGGGGGCCAAATGCAGGGGTATCGTGCTTAGTTCCAAGCCATTTACTAGGGACTCGTCTTCCCAGCCCTTTAGAAAAAATACTGACCTAACCAATTGAACCACAGGGGGGTTGGGATGGTGATGGGGAATAAGAACAGGGAGCTGCAAAAGGCAGAAGCAGGCAACTCATCTAGGGGATCTGAGAGGCCACGGGGAACATGGTGCAAAGGTCACTCTGTGGGAATTCGCAATTGTGATTTTTTTTAAAAAACAATCTTTGTCCAGCCGGAATCAAGGCATTTCTTACAATTCTCTCATATGTGGATTTTCTGATGTCTAACAAGGTTTGAGCTCTGATTGAAGCGTTTCCCGCACTCAGAGCACATGTAGGGTCTCTCTCCTGTGTGGATTCTCTCATGTGTGATGAGGGCTGAACGATCCATGAAGCGTTTCCCACACTCAGAGCATCCATAGGGTTTGTCACCTGTGTGAAATCTCTGATGTATGCGAAGGACTGATCTATAACTGAAGCATTTCCCGCACTCCGAGCATGTGTAGGGTGTCCATCCAGTATGGATTTGCTGATGTCTAATAAGGCTTGAGCCCTGGTTAAAGCTTTTCTCACACTCAGAGCACGTGTAGGGCGTCTCTCCTGTGTGGATTCGCTGATGTGAGATGAGGACTGAGTTATAACTGAAGCGTTTCCCACACTCAGAGCACGTGTAGGGTTTTTCTGCTGTGTGGGTTCTCTGACGTCTAATAAGGCTTGAGTTCCGATTGACGCTTTTCCCGCACTCAGCGCATGTGTAGGGCGTCTCTCCAGTGTGGATGCTCTGATGTCTGATAAGGTGTGAGCGCCGATTGAAGCTGTTCCCACACTCATGCCATGTGTAGTGTGTCTCTTCCAAGTTGATGCTCTCACGTGTAATAAGGTCTGAGTGGCTACTGAAGCTTTCCTCTGGCCTCTGCTGAGTCTCACAGGCTTTTGCTTTTTCTGGGAGTGCACAACTCCCGGAAACATTCCCTTTGGGTCTTTCTGATAACGTCCCATGTGGTTCTACTTGCTCAGCATCTTCCTGCTGGGGTGTCTCCTCGTTCTCACTTGCCATCCCACCACCTGATGGGAGACAGAGAGAATCCAGACATAGGTCACTCCCTGTGCCGGAGAGAAAAGAAATCTCAGAGAGAGGAATGGAAAAAGGTGTGAACAAACCAAAATGTGTGCGGGAGAGATCAAACCTATCAGGAGCTGATTTTCCCCAAACCCTTCCCCAGAGCAGAGAGAGGAAGGGATCAGTTCTGGGTGTGCATTTCACCAGAACTCTCAGGGGAAAGTGAGATTGGGGAGGGACCTGCTGCCAACTGTCAGTCAGGATAGGTGGGAAGCCATGAGTGACATCTGCCTAATGATTCCACATCTGCAGGGAACAGTTCTGAACTTGGAGCGCTTACAACTTGCAGAGTCTTTGTAGGGCATCCCAAATGTTTCCTGTATTCACAGACAGTTATTGAGATGGTTCACCCAATTCCTTACCTGTGCACACAGCTCTCGGGAGCACTTTTTTCTAGAGCCATAGAGGTCTGAGACCCACGGCTGTTCCCCTCATTCCAGGTGCAAGATCACATCAGGTTTGGAAACTGGAAACCCTGGGAAGGGAAAGAAAACAAGGGAGGTCAGTGGAATTTGTGGGATACTTGTCACAAGGAATATTCCACGGTTTTAACCCCAGCTCATTTTTAAGACGTAACACCCCAAGGCCGGCTTCCTTGGCTCAAAGTGGCAGGAGAGTTATTATTATAACTCATATTCATGACCTTAGTGCCTAAGAACCAACAAACCATGGGCCCCTGTTGTGCTGGGCACAGCACAAACCCAGAATAGAAGATGGCCCATGCCCTGAAGAATTTACAGTCTAAATAGACAAGACAGACACAGATGAGGGAAGAGGTGGAACCCGCCAGCAGAGTGAACTATCTGAAGGCGGAGGGACAGATCTGATGAACACAGGCATACATCTTGAGACTATTGTATTTAAATGTTATGACTAGGGCCAGTGTTTTCCAGAAATTGCTGCTATTCCTCTGGCTTCAACACTCCTATTTCCACCTGTGAGCTCTGCCAACAGGCCCAGCTGAACGACACTCCTGTTCAGAGACTGTTCCTCAGTCAATGCACAGAGCAAGTTTGTGCTGTGACACTGGGCAGACTGTTAAAACAGAGCAGGGTTTATTAGTCAACTGAAACACAGCATGGAAAGTCCTTAGATTAGCAAAGAGAAGCAAAGACGACAATATAGTCCATACAATATAGTCCATGTGTGTGTGTGGCTGGATACATATGTGTTTCTGTATGTTTGCAATTGTGCGTGTGTGTATGTGTGTGCAAATGCTCTGCTGCCCTCTGCCGGTGCAACAACCGTTTCTCTGTATGTCACAGCCCCCATACCGTCGACCCCAGTGGTGATTTCCCCATCTTACAAGGGCTGGCTGGCCTGACCCTTCTCCCCTCTGCGGAGTGTGGCGGGGGCTGCAGCTCACCCCCTGTGGGGCAGGAGGGCCCCGGTGCAGGGCACTGGGCTCCGATGCACCTGGAGAGCAGCTCAGGTGAGGTGGGGCAGGGCCTGTGGTGTCCGTTCTGCATTGCCTGGTGCTGGGCCATTGCACAATCCCCAGCCACGCCGCACAGCGCACCCCGAGAGGGGGCAGGGGGCCAAGCAGATGATCCAGCACGAGGGGGGTGAGGATGTGTGGTTGGGGGGAGGAAAAGCCTTGGGCTGCACTGGGGGGGTGCAGAGCAGGGGTGAGACCCCAAAAACCTGCAGCAAAGGGATGGACAGGTGGGGTGGGTGGATAGAAGAGGCAGGGGGACTAAAATCTAAAAGGGGAGTGTGGGGTCTAGTGGTCAGAGTCGGGGGGGGCAGGTTTGGTGGTCAGGATTCCTGGGTTCTATCTCCAGCCCTGGGAGGGGAGTGGGAGCCAGTGGTTAGAGTGTGTGTCGGGGGGGGGGAGCCAGGACTCCTGGGTTCTCTCCCTGGCTCTGACTCTCTCTTGTGCAATCCCTCGGCAGTTACCCAACTCGCCAGCATGTGGGAGTGAGGGGCTGGGGCCGGGTTGTGACACGGCCCGGAGTCCTGTGCTGCCCCTTTGTTACCCAAGCCGGGGCAGGGTGGGGGATGGCCTGGGAGACCCGCTAAGAAAGGTGCTTCTGGTGGGTTTGTGTGTGGGTCACGCTGCCCCCGGCTGGATAGACCCCTCTAGGTCAGAACCAGTCTCAGCCCGGGTCAGACCCTGGGAGCCCAGCCCCCTCTGTCGCCATGGCCATGTCTATTGGTCTCCTGGAAAGGTCCATTCTCTTTGGTAGCTGTCCAGTGGCAGTGAGTTCCACAGGCCTCGGCACAGGCTGTGTGGGGCAGGAGGTCCTTGTATTGGGAGGAGTGGGAGTGAACTGTGTGCGGTTGTGTATCTGAGCACGATTCTGAATAGTCTGGGGTGTGTGTGTGTGTGTGTGATTGTGAGTGTGGGTGTGATTGTTTCTCTCTTTGGGGGTTGGGCTAGCATGCCCCTCTGGGTGTGTTGTGTGTGAGTATTCTTGGGATTGTGTGAGTCCCTTTGTGCATCAATGTGTGTGTGTCACTTGCTGCAGGATACAAAATCCTGCAAAGCCACCACACACACACACACACACACACACACACACACACACACACACACACAGAGCGGGGCTCAGCCCCACCAGCAGGGGGCAGCAGGGACACACACGTCTCTCCTGGGCCAGCTTGGACAATTTCCCATCACAACCCGGCACAGTGCTGGTGCCCCCACATGGGGGTGGGCAGCGACTGGGCAGGGGGCGCAGATGTGCTGGATTCAGAAGGAAGCACTTTGGGAAAATCCGTCAAGGCCCTTAGCAGAGCTGGGACACAGGCCCAGTGACCCCTGCACCACCCTGGGAGGGGAGTGGGGTCGAGTGGTCAGAGCAGGGAGGGGGCTGGGCACCAGGACCCCTGGGTTCTATCCCTGGCCCAGGGAGTGGAGGGGGTCTAGAGCAGGGGGACTGGGAGCCAGGACTCCTGGGTTCCATAGGGGAGACTGTTTTTTCCTGTGCTTCCCTCCCTAGAGATCCCAGGCCAGACCCCTAGTGGAGAGTGAGTGGGAGCGGGGGAAGTTTCTCTCCCACTTCAGAAACACGATTCAACCCGCCCCACCATGGGCTGTGACATCATGGAACCCCCCCACCCCCGCCCCAAGGCAGACAGTAGAAGCCCCACCCCACCAGAGAAAGGTGGAGTCTAGATGCCCCACAGTACCCCCATTCATGGTTGCAAAGAAACCCCCATACAGCCCTCTGCTAGGACAGGATCTCCTGCTCCAACCTCTTTTCTTATCACCAGGAGCTGCTCCCGGCCAGGCACCACACCCCATTCACAGGCCTTTGGTCAATACGTAGCTCAGTAGCAATCACTGCCCCGAAGTGACTCCGGTGCAGGCACCCACAGCACGAACTCCCCACACCGGATTCTGTCCACACGCAGAGAATTCTCTCCGCCGGGCTCCTTCGGTTCCTCTCGCTGCTCTCCGTCCTGCCGCCAGACACTGCTCATCTGCATAACCCCGCCCATGGACACGTGACACCTTCTGTCGTTTTGGTCTCCGGTGAATGAGTTGCCTGCGGGGAGTGAGCACGTCACCGCACGTCACAGCCATCGGGCGGGTATCGTCTGTGAGCCCCGCGCTGGGGGCAGGGCTTCAGGGAGAGACCCAGCCCCATAGACAGCCTGGGGCAGGGAGCTATTGGGGGAAGGGATGAGGGGATGGTGGGAGAAGGGGGGAGGGAGAGACGCACTCCCATAGACCTGTAGGGGCAGGGAGATATTGAGGTCGGGAGGAGAGGGGGTTGGCAGAGACCCAGCCTGGGATGCAGGGGAAATGGGGTGGGGTGGAGGGAGCTGGGGGAGAGAAGAGACATGTGGGGGCGGGGGGTGAAACGTTGGTCCAGGGAATCTGAGTCACTCCATAGGCGGCAGGTTTGTATAATTTTTGGTGGGGCCCAAAATGGTGGTGCCCCCCCGCTCCCGCCCTGTAAGCCGATATAAAATGAAGCTACAACGCGTCAGCGCCACAAGATTACAAGGGTCAATTAAAAGTGGAAAGTCAGAAGCAGCACTTGCCTACTTCAATATACGGTATTATATTTTGTTGCATCTGTTGTGATGAAGTGGGAATGTTCTTAATATTTTCTCTGAATACTGTGTGGGTGCCTCAGTTTCCCCTGCAAGATGCCAACTGAAGGTGTTGGGGACAAAGAGATCAGGTGGCCTCCTTGTCCAGAAGAGACACAGAGGCCAGAGGAGGGAGTGTCAGTTTGGAGCTGGCTGGGGAAATTGGGAGAGACCCAGAACTTGGTTCTGGGCTCCCCACCCCCCAAGATGGACCTGACAGAGGGGTTCTGTTTTCTGTACCAACAAGCTCTGTTTAAACTGTGTTCCCGTCATCTAATAAACCTTCTGTTTTACTGTCTGGCTGAGAGTCACATCTGACTGCAGAGTTGGGGTGCAGCGACCTCTGGTTGCCCCAGGACCAGCCTGGGCAGACTCACTTTGGAAAGTGCATGACGTGGAAGGGCATGCTGAATGCTCCGAGGTCAGACCCAGGAAGGTGTAAGCTTCTTGCCCTGGAGACAGTATGCTCCGAGAGAGGAGGCTCCCCCAGAGTCCTGACTGGCTTTGTATGGAGATGTTCCAAAGCATCACAGCATCCCCTTCCACACCGTGCACTTCCCAGAAGTCCGCACAGGCACTGACACTCCCTCCTCCGGCCTTTGTCTCTTTTCCAGGCATTAGGAGGCCACCTGATCTCTCTGTTCTCCAACACCTTCAGTTGGCACCTTGCAGGGGAAACTGATTTGGGAGAAATGAAGTAAAAGCTGCCCAAACCGAGCTTGAGCACTCCTGAATTTTGAGGTGTTCAAATCTGGAAGGCAGGTGCTGGGGGTGGGAGAGGGCTGTGGGCTCCATGGGGGAGCATGGCAGCAACTGTCTGGAGCTGCATGGAGCCAGATACGCTGGTCTGAGTGGCACAGTAAGCGGTTTGGGGGTTGGAGAAGAGGTAGGGAGTTCCGGGGGGCAGTCAAGGGACAAGGAGCAGGGGGAGTTGGATGGGGCAGAGGTTCGAAGGGGCAGTCAGGGGACAGGCAGCAATTGGATAGGCATGGGAGTCTAAGAGGTTTATCAGGGGACAGGTAGGGGGTGCGGTCCTGCGGGGGGGAAGTTGGGTGGGGTCTCAGGAGGGGGCAGTTGGGGACAAGGAGAAGGGAGGCTTAGATAGGGGCTGAGGTCCCAAGGGGCAGTTAGGGGCAGGGGTCTCGGGAGGGGGTAATTGGGGAACAAGGACCAGTGGGGCTTAGATAGGGGGTGGAGGTTCTGGGGGGCAGTTGGGGCAGGGGTCTGGGGAGGGGGCAATCAGCGGACAGAGGCTGGGATTCAAAGGGCTCTGGGCTGCTGGCAGCCGCGGGGATCCCAGAGCCCTTTGAATCCCAGCCCCGGCTGGGAGTCAGAGGACTCTGGGCTGCCTGCAACCGCAGGGAGCCCAGAGCCTTTTAAATCCCAGCCGGGGCGGGAATCAGAGGGCTCTGGGCTGCCCGCTGCGGCGGGGAGCCCAGAACCCTTTAAATCTCAGCCGCTGCTGGGATTTAAAGGGCTCTGGGCTGCCTGCAACCGCGGGGAGCCCGCAGCCCTTAAAAACTCAGCCGCGGCAGGGATTTAAAGGGCTCTGGGCTGCCTGCAACCGGGGGGAGCTGAGACCCTTTTAAATCCCAGCCGCAGCCGGGAATCAGAGGGCTCTGCGCTGCCCGCTGCGGCGGGGAGCCCAGAGCCCTTTAAATCTCAGCCGCGGCTGGGATTTAAAGGGCTCTGGGCTGCCTGCACCCGCGGGGAGCACAGAGCTTTTAAAATCCCAGCCGCGGCCGGGAATCAGAGGGCTCTGGGCTCCCCGCCGCAGCAGGCAGCCCAGAGCCCTCTGATTCCCGTCCGCGGCTGGGATTTAAAAGGCTCTGGGCTGCCCGCAGCGGCGGGGAGCCCAGAGCCCTCTGATTCCCGGCCGCGGCTCGGATTTAAAAGGCTCTGGGCTCCCCGCGGTTGCAGGCAGCCCAGAGCCCATTAAATCCCAGCCACGGCCGGGAATCAGAGGGCTCTGGGCTGCCTGCTGCAGCGGGAAGCCCAGAGCCCTCTGATTCCCGGCCGCGGCTGGGATTTAAAAGGCTCTGGGCTGCCCGCCGCAGCAGACAGCCCAGAGCCCTCTGATTCCCGGCCGCGGCTGGGATTTAAAAGGCTCTGCGCTCCCCGCGTTTGCAGGCAGCCCAGAGCCCTTTAAATCCCAGCCGCGGCTGGGATTTAAAAGGCTCTGCGCTCCCCGCGGTTGCAGGCAGCCCAGAGCCCTTTAAATCCCAGCCGTGGCCGGGAATCAGAGGGCTCTGGGCTGCCTGCTGCAGCGGGAAGCCCAGAGCCCTCTGATTCCCGGCCGCGGCTGGGATTTAAAAGGCTCTGGGCTGCCCGCCGCAGCAGACAGCCCAGAGCCCTCTGATTCCCGGCCGCGGCTGGGATTTAAAAGGCTCTGCGCTCCCCGCGGTTGCAGGCAGCCCAGAGCCCTTTAAATCCCAGCCGCGGCTGGGATTTAAAAGGCTCTGCGCTCCCCCCGGTTGCAGGCAGCCCTGATCCCTTTAAATCCCAGCCGCGGCTGGGATTTAAAAGGCTCTGCGCTCCCCGCGGTTGCAGGCAGCCCTGCGCCCTTTAAATCCCAGCCGCCGCCGGGAATCAGAGGGCTCTGGGCTGTCTGCTGCGGCGGGCAGCCCAGAGCCCTTTAAATCCCAGCCGCCGCCGGGAATCAGAGGGCTCTGGGCTGCCTGCAACCGCGGGGAGCCCAGAGCCTTTTAAATCTCAGCCGCTGCTGGGATTTAAAGGGCTCTGGGCTGCCTGCAACCGCGGGGAGCCCAGAGCCTTTTAAATCCCAGCCGCAGCCGGGAATCAGAGGGCTCTGGGCTTCCCGCTGCAGCAGGCAGCCCAGAGCCCTCTGATTCCCAGCCGCGGCTGGGATTTAAAGGGCTCTGGGCAGCCCTGGCGGCGGCGGCGGTGGCAGCGGCGGGGGGGCGCTCCAAGCAGGGGAGAAAAAACATTGGTGGGGCAGAGCCCCTGCTTGGGATTTATTCATGGGGCTAAAGCCCCAGAGCCCCATATAAGTCGGCGCCTATGCTCCCAGGACATGCTGTGCAGGGAGGAGCACAGGGGCAGGGAGAGAGCCCCAGCCCCAGCCCCAGCCCCACAGAGCCCCAGAGGCAGGGCCGGCTCCAGACCCCAGCGCCAAGCAGGCGCGTGGGGCGGCATTGTCCTGGCAGGGTGGCATTTGGCTCCAGCGGACCTTCCGCAGTCATGCCCGCGGGAGGTCCACCGGAGCCCCGGGACGAGCGGACCTGCTGCAGGCATGACTGCGGAGGGTCCCCTCTTCCCGCGGCTCCGCCGCGCTGCGGGGGGGGGGGGGGGGGCGGGCAGGGCCGGGCCGAAACCGTATTTCCATATGGCTCCATCCAACAGTCCTCTCCTCCCGAGTGGGGAGAGACGAGGCCAAGGGAGAAGCAGGCGGTGGTGGGGGGTGAGGCTGGGCCAGCCCGGGACACACGAGTTCGCGTCAGGAGGCAGAGGGGGGCGGGGCGGGGATGAGGAGTTGCATTGGGGGGAGGTGTCAGGTTGACCCAGGGACCTGCTCTTACCTGGGCTGGAGAGAACGGAGGCGCCCCGGGGCAGGCTGGGAGTTGTAGTTCCTGGCTCGTCTCAGAGCGGAAGTGACGGACGGTTGCTCAGACAACGCGCCCCCTCCCGGTGCACTCTGGGAAGCGTAGTTCTCTCTCTCTCACACGCGGCCTCTATTGGAGGAGGGGCCGTTACTCGTCACTTCGCCGCGCCCCTCCCCGCTCCCTGATTGGCGGAGAGAGCGCGGGACAGAGACTCGGCGCGTGGCGGGAGGCCCCGGTTCCCTCGCCCCGAGGCTTTGCTGCCCCCCCCCCGGGCGCGCGCTGCGGCCGTTGGGATTCGAATCCCGTGTGCGATCCGGGCTGGGGCGGGGCAGAGGCAGCGCGGAGTGAAAGGGCTTCACCCCCCCCAGCCCCCCGCCCGCTGTGACCCTCCCTCCAGCCCCGCCCCCGGCGTCCCCTCTCCCACCCTGTCCACTCTGCCTGGCCTTTCCCTTCGCCCCCCCCCACCCTCAGCGTGCCACTCGCTTTGGGCACAGGATTAGAGATGCCCAGAACCCCCCTTATCACCCACTAGCTCCATTACTGCATCACCCAAAAGCCTTGCTCAGGGTCCACTATGCCTCCTTGTGCTGGGCACTGCAGGGACAATCAGAGGGACAGCAGGATGCATGAGGAAATAGATGAGTGTGTGAGGCAGATGGGTGAAGGGGGTGTGTGTGGCATACATTGGGGATGGATGGGAGGTTGAGAGTTTGACGGACAGCGGGACAGATGGAGAGCTGCAGGGACGGATGGTGACATCACAGGCTGGACTTTTGATGGGTTCAGCTCATGGCCGCTGGCCCTGTCATCTCCTGCCTGCATCTGCCCGTCTGACTCTGCCGCTGTCTCTCACAGGCAGCACTCAGCAGAGTCTGGCCCTGTCGTTACACTGGTGCCTACATCCAGTGCGCACCTGTGTGTTATGTGCTCCTGGAGAGCTCAGGCAGGGACAAGCGTGCGGCTCACGTCTGTTGAACCAGCTACTCCAAAACTGCCACAGATCTCCCCCTCCTTGGGCAGCAAGACCGTGGCCAGGGGGTTCCCTGTCCCTCCTCGCTGCCTGTTCAGCGCAGAGACCGAGGTCACCTGCCTTTGCCCAGCCTCTAGCGGGAGCTGCTCCAGCCCCGAATTGCTGGTATCCAGCCTGGCCAGAGTTGGTGCGATGTCCTAGCGGAGTCCATTCTTTCTCCCCTGTAGATGACGATTTTCCCCACTGCAGTTAGTTGCTCTTTCTCTGCTTCCCCATAGCCCCTCCCCAGTGATAGTGACCCCTGCTGGCCAGGCACGGGAGTGTCCTGTAGGTGCCTTCTTGTAGGAGCAGTGACTCCTGGTGGTGAGGGGCAGCAATGCCTGGCATGTATCCCCCCCAGCATTGCTGCAGCGACCCCTGGTGGCCACTGAGGGCAGTTGCCTATGTGACCCCACCACTGGCATTGCGCCTGTGAGCGCTGGTGGGTGGGTGAGGCAGGGCCCTGTATGTATATCAGCCATTGGGGCAGTGCCCGCTGCGTATCCCACTCTCATCTCGGTGACTCGTGTTGCCCAGGTGGGGCAGTCCCCTGTGTGTATTTACTCCCCTCAACCCCTGCATTGGGCCAGTGACCACTGGTAGCCAGAGGAGTCAGTGCCTGAGGTGTGTTCTTCACCTCCCCCAAGGTGGCAGGGTGCCTGGGTGGCCGTGTCAGGCAGTGCCCTTGGTATCTTCCAACCCCTTTGTGGCAGTGAGCCCTGCTCCTGGTGTGTGTCACTCCCCCACTAGGGATGTGCACTGGTGGCCAAGTGGGGCAGTGCCCTGTGTGTAGCCCCCTCCCTCCCCCCGCCCAGGGTGACCAGATAGAAAGTGTGAAGAATCGGGACGGGGTGGAGGGTAATAGGCACCTACATAAGAAAAAGCCCCGAATATCAGGACTGTCCCTATTAAATCGGGACATCTGGTCACCCTGTCCCCTCTACCCCTGTGCCAGGTATGGCAGGCACTGATCCCTGGCATCCCCGTGGGGCAATATCCTCTGTATATCCCCCTATTGTGGCAGTGACCCCTGCTGGTCAGGTGGGGCAGTGCCCTGTGTGTGTGTGTGTCCCCCTATTTAGGTAGTGACCCCTGGTGGCTAAGTGAGGCAGTGGCCTTTGATTTCCTCTTCTTTCCCCAGCCCCCTCTCTCTCTGGGGTAGGGCCCCCAGTTGGGGCACTACCCGTTGTGTATCTCTACTAATTGGAGCAGTGACCTCCCCGTGGTGCCCTGGTGTGGCAGTGCCCTATTGGTATCTCCCTCCCCCTCTCCCCACACCATTGTGGTAGTGGCCACTTCAGGCAGTGGCCTGTTTATCATCCCCCCACCACCACCACCACCATTGCAGCAGTGCCCCCTGGTGGCCACGTGCAGCAGTGCCCTGCATGTATCCCCCCCCAACCATTGCTGCAGTGACCCAAGGTGCCCAGTTTGAGTAGTAGCCTGTGTGTACCTCACCTCTTGCGGCAGTAACTTGTGGGGCCACGTAGGGCAGTGGCCTGTATGTACCATCTCCTCTGGAGCAGTGACCACTGGTGTCTTGGTGCTAAGATGCAGCCACCTCTGGGTACATGGTGGGGCTGTTTACAGGACAATGGGGACAGCCCCCCCGTTCCAGGAAGTAGGGGAATGTCTGGTGTTCGGGGCAGAGCGTTCCACCTTCTATTGAACTGTGATGCTCTGAGCACCTTTCCCCTGCATGAAGAAGACCCTGTGTGGCTCCAAAGCTGGTCCAGTAACAGGTATCACCTCACCTGCCTTGTCTCCCTGGTATTCTGGCCAGTGTCCAACTTCCCCTTCGCTATTGGTCCTCAAACCTCCTCCAAGCAACCCCCCCCCAGTCCCTTAAGCTGCCAAACCTCCCCTGGAGCCCAACCCGGGGGGGGGGGGACCCCACCTGAAAACCCTACGGCACCATGGGAGTGGTAGTGTCCACTGCCTCCATCTCCCACCAGCCAGGACGGGCCCCACAGCACCATGGGAGTGGTCGTGTCTCCTGCTTCCATTTCCTGACAGCCGCTGCCAGGCCCGGCCCAGACTTCCCATTTCTGTTGCGAGTCCGGCAGCAGATGCTGCCATGAGGCGGTGCTGGGAAGGGTGGTGCTGGTGTCAGGGGAAAGCAGCAGTAGGTGGGGTCTGTGCTCCTGCGGGGAGGTGCTGCCCTTGCTGTGAAAAGGCCCCGCCATTAGGGGAGATGTCATCTCCCTGCCCTGCCACACTCTGCACCAGCCCCTTCTTGTCATGGGAGCAGGGCTGGCTCCAGGCACCAGTGTAGCAAGCAGGTGCTTGGAGGGACCAGTTCAAAGGGGCAGCCCGTCTGGTATCGGGGCAGCACGTCCATAGGCGGCAGGTTTGTATAATTTTTGGTGGGGCCCAAAATGGTGGTGCCCTGCTCCCACCCTGTAAGCCGATATAAAATGAAGCTACAACGCGTCAGTGCCACAAGATTACAAGAGTCAATTAAAAGTGGAAAGTCAGAAGCAGCACTTGCCTACTTCAATATACAGTATTATATTTTGTTGCACCTGTTGTGATTAAGTGGGAATGTTCTTAATATTTTCTCTGAATACTGTGTGGGTGCCTCAGTTTCCCCTGCAAGGTGCCAACTGAAGGTGTTGGGGACAAAGAGATCAGGTGGCCTCCTTGTCCAGAAGAGACACAGAGGCCAGAGGAGGGAGTGTCATTTTGGAGCTGGCTGGGGAAATGGGGAGAGACCCAGAACTTGGTTCTGGGCTCCCCACCCCCGAAGATGGACCTGACAGAGGGGTTCTGTTTTCTGTACCAACAAGCTCTGTTTAAACTGTGTTCCCGTCATCTAATAAACCTTCTGTTTTGCTGTCTGGCTGAGAGTCACATCTGACTGCAGAGTTGGGGTGCAGGGACCTCTGGTTGCCCCAGGACCTGCCTGGGTGGACTCACTGCGGAAAGTGCATGATGTGGAAGGGCTGAATGATCTGAGGTCAGACCCAGGAAGGTGTAAGCTTCTTGCCCTGGAGACAGTCTGCTCAGAGAGGAGGCTCCCCCAGAGTCCTGACTGGCTTTGTATGGAGTTGTTCCAAAGCATCCCAGCATCCCCTTCCACACCATACACTTCCCAGAAGTCCTCACAGGCACTGACACTCCCTCCTTTGGCCTTTGGCTCTTTTCCAGGCATTAGGAGGCCACCCGATCTCTCTCTTCTCCAACACCTTCAGTTGGCACCTTGCAGAAGAGCGGCCCAGGCCATCAGTTGCCCAGAGACAGGGTTTCGGCCATTCTCTGTGCAGACAGCATCACACTGTCCCTCTAGGGCTCTACAACAATCACACCCCCTTATCCCACCATCTAGAGCCTTGAGAAATGCAGAGAGGAAACTGAGGCACCCACACAGTATTCAGAGAAAACATTAAGAACATTCCCACTTTGTAACACCTGTATACGACTAGTTATACACTTTAAAGGGGTGTAAAATAGTCAAGTATTGTGCTAAACAAAATGATACTCCAAACTGACCACCAAATTTAAGTTGCACGTTTTTCCCCTCAGGTGAGGGCTCTGGGATGGGGCTGGGGATGAGGGGTTCACAGTGCAGGAGGGTGCTCAGGGCTGGGGGCGCAGGGACTGGGGTGGGGCAGGGCTGGGGATAAGGAACTTGGGATGCAGATAGGCTGCCCCAGGGCTATGGCCAGAGAGGATCCTCCCTCCCCGTTACCGGCAGCCGCAAGCTCCAGGGGAGGGACCCATCCTCCCCACCCCCCACAGCACACTCACTCTGCACCACGGTCACTGCACATGCTCCTAGGGACTCTCTCAGGTCCAGAAAGCTCACTCGCCTCCCCTATGATGGGTACTGGGGGGGGGGGTTGCCATCACAGGTGGCCTTCCATGTTGCTGCCCCTCACCATAACTTCACTGTGGATGGGGGATGGGGCTGCCCCTTGCCCAGCATGGGGCAGAAGTGGGGTCTGCAGGGTGGTGGCTATGGGGTGGGGGGAGCAGGGTGTCATAAAATTCACCCAAGCCCCAGCTGCTCAGGTCTAGGAAGCCTCCCTCTCCCATCCCTCCTGTGGCGGGTGGGTTGGTGGGTGCTGGGGGAGGGGGCATTGCTTTCACATGTGGCTTCCTGCCTCCCCTGTGCAGCCTGCTGTGCCTCACTGGGGGTAGGGGATGGGGCTTCCCCGTCCCCAGCGTGGAGCAGGAGTGGGGGGGCTCCAGGGTGGTGGCTGGGGCGGGGACGGAGAGGGCAAGTTGTCACAAAATACACCCAAGCCCCAGCTGCTCAGGTAGGCCTATGAACCCCCTCCCCCATCTGCCCTGTGGTGGGTGGGTGCTGGAGGGGAGGGGCACTGCCTTCACATATGGCTTCCTGCCTCCCTGACCCCTGCTTCAGCCTGCTGCCCCTCACCATAGCTTCACTGGGGGACGGTGGGAGGGGATGGGGCTGCCCCCCCTTCCCCACCATTGGGCATGAGTGGGGGTGGGGGCTGGGGGGGAAATCATAGGGTCAAATACGGAAGCCCCAGCAGCTGCTAAGGTGAGTGATGTCCGTCTCCTGGCCGGAAGGCCCCTTTGCGTCTCCTCCAGGTAGGGGCAGGGGAGGGGGAGCGCTCCCAGGCACGGCACGGCCCCCTCCCCTCCTGAGGTGCTACAGCACCAGCAGCTTGCACTGCTCTTATGCTGTAGCCCTTAGGCGGCGGCAGCAGCAGCAGCAAGGGAGAGAGACGCGCGCTGCGCACTCTTTACGTCCAGGCAGGGAAGCTCCAGGGCGGGGAGCGGGGGGGAAGCTCCAGCCCTGGCGGCGGCGGGGGGGATGAGAGGAGGGGGCGGGGGGGGGCGCTCCAAGCAGGGGAGAAACCTAGCTCCAAATATTGGTGGAGCAGAGCCCCTGACTGTGAATATTCCTGGGGCTTTAGCCCCAGGAGCCCATATAAGTTGGTGCCCATGGCCTCCACGAGTGCCGCACGCTGACCAGCAGAACCAGGCAAGCCACGGGAAGCTTCTCAAGGTCTTCCCCTGCTGTGGGTTTGGATGCGAAAAGCACCTGGCCGTTCATCAGCTGTTGCAAGAAGTGTGCAGAGTAGGAGTAGCGATGGGGCTGTAAGTTTCCACAGCATCTCAATTTTGGCAGCTTTCCATTCCCCTTTTCTGTGTAATGTCCCTCCCACAGGTTTCACTTGCGGAGCTGTACGACTCTGGCAGGGTGGCCATTTAGAAATCTTTTCCTTGCTTTTCTTTTTCGCCTGGCCCCAGCGTTAGGACCGTCTGGGTGTTTCAGTGGGTGTGTTTTCCCATTTGGAGGCATTTGGAAGTTTGGAAGGGGAGCCGAAAGAGGCGTTGGCTTTCTGCACAGGTAGGGCCCTTGGCCGTAAAGCTTAACTCCATCAGTGTGTCTGCATGGGGTTCCTCCAGTGCCTCCAGAGCCCGTGCTAAACTCTTGGTGTGGGCGTTTGCTTGCGCCAGTCAGAGTGCGGTGCCTGCGTCTTCCCAGGGCCGGCTCCTGTGAGGCGCGCATAACTTGGGAGGAAAGGGGTAGAAGAGAAAGCAAGTGAAGCTGACTTCGAGTGGTGGTGCCCCTGGGCGGAGTGGTCCTCCTGCTCCTTCCTGTCGGAGGGGTGGGCTTGGGGGTCTGGCTGTGGGCGGTGGGAGGATGGTGTCCAGGGAAGTCCCAAAGGTCACCCTGCGCCGGCGGAGTGTGAAGCCTCTCCCCTAGGTTGGGGTGCCGAGGATTAAGCCTTCCTCTGTGGCTTGGGCTGGGGAGCGTGATCCGGCGTCGGGTCCATTTGGGTGGAGCTGGCAGACGGCAAGAATTCGGGCCATCAGGTCAACCCCCTGTGGACAATGGGGGCGAGCTGGCAGGCCTGCGATTTTGGCTTCGTGGGCGGGCAGCTCAAGCCTGGCCTCCTATGAGCCTGGAAGGCAGCCGGCCGGGCTCACCCGTCTCCAAGTTCCTTTCAGGCAGCAGGTGGAGCGAGGAGCCCAGGGAGGGGAGCCCAAGGAGGTCTCAGGAGCCTGGTCCTGCCCGGCGCCTGTGCCCAGCAGGGCTCTTGCCCGCTCCCGGCCCACCTGGTTTTGGCCTCTGCCACCCCTAGCAGTCAGCCAAAAGAGCAGAAGCCACCCTCTTCCACCTGGAGTGGCCAGCATGGGGCTTGAACCCATGACCTTGGTGTTATTAGCACCACGCTCTAACCAGCTGAGCTAGCTGGCCTACAGGAAGCCCTCCCTTGCCTCACCCTTTTGGAAGGAGTCACCGGCTGGCGTGGGGAATGATGTGGCCTCCGTTATCGAATGGATGGATCAAGACACAGCCTGCTAAGGTAGGGGAATTAGCTCACGTGGTAGAGCGCTCGCTTTGCATGTAAGAGGCAGTGGGATCAATGCCCGCATTCTCCAGTGGTAAGGCAGCCCCAGGGCCTTCTCTTGCCCTTCTTTTAGAAGCCATGGACAGTCAGCCGGCTCAGCTCCTCCAGTGGCCTCCATCCCTCTCCCCGCTTGGCCTCCCAAAAAGCCAGCCCTTGCGGAGTACAAAGCTCTTCCTCCCCGGCCCTTCTCTACCTTGCGCTGACTGGGAGGCCACTGGAGACAGCTGGGGGAAGTTAGCTCAAATGGCAGAGCAGGGGAGAAGTAGTCAGACCCATACACTGACTAATTCTCCAGCCTGCTCCGCTCTGCTCTGCTGTGCTGGGCTCTAGTGGGGGACCTGCACCTTTCTTTCTGAGCTCTCACTGGAGCACAATCCCTTTCCTCCTCCCTCCTTGCTAGTCTACACCAAGCTCATTGGCCGGGAGGGAGAGCCACTCAAATACAGAATTACTCACATCCCAGGGGTCCATGAAGGGAATGAGGAGATGGGCGGGGTGGCACGCGATACCAGCTCAGCTGAGACCGTGAGACCTTGCAGCCTCCTGATCTCAGGCAGCATGGCAGCCGTGGAGAAGAGCAGAGCACGCAGACAGCTTGGAGACAGCCAAAGCCGGGAAGGGCTGCATTGGTCTGGAAGAGGGAGTCGGTGGCTGTCTATCCTGGCGGAGGCAGGGTCGTTTTGCTGTATGCTGGGCCAGGGGCCAGGGAGTCTGCTAGAGTTGCTGAGCTGGGCCTGCTCCTGGCTTTGCTTGGGTTAGAGGAAAGTGGTGAAGATAAGAACGGCCCTCCTGGGTGAGACCGATGGTCCAGCTAGGCCACTATCCCGTCTTCTGACAGTAACCGATGCCAGGCGCTTCAGAGGCAATGGCCAGAGCAGGCAATCGTCAAGTGATCTATCCCTGCGTTGTCTTCTGAAGTTTGGTGCTTGTTTCAGGGGCTAACTCTCAGCCCAGACACACTCCAGGGAGGGAGCGTTGGTGTTTGTGCCGAGGAGCGTGGCTGGGACTCGGACCCCCTTCCCCAGCTCTGGGTAGCACGCCCCCCTCCCCCCCATTTCAGGCTGTGTTCTGCTTAAGTCCACAGAGCCCTTGCCTTTTTTTGCCCGGTGCCTGAGAGTCAGGCCAGCTGCGGGGAATTAGCTCAAGCGGCAGAGCGCTCGCTTTGCATGCGAGAGGTAGTGGGGGACGCTGCCCGCATTCTCCGACCCTGTCGACTAAGGGCTCCTGATGAGCGTGGTGGACGGGAGAGCCGTCCATCTGACTTTTGGCCTTGCTACCCGTAGCGGTCAGGCCGAAAAATCAAAAGCCATCCTCCCCAGGCCCACAGCCACCCAGGGGCTCCTCTGCACCATCTTGCTTGAGCCGGTGGAAGTGGAGCCTGGAACTGAGCTGATGCTCTGAGGATTATTTGCCCTGCGCGCTTCACATGGAGGTTAAAACACGGGGCACAGATCTTTGAGCACCACCCTTGTCCTGAGGAATGGGGTGGGGGCTGCATAAAGAGAGACTGACTCTCCCTGGCGGGCCTGCAGTGGCTCTTCACAGGGGCAGTCCCACTGGCAATTCGTACCAGAGTTTTGAAAGCCTCCTTTCCTGGCCTGGCTCCCCTCCCTTTAGGGAGACTGGTAACCCCAAACTTCCTAGAAACCATCATAGCGAGGCCAATCTGAGCACAGACACCTGCTCAGCACCCTGGTGTGCAGTCCTGAACTCCAGCAATCAGCTACACTCAGCTGCCCACCCAATAAGCGTTACATGGAAGAGCCTTCATGAGCCGCGTGTTCAGGTCCCTCCCAGCGCCAGCTTTAAACTCCGCTGCTCAGTTCTAAGCTTTGGCCAGACGGGGGCAGCCCAGAGCTCAGCCAACGCCTCCCGTTGCTGGTTGCATTTCCCACTCCTCATGGCAGGTTCACACCGCGCAGGCAGATCTCTGAATCGGAGCCGAACAGTTCCCCAAATCCAGCGCTTTAGCAGCAGCTTTGCTAGGAACGTGCTGACGTCCCCAAGTAAAGTAAGAGCCAGAGCGCTGTGTCCAGGATCTCCTATTGGGCCCCTCACCGTGGTGTCTGTCAGGCGCAAGGAGAAACCAGGGAAATGTTTTCATGGCGTTTAAGGGCAGAAGGGGCCATTAGCTCAGCTAGTCTGACCCCCGAATAACACAGAATTACACCATGACACGTACTGATCCCACAGACCTTAGATAGATCAAAGCGTTTCAGCCTCAGGAAGGAGGCTAAACTGGGTACCAGAGGCAGCGAACAAGGGGCCCCCAAGGCAATGGCAGGGAGCTGACGAGGTGAAATATGCCCAGATGATCCCAGCAGGTGACCCACCCCCATGCTACAGAGGTGGGAGTCCCTTTTCCTCCTGCCCTTAAGAATCTCTGGTGGTAAGTGGGTCCCCCCAGTTCCCCAGATAAGAATCCTCCATGTGGTTTCCCTGGCTTCACCTCCAGATAAGAACATTGTGTGGAGGGAGTGGTAGGAAGGTTGTCTGGCAGATCTGTAAAGGGGGACTGTGTCTCCCTGTCTGGCCCAGGCTCCTGGGAGGAAGTGATCTCAGTGTGTCTGGCTGTCTCCATTCCTCCCACCCATAAGAATCCCTGGTGTGTGGGTGCACCCTAGACCATTAAGGATCTCTGGTGGGTGGGTTTCTCTCTCCCCCTAGTCAGGATCTCTGGGGCGTGCCTGTATAAAAAGAGACTTTGACTCACCCAGGCTGGGCTGCCATCATGGAACAGACCAGGTCCTTCTGTGGAGGGTTTGCGTTCCTCCAAGGACGTGATCTCAGTGTGTGTGGGTGTCCCTGTCCCTTCAACCCTTAACAATCCCTGGTGCGTGGGTGCGCTGGGCCCCATTACAATCCCCTCTGTCTTACTCCCCATGAGGGATCTGGTGGATGTGGGTGTTCTCCACGCTACTGGGGGTGCCTGGTGCCCCTGTCCCTCCTGGTTAATGGAGTGTGTGGGTGTCCCCCCGCCCGTTAAGGATCTGTGTTGTGCGGATGCCCCCGTTCTTCTCATTAAGAATGGTGCAACGGAGCATATGGGTGTGTCCCCCACCCCATGAACTAGCTCCCGTGTGTGGTTCCCCTGCCCCCATCCAGGCTCTGTGGTGTGTGGGTGTCGCTGTTCCCCTTTTCAAGATCCGTGTTGCGGGGGGGCGTCCCTCCCCCCAAGTCAGAATTCCCAGCATGTGGGTGCTCCCATCCCCCCAGCCAGGCTCTGCGGGGGATGGGGGATGTTTAAGAAGAGACTGTGTCTCACTGTCTTGCCCAGGCTATGCTGCAGGGGCTATTCACAGGTGCGATCCCACTACTGATCAGCACGGGAGTTTTGACCTGCTCCGTTTCCGACCTGGGCCAGTTCACCCCTTCTTAGGCAACCTGGGGACCCCAAGCTTCCCCAGGATCACCATATTGATGCTGAGCTTAGTGCAGACACCCGATCGGCACAGCCTGCTGCAGCCCAGAACTCCTGAGCTCAAGTGATCCGCCGGTCTCAGCCTCCCCAGGAGCTGGGATCACAGGCACCAGCCACGGGGCCCGGCTTGTTTTGCAGCCTGGCAGCTGGAGCTTTAAACTCTGCTTGTGAGCTCTGTGCCTTGGCCAGACGGGGACTGGGAAATGCTCCTGCTCCCCCCGCCCCCGTCTCATGTCGGGGTGCAGGCTCTTCTGTCCTCTCATGTAAGATCCCGGATGTTTCGGTGCCCCCCATCCCCCGTCCAGGAGCCCAGGTGTCCGGATACCTCTGCCCCCCATACAGAATCCTGGATGTGTGGGTGTCCGTCCCTCTGCAGAGGATCCCGGAGTGTGGATGCCCTTGTCCCCCCCTACAAGATCCTGGGTGTGTGGGTGCCACTCTCCCCCCCCAGAAGATCTCGGGTGGGTGGGTGGATGCCCCTGTTCTCCCTTACAGCATCCCTGGTGCACGGGGGCCTCCCTCCGTCCCTCCCATCCCCCGATGCAGGCTGGGGGTGGTGGTGTATAACTGGCTCTCCCTGTCCTGCCCAGGTGGTGCTACAGCAGCTGTGCACAGGGGCAGCAACCCCACTGTCAACCTGCAGCTTTAACCTGCTCCAGGGGTGACCTGCTTCACCCTCCTTTGGGAGCCCGGGGACCCCGAACTGCCCAGAATCACCTGATTGACTCCAACCTTAGCACAGACAGACAGCGGCTCAGCATGGCAGGGTGCAGCCCTGAATTCCGTCAGATCACCTCAGCCTCCGACTGCACAGCAAGGATCCCACGCGAGAGGCTTTGTGCCCCGCGTGTCCAGCCAGGTCCCTCCCAGCTCCAGCTTTCAACTCTGCTTGTGAGCTCCCCTCTCCGGCCACACGGGGGCAGCACTAACGGTCTCATCTAAATTTGACCCTTCAAACTGCAGATTATAACCGAGCAGGAGATTATAACCCAGGAAGCCAAATCCTTCTCCAAACTGACAGTTGACGCCAAGTTCCCCTTGGAAAGATCAGGATTTTTGCCAGGTGTTGGATCTAAGAACTAAAGAATTGTGTTGTATTCAGAGTTGCAGACTGAACAAAGAATCCCTGTTCCTATTGTGTTAGTCTCTTCTGTAGGGAGACGTTCTTCCCACAGATCCAATCTTGAGTTTATGAGAAGTTGGCACATGTCAGTATAAGATATGGCATCCTTCCACCTCCCTTCCCAGGGACCAATGCCTGCCTTTAGACACACAGAAAACAATATTTATTGCCATAGACTTTCACTGTTTCTTTGCTTTAACCCCTAGGAATGTACCTGTTGGACAATCAAAGGAGTTGCTCCATTCCTATGGACCTCAAATCAGAATTCAACATATATGTTTTATACTACTAACATTTTATCAAAGTATTCATTAAACGTTAACTTGCTAACTTGAGACCATGGGCAGAGACATTATGGAACCTGTTAAACACTGGCTACTGTGCTATCTTGTCTTGCTGCAAAACCTATCCCAGGATGTGGAACTGCCTACCCCGTCACTTTCCCCCGCCCATGGAAAACCTATATGTTCTGTTGTAATCAATTGATTGACAGTGTCTCTGAGCCTAATAAGCCAGGTGACACTCCGCCAGTGCTGTGTGTAATAAACTCCTATTCTTGACCTCTACATGGTGTAGATTTATGTCCTTCACAGACACCTGCTGAATAAAGAGGAGATTCAGCATCCAGCACCCAGTGGTGCCTGGCTGAATGCGTCTCCTCTCCCCACAGCTTGCAAAAGAAACAGGTCTTTTTGGTGACAAGTGTTGAAAGGAGCCACTAGACGAATGTGGAGACAAGAAAAACATCCCCCAACTGAACTTGCATCTGTGGATGCTGAAGCCACAACACAGAGTGCTAAATGCTATATGACCATGGCTGGTGTCAGAAGAGTCTCTGCCAAAGCCTTTTTCCACCAGCAGGGGCCTCTCTGTGCACAGAACTCCTGGTAGCGTGATGGCTGCAGGCAGTGGAGAACTCTATTTTGGCATCTCTCAGTCTCTTTTGTGGTGAACATCTGCAGTGACTGTTAAAAGGCCTCTGGATAGTGGTCTTTGGGAAGAGCTGGCTGAAGAGCCTTCCTAGTAACCAGGAAGTCCTGGCTTGGCCTGACAGTTCTTCCTTGCTGAACCTAATGTCTCTGTTGGCTCCTTTTTTGTATCTCTTTTCTGTCAGCAGAATCCTTCTAAGCGGTGGTTCAAGACAGAGAGAGCCTTCCTTGCGGCTAAGTCTTGGTGCCATGGGGCATGTCTCACCACTGCAGTGCCTCCTATTGGTCGTCCTGGCAATTAGTTCTGGTCCACCGGTGCGCCTTCTTCTAGTGGCGTCTGGCTGCCATCTGTTCTATTATTAGGACCCATGTCGCTCTCAGGACTTCAGTGTCCTGTTATGGACACAGCCCTCTGGCTGTGCCCCACTCAGTTCTCTCCCCTCTTCCAGGAGGCAGCTGTCGTCTAGCCAGACACTTGCCTCAGTGGCCAGCTGCAGTCCAGGGTGTAACCACCTGTGTCAGTGGCGACTGAGGCAAAAGGGGTGCATCTCCAACCCCTGCCATCTGTTTCCCTGGACCACTTCCTCACAGACCTAGCACCTTCCTCTGCCTTTGTATCAGGGCCTCAGTCTGGCAGTAGTCGGCCAGGAGGTCACTCATGCTCCCCTAAACACCTACTTGAGGTGGGCACCATGGCTTAGCTGGTTAAAGCACCTGTCTAGTAAATAAGAGATTCTGGATTCAACTCCCAGTGGTGCCTTGTTGCATGGCTTTTGTCTCCTCTGCTCATATTTTCCTGTGTCTTTCTAGGAAACAGAAGAGACCTCCCTTGGTATCCAAGTAATTGCTTGCTAAGGAAAAGGCTTCTTTGGAGAGAGACATTGGAAAGAATCAAATCACAAGCCTGGAGCTGATGAAAAGGCTGCTGTGACTGGCATTGGCATGGCAGTTGCTTCAACTGCAACCGCTGCAACACGAGAGCCTGCGCCACACGTCCTTGTGATTCGCTGGGGATGTCCACACACAGAGGTCATGTCACCTTCCTTTTGATTGTCAGTGATGAGACATGGAGCAGCTGGGATAAAAGTCCCAGAGAGCGGCACTGTGGCTAAGCTGGCCAAGGCACCTGCCAGGTAAAGTGGAGGTTAGGGATGCAGCACCCAGTGGTGCCTTGCCAAATGTGTCTGCTCTTCCCACCTTTTAGTCAATCTTTTGAGGAAGCAGAGAAGACTGCCTCTGCCTTATAGTGCAAATGCTTCCAAAAGAAACCAGTCATTTTTTCTGACAAGTGTCAGCAGGAGGCACCTAAGAAATGTGGAGACAAGGAAAAGGTCATCGTAACTCAACTTGCATCCATGGCTCTTGAGGCCACAACGCAGAGCACTGAGCACTGTACGACCACAGCTGGTGACAGAAGAGGCTTTTCCAAAGGCATTTTCCACTAGCAGGGTCCTCTCCGTGCGCAGAATTCCTCATCGTTTGATGTCTGCAGGCCCTGGAGATCACTATTTGGCATCTCTCTCTCTCTGTGAACATCCGCTGTGGCTGTTGAAAGTCTGTGATGGGATCTGTGGGATGCAACCTGAACAGTGGGACCCCTGAGCCCTGTGTCCCACCGCCTGGGCTCCCTCTCACACTGTGATGCTGTGACAGGCTGCGAATCTCTGGCACATACTGCACTTACACAGACATCCACAGGTAGGGGCACATCCAACCAAGTTACATGAATGCTTCTCCCAGCCACTCATAAAACTAACGATAGATAGAGAGCCTCCCGCCAATTCCCCCAGCTCTGCAGCCTGGCACCCCTGGATCATACCATCTTGTCCTAGTCAGAAGCCTGATCATGTGAGTTTATTACCCAATCCACCCCTCCCTCATTGTGAACAGTACATGCACCAGCCTTCTAACTGAGCTGAGATTTCCCATGGACTTCAAGCAAAATATGATATTTTCAGTAAAGTATAAAATAGATTCATTAACTACAGAAAGATGGATGTTTAAGGATTATACATGGTAGGCATAAAAGATCAAAGTAAGTTACCAAAGGAATTAAAGATAAATGCACACGCTAAACTTTACACCTTATTACACTAGGCAGTAGTTAGGACAAGCAATTTTCTCACCCCACTGGATGTTACTGTTAGAAAAATAGGCCAATACAAGCCTGTTAGCAAGACTAGGCCCTTAGCATAAGTAGAATCAAGGCCCTTAGCATAAGTAAAATCAAGGCCTTGATATGCAAGCAGAGAGAAAAGCCTGTGTCAGCTATTATCAGTTTATGCTTGGTTTGTACTAGTTCATGCTTATCAGCTAGGCCCACGCTTGGCATAACATATGTGCAGCTGTCCCTTTTATGCCTATGGCCAAAAGCAGTTAGCCTAATGGGTCATCTTCTCATGCATGAAGCCAAAAGTAGTTAGTATGATAGGATAGGAGGTCAAAGGAGATATCTTATGTCTTCCTTACAATGATAAATGTATCCGTGCAGCTGCACCCTTATCATGATGGATGTATCTGTGACAGTTATGCATATCTTGTTCTTTTTTGACTGATATATGTATTCTATGTACTTCAATATTCCCTATAGATACATTTACAGGACCTATAGGGTCAGCCAAGTAACGCAAATAAGACGTCAACAAGGTTGTTTGTTTCGGGGTATAAAGGTAAGCCCCTCTGGCCATGTAAGGTGTGACTCTCTCGGGCATTAGCCGAGACGAGGACACCCGCTCAGCTGATCGATCAATAAAGCTAATGGTACTTGTTTTCCTGATCTTCCGTGCCTTCTTGGTGTAATTGGGTAAGCTCCAGGGAGAACGGGCCCTTTTGGCTAACAAACTGGCGACTCCACGCCGGGACTTCTCTCCCTGTTGGGGGCGTTGACCGGCGGCCGAGGACGGCTTAGGAGAGTGGCCACCTTGAGCTATTGGTTTGCTCGAGCTCCGGGTCGCCGCAATCGGCCGGGACGGCTACGCCCCCTCCACAGAGAACTCCAGCCGACACGGAAGTAAGACAGTACCAGAAGAGGGGAGTCCACCTGCCGGACGCGGCCACTCCGGGCGCGGTAAGTGCGTTTACCTCTTGGGATTGAGGATTAACGCCCCCGAAGAGTGAGGGTTGGGACATTGGGCCCCTAATGGTAAAAGAACCCACAGATAGGAAGGTGTGTGGGTAAAAGTTTTCTGACTAAGGTACCTAGGTTCAGGCACGGCAAATGTATAACTTTACTAACTCCACTGATTCGTGGACCGTGCTGAATGAATATTGGAATGTAAATACTACCCTCTTGTGTTTGTTTTTGATAGCAATACTTGTGTTTTACATTGTACTGACAACTTGGAAACCGCGGTTGTACTAGCCTGGTCTAGGACTTAAGCCAACTCTAGCCGCCCCAAGACTTTCGCGAGGGGAATTTCCCCCGGGACCGGAATATCTTGAAAGCAAGGGGAGTTGGCCGAACCCGTGACCAGGCTGATATCTAGGTGTAATGGGGTCCGGACAAAGCTTGTCTACCCGGACACCCCTAGGATGTATGTTAGAAAATTGGCCGGAGTTTAGACGCCAAGCAGATTATGGAATTGTACTGTGTAAAGATGATCTGGAAAAATTCTGTACCTTAGAATGGCCAACGTTTGGGGTGGGGTGGCCCGCAGGGGGAACACTCAAACTGGAAACAGTGCAGGCTACACATAACGTTGTCACTCGGGATGGGCATTGGGATCAATACCCCTATATAGATATTTGGCAGGATCTCGTGGCCAACCCCCCCCCGTGGCTACGGGAATGCAGAGCGCAAGCTATCAGAGTTTTATTGGCCCGCGCCCCTGTTAAAAAGCCCTGTCCCCCTTATGATACCCCCCGTCCGCCTGCTGTGCTTCCTTCTGCCCCAGACCCGATGCCTCCTCCCCCTGTATACCCTGGTCTCCCGGTCTTGGCAGCTGCAGCAGCTCCACTGGCTCAAGCTCTTGCTTCCCCTCCCCCGAAGGCGGAAGCCCCGGTCGTAGTTGTAGAACCCTTGCCCGACACACAGGCAGCTGCAGGGACAGACCCGGCCACAGAGCTAGGAGATGAGCTGTGTGTTTCAGAGCACTCTGATAAGAGTAGCTCAGTGGCAGACCGAGTTAAACAGAATCATAGGGCAAGCCTCAAGGCGCAGGGGACAGGAAGCTCCACGTTTGTTGCCCCTTTCGGGGACTCCCCGGGTAAGGCTGGCCCAGTTTTTCAGTGCCCCTTACGGGAGACTAGGCTTCCTGGTGGTGAGGGGGGTGTTGGTGTCCTGACTATGGTATATGTCCCCTTTACCACCAGTGATCTATATAACTGGAAAAACCAGAATCCCCCGTTTACGGAAAATCCTGCCCCGCTGACTGCCGTCTTTGAGACCTTGGTCACAGCCCATAAGCCCACCTGGGGGGATATGAGGGTCGCCCTAAATACCCTTCTTACTGCAGAGGAGAGACGCTTAGTTTTCTCCCAAGCCCGTAAGTGTCTCCGAGAATCGGGGGTGGCGGAGGAGGATCTGGTTGCACAGCTCCCCACTGCACCACCCGAGTGGGGACATACAAAGCCTGAAGACCTGACACTGCACCATAACTATGCTACGGCAGTGGTTCAGGGAATGAAACGTTGTATTCGGAAAACCACAAATTGGGCCAAGTTGTATAATGTTAGACAAGAAAAAAATGAGAATCCAGCCGCTTTTTATGAGCGCTTGTGCGACACCTGTAGGAGGTATACTGACCTCGATCCAGAGACCGCCAATGGAAAGCAGGTATTAATCCCCCTTTTCATTGGACAGTCCTATGAGGATATCAGAAGAAAATTACAGAAGCTAGATGGAGCCGCAGGCAAAAACATAGAAGAGCTTCTGGGGATTGCAGTGAAAGTATATGATCGCAGGGATGACAAGGAACAAAGGAAAGGGGCTCGCGTACTGGCTATGGCTCTGAGAGAAGGGAGAGAGGAAAAGGGGGGCAAGGGAAAAGGACGCTCAGGCTCAATAGGCAGGGGAAAGGGCTCCCGGTTGGGTCGGAATCAGTGTGCCTACTGTAAGGAGGAGGGACACTGGAGGAATGAATGTCCCCACCGACAGGTTAGGGGAGAGGGACACAAGGATAGAACTTCACCCGTGCCTGTTTTCTATGGTAGCACGGGGGAAGGGGCCACACTATAGGGAGGCCGGGGGACCCAACGGCCCCTCCTGGCAGCACAACCCGCCAGTCTGGATCCCACGGTAAAAATTAAGATAGAGGGCCGCCCAGTTAAAGCCCTTATTGATACAGGGGCTACTCTTAGTTTACTACCCCTTGACACGGCACCACGAGCCAGAGCCCACGGGTGTGTCACGGTCCAGGGAATAGAGGGGCAACAAATCACACTAAAGAAAACCCTCCCCCTTTTAGTGAAAGTAGGGGACCACCAAATATCCCATCAATTCGTTTGCAGCCCTTCCTGTCCCATTGCGCTGCTAGGACGAGACCTCCTCACCAAATTACAGGCGGAGATCTCGTTCACTGATGGGACTATGGAGGTTAGGCTCCCAAAACAACAAGTTTCCAACTATCAGATGGCCCTACTTAATGCTGCTGTGACACCTGCCCTAGCACCCCAAGGGGTTAACGAGGCTTGCCTGCCGGGCATTAATGCCAGAGTTTGGGCCGAGGAGGGAGGTCATGCCCGTGCCAGAAACGCCTCACCGGTACACATCACCCTTAAGGAAGGGAGCTGCCCAGTTCGTATCCGACAGTATCCCCTTAAGCTGGCCACTCGAATAGGGTTGAAACCTCTGATTCAAAAGTTTGTACAATGTGGGTGGCTAAGGGAGGGCACGTCCCCGTATAACACCCCGATAATGGGAGTGCCTAAGCCCAACGGACAATACCGGCTTGTGCAGGATCTAAGGCAGGTCAATAAGCTCATAGAGGCGCCTTATCCTGTTGTCCCAAACCCCCACACGATCCTGGGACAGATACCAAAGAGCCATGGTTGGTTTTCAGTAATAGATTTGAAAGACGCTTTCTTTTCTATCCCCCTTGATCAGGAATCTCAAAAACTGTTTGCCTTTGAATGGGAAGATCCCGACACCCATTACAAAGCCCAGTACCTTTGGACTGTTGTTCCGCAGGGCCTTACCTGTGCACCGGAAATTTTTGGTAGTCAGCTACGGAGGGACCTTGCTCCCTTCCTAGCTCGACACCCTGCGTGCAACGTAGTCCAGTACTGCGATGATTTACTTTTAAGTACTGAGACAGAGCAGACTTGTAAGGAACAAACTGTAGAACTTCTTAATTTCCTGGGGGCACAGGGATACAAAGCCTCTAAGGAAAAAGCACAACTGGTTAAACAGCAGGTCACTTTCCTAGGGTATTGGCTTAGTCAGGGGAGTCGAAGTTTAAGTAACGATAGAATCCAAGCTATTCTCGATAGCCCTCAGCCCCGAAACCCCAGAGAATTAAGAGCTTTTCTGGGACTGACTGGCTTTTGCCGACTCTGGATCCCTGACTATGGGGGAAAAGCCAGACCCCTATATGAAGCCCTTACTAAAGACGGTCTGCTGCGTTGGAAGTGGACTAAGGACAAAGAGAAAGCATTTCAAGAGCTTAAAAGAGCTTTAATTCAGCCTCCTGCTCTGGCTCTCCCAGATCCACGGAAACCATTTACTTTGTATGTCCACGAAAGAGCCGGGGTAGCGTCTGGGGTCCTCTGTCAAAAGTCAGGACCGACCTGGAGACCCATCGGCTATTATTCCAGAGTCTTAGATCCAGTTGCCAGGGGGTGGCCAGCCTGCTTGCGGGCTGTTGCTGCGACTGCTCTCCTCGTACAGGAAGCCGAAAAGTTAACCCTTGGTGGGGACACTGAGGTTGTGGTGCCTCACGGAGTTCCCCAGATACTAGGAACAGGGGCGGGGGATAGACATCTGAACCCCAGTCGGCATACTAAATATGAGGTGGGACTCTTACTAGCCCCGAACCTCACCTTTAAAACAGTCAGTTCTCTCAACCCAGCTACCTTACTGCCTGACCCTCAGGCTCCCAATGGTGTTGTTGATCCGACCCATGACTGTGTCGAAGTCCTGCAGCAAGAGACTAAACCCCGTCCCGATCTTTCGGATTTGCCCTGGCCCAGCCCTGATCTCGAGGCATATGTCGATGGTTCTAGTTATGTACTAGATGGGAAGCGGTACACAGGGGCTGCTGTGATAATTAAAAACACAGAGGTGGTGTATCCCTTTAAACTCAGCTCCTCTCTATCCGCCCAAGCAGCAGAACTAGTAGCTCTCATCGAGGCTCTTCGATTGGGGGCTGGGAAGACCATAAATCTCTACACTGACAGTTGTTATGCGTACATGGTAGTACATGCTCATGGGACCTTGTGGAAAGAAAGGGGTTTCATTACAGCCTCGGGCCAGAGAATTGCCCATGGGACCCTTATCAAATTGTTGCTTGAAGCCTTAATGCTTCCCCTGCGGGTCGCCGTAATCCATGTCCGTGCACATGGGAAAGCTCCTGATGCAGAGCAGCGCAAGTATAATCGTTTGGCTGATCTGGCTGCGAAGGAGGCAGCACGCAGGGGAACTGTGTGGCTTCTTTTAGTCCAGGACACTGAGGCCGAAACTCCTGTCCCCCGTTACACGACAGAGGAGGTATCCTGCGCCCAAGCTGCAGGGGCCCGGCAAACCCCCTCTGGGTGGTGGAAACTACCCGGGGGAGAAATATTCGTACCCCGTCCGGTGCTCCAGGAAATTCTTCAATCCCTGCATAAAGAGGGACATTTAGGATCGGGAGCGATGGTTGACTTGGCTGCCCGATCCCTTAGAGCAGTGGGTATGCATACAGAAGCCCAGAGAATTGTCAATAATTGCTCTGTTTGTCAGCGCACTAACCAGAAGGGATCTGGCCCCCCTGTTCCACTGGGAGGCCGACCCTGGGCTGCCTACCCCTTTCAAAGGTGGCAAGTGGATTTCGCTGAAGTACCCCCTTGCCGAGGCTACAAATACTTGCTTGTTTTTGTTGACCAGCTTACTGGGTGGGTGGAGTGTTTCCCTACCCGACACTGTCAGGCTCGAGCAGTTACTAAGGCCCTGCTGCATGAAATACTTCCCAGATACCACCTCCCTGAAGTGATTGAGTCAGATCGGGGAAGTCATTTCATCTCCCAAGTGGTCCAACAGGTAGCACAGGCCCTTGGTATCCAGTGGAAGCTGCATACTCCTTGGAGGCCACAAAGCTCAGGCCAGGTAGAAAGAATGAATAGAACTCTCAAGGATACTTTAACAAAGCTCTGTATAGAGTCTGGTTTAAAGTGGCCTGATGCCTTGCCGCTTGCGCTTACTCGCATTCGAAGGGCCCCCCGTAAGGGTCTGAGACTCTCACCCTTTGAGTTGGTTTTCGGGTTCCCTCCCCGAGTACTCATCCCCGGGTTCCGGGAAAATGTAAGCTGGGAGGTAGGGAATGACTCTTTGTGGAAACAGGTCTCTGCGCTGCAATCTGTCTTGTTTCAGCTACACCGGTACGCAGCACCCTTCCAGGCCCTTCCCTTGGATCGACCTGTGCATTCGTTCCGGATCGGTGACCGGGTCTTTATCAAGAAGTGGAAGCGTGATCCTCTTACAGCACGGTGGGAAGGCCCACATACTGTTTCGCTCATCAGCCAAGCTGCCGTCAAGGTTCTTGGAAGCGACAAATGGACGCACTGCACGCGCGTTAAACGCTTTGTTAGCTCGGATCCAGAGGACGCCTCTACTGAAGAGGACAACGGCCCTCTGCTCACCCCGGCTCCGGACGCCCAGGGTGTCACAGGTGAAGATTCCAACTGGGAGTATCAAGGACTGGAGGGCTTAAAGGGACTCTTTAAAAGAAGGAAACAATGAAGTTGTTCCTCCTGTTTCTGTTTTGTTTCCTTGCTTGCTCTTATGGTTGGGAAAACAGGTTTCTGCAGTTAGGAGAAATAATTGCCAGTTCCTTTAACCTCACTAACTGCTGGGTGTGCGGTGGCCCAGGGGAATTGGATGAATGGCCCTGGGTAGCCCAGCCAGTGCAGCCCAAATACTTGCTGAGTAACCTCAGCATCGTGCATAATGGCACGGAGCTATGGTCCACAGACAGTAGCCCCTGGCGACTCTATTCAGCTGGCATGGGTATCTTTTGCCTTAATCGGACACGACGCGGGGGCCGGTACTTGGGGGAAAGTAAATGTCTTTGGACCCTATCCCGGGGATATGATTGCTACCATCATCCTGGCTGTCACACCTATGATTGCTCTAAATACCGGGGGCGATGGAACCATACCCATGTAAAATTAACCAATAACAGCTGGGTACGATGTTCCTATCAACACCATACTGGTGATGGTTGTAAGGCAGTAGGACTAGATGGGTTCTTTGATTCCCTCTTCCTAGCCTGTCAACGCGATAATACCACTAGCAAAAAGCATGTAATACGGTGGTATCAATGGGCATGGCAGCACTCTAATGGAACTCGGGTAACTCATTTCAGACACTTTTGGTCTAACACCGACAGACCCAAATCCGGTTGCAGGTGTGCATGGAAGGCAGGAGCTGGTGCATGGAAATGTGAATACTGTGCTTCTGATGGGGTACCGTCCTCCGTAATGGGTGGGCCATTCGGAGGACCCCTAGGAACGGGCAACCACATATACTATGAACGACCCTTGGACCCCGACACTTGGGATGGCCCTTTTGCCAAAGGGACTTGGGCCCTAAAGGGCCATTATTGGATCTGTGGCTCTTATGCCTATCGCAGATTGCCGCCAAATTGGTCGGGGATATGTTATGTGGGATATATTCGGCCCTTATTCTTTCTCCTGCCCCAGCACCAGGGAAACACATTAGGCATTAGAGTGTATGATGATCTCGTTAGGGAAAAGCGGTTTGTGGACTCCACTTTAACTGCCGGAAGTTCCCAGGCCTGGGGAGCTCAGGAGTGGCCCCCAGAGCGGATCATCAAACATTATGGGCCTGCCACCTGGAATCCCACCGAGCTTGTCACGGGAGCTAGGGAACCGATTTACAATCTGAACCGCATTATCAGGCTGCAAGCTATCCTGGAAATATTAACCAACCAGACAGCTGCAGCGTTAGATCTGCTGGCAGATCAGTCAACCCAAATGCGAAATGCCATCCTCCAACATCATATAGCTCTTGATTACTTGCTGGCGGAGGAAGGCGGCCTCTGTGCAAAACTTAATGAGTCTAATTGCTGCCTGCAAATAGATGACAATGGGCAAACAGTGAAACAGTTGACCAAAGAAATGAGAAAACTCGCCCACGTCCCAGTCCAAACCTGGGGTGGGTGGGACACAGACTGGTTCACATCCTGGTTGCCACAAATGGGATGGCTTCGTAAGGGCTTTTTGCTTTTTATGCTTGTTATAGTTACCCTTGTAACCTTTGCTTGCTTTACCCCCTGCTTGGTCGCTATAGTCCGACGACTGGCTACCCATGTTACCTATCAGCAAATAATGACTTTATATCGGCCTGAGGATCGGCCAAGGGAAGCAGAGGAATGGGGAAGTTTAAGCTCTTAAAATGCTTTAAGGGGGGAAAGCTGTTAGAAAAATAGGCCAATACAAGCCTGTTAGCAAGACTAGGCCCTTAGCATAAGTAGAATCAAGGCCCTTAGCATAAGTAAAATCAAGGCCTTGATATGCAAGCAGAGAGAAAAGCCTGTGTCAGCTATTATCAGTTTATGCTTGGTTTGTACTAGTTCATGCTTATCAGCTAGGCCCACGCTTGGCATAACATATGTGCAGCTGTCCCTTTTATGCCTATGGCCAAAAGCAGTTAGCCTAATGGGTCATCTTCTCATGCATGAAGCCAAAAGTAGTTAGTATGATAGGATAGGAGGTCAAAGGAGATATCTTATGTCTTCCTTACAATGATAAATGTATCCGTGCAGCTGCACCCTTATCATGATGGATGTATCTGTGACAGTTATGCATATCTTGTTCTTTTTTGACTGATATATGTATTCTATGTACTTCAATATTCCCTATAGATACATTTACAGGACCTATAGGGTCAGCCAAGTAACGCAAATAAGACGTCAACAAGGTTGTTTGTTTCGGGGTATAAAGGTAAGCCCCTCTGGCCATGTAAGGTGTGACTCTCTCGGGCATTAGCCGAGACGAGGACACCCGCTCAGCTGATCGATCAATAAAGCTAATGGTACTTGTTTTCCTGATCTTCCGTGCCTTCTTGGTGTAATTGGGTAAGCTCCAGGGAGAACGGGCCCTTTTGGCTAACATTACCATCCTAAATACATAAAAAATTCCCACTGAAACCTGGACCAGTCTCCTCAGATGACTTTCAGCCTTTCAGGATTCCTGCTGCTTCCAGCATACGTGGTGGAGGAGAAAGGCAAAAACATGATGCCACAGTCTCCTATTTTATAGTCTTAGTTCAAGTGTCTAGAAGACAACCTCCAAGGGCAGGGAAGGCCAAGCCACAAGCCTCCAAAAGGTGACATGCCACACTCCTCTAGGTTCTCCAGACTGACGCCAAGGTGCTTTCTCCACTGACATCAGCACCCTCTGTCGTGCAGGGGTTGGAGTTATCCCAGAGACAGGCCAGTGGCAGAAGGAGCAGCGCCTTCCTGGACAGCAAGGGGATCCAGGAAAAGGAAGCCAGTATGTTCCTGACTGGTTTTGAACCAGGGACCTTTTGCATGTTAGGCAAATGTGATCCCCACTACACTACAGAAATGCCACCTGCTTGGCTGGTGCTCACCCTGGCACACACTGATGGGCAAACCTAGAGAAAGTGGTGGCAGCCCTCCAATAGGTCAGCTGGAAGAGCAAAGGACTGAAGCCGGGGCTCAGGAAGTCATCCTTACGTCATCCTTGTGACTCCAGCTTGAGGGAGAGCTGCTTTTTCTTCCCCTTGCTGACAAAGAGCAAGGGAAGAATGAAAGGTCAGGTGGGCCAGCTTGGTGCAGAAGCCCATGCTGTCTTTTCCTGCTGCATAGCCTGAAATGAGGGACTTGCAGCACATAAAGGAACTGATGCATCTTCAGAAACACCCCACCCCTGTACACAGGGGGATAGAAGAGCATTCCAAGGCCTGGGATTGAACCATGAACCTTTAGTTTAGCGCTCACCCAACTGAACTACTTCAGTAGCTGCTCGGTTTCTTTTTAGCCTGCTGCTTTTCTGTCTGGGATGTTCTTTTCAGCTGTGGCACAGAAAAAGGACGCCATTGCGAGCGGCCCATGAAGGCAAGATTCACTTTTGCCTTCCTTGCTCGGCTTTACTCACTTCCTCACCCTATTCCTGCCTTAGCTCCTGGGTTTCCTGAAGGCGACAGGGGCCCAGTGGTATGAGGAGGAAGTTGGGCAGCTAAACCCTGGTGGCAAAAGTCCTGCCGCCACTTGCCACCCCACTCTCTTCTCCCAGCGTCACATATTGGCCTCCAGGGACTTGGTGCCCAGCAGTGCAACAGAAGGAAGTGGACAGAGCCACCCTCGCCTTGAAGCTCTGCCTCATTAAATCATATCGTCAATCGATGCTGGCCAATGAGAGACCGACGTCGCTTGCTATTTTAGCACTTGAAAATGCCATTGGCCAATCTTTGGATCTCTCTAATGCTGCGCTTCAGTTCACGAGGGCAAAGGCGAGAAAAGCGACCTTTGAACTAAAGCACTAGGGTTAACATCCTAACGCTGCCTCCTCCTGTAACACTATTTAATACTGGCCCACCCTGTGCTGGTGACAGTTCCATTGCTAGGTGTTAGCACAGTTCAGTTACTGTCAAAATTAAAAAGTTTCTATATGCTCAGAGGAAATGAATTTGTTTTATTTGCTTATACATGGCATGAATAAATACAGGTTTACAGATCCTAGCCTGCAAATTTATCATCTTATATGACAGAGAGAATCATGCATCCAAATTGTGCATCAAAATCATGAACTGAGCTACAAATGCAATAAAAAATAAGGTTTTCAATGGTTTAACATATGGAGCAGGGGTGGGGCTGGGGGGCACCGAAGACACGTCTTGCCTGGGATGGCACTTGGTCTAGGGGAGGCCCTGTCAGGGAGAGCAGGAGTTAGTGTCATACGCCTATTTCCAGGCTGTTATCTGTGGGCGCCCTGCTCTGGGGGAGGGATCGTGGCAGCCCAGACTCAGGGCTGGAACAGGCCCCTGACTGGGGGGGTGGCTGCAGGGTTTACAGCGCTCTGATGTCTCAGACAATGTGTCTCCCCAAAGCCTCGGATCTGCGTCCCCAGAAGGCTCCTGCGCTGCCTCCGCTCCTCTCACAGTCTATAGCAAGGAGCAGCAGCAAGGGTCAGGGATGAGCCATAGGGCACTAGGTGGGGGGCAGAGGCTTCAGGAGCCCAGAGTGTTTGCCTGTCTGGGGCATTTTGGCTGAGACCTCAGGGGCACATTGTGAGGCAGAATTCCAGGCATCTGTATGAAAGGAGCATAAGGACGTGAGAACAGCCAGACTGGGTCAGACTGGGTCCATCTAGCCCAGTGTCCTGTCTTCCCACAGTGGCCAATGCCAGGTGCTTCAGAGGGAATGAACAGAGCAGGGAATCATCAAGTGATCCATCCCCTGTCACCTATTCCCAGCTCCTCGCAAACAGAGACTAGGGACACCATCCCTGCCCATCCTGGCTCAGAGCATGTCCTCCATGAATTGATTTAACTCTTTTTTTGAATCCTCTTATAGTCTTGGCCTTCACAACATCCTCTGGCAAGGAGTTCCACAGGTTGACTGTGCGCTGTGGAAAAAATACTTCCTTTTGTTTGTTTTAAACATGCTACCTATTAATTTAATTTGGTGACCCCCTAGTTCTTGTGTCATAAGAAGGAATAAGTAACACTCCTTATTTACTTTCTCCACACGAGTCATGATTTTCTAGCCCTCTGTCAAATCCCCCCTCAGTCACCTTTTTTCCAAGCTGAAAAGTCCCAGTCTTATTATTCTCTCCTCATATGGCAGACACTCCGTACCCCTTTTCGGAACCTTTTCCAGTTCCAATACAGCTTTTTTAAGATGGGGCGACCATATCTGCACGTGATATTCAAGATGTGGGCGTACCATGGATTTATATAGTGGCAATAAAATTTTCTCTCTCATTATCAATCCCTTTCTTAATTATTCCCAATATTCTGTTCGCTTTTTTGACTGCCGCTGCACACTGAGTGGATGTTTGCAGAGAACTATCCACAGTGACTCCAAGATTCCCCCCACTTGAGTTGCAACAGCTATTTTACATCCCATCGTTTTCTATGTATAGTTGGGATTATGTTTTCCACTGTGCATCACTTTGCATTGATCAACATTGAATTTCATCTGCCATTTTGTTGCTCTTTCACCCAGTTTTGTGAAATCTCTTTTGAACTCCTCACAGGCTGCTTTGGACTTAACTAGCCTCAGTAGTTTTGGATCATCTGCACATTTTGTCACCTCATTGTTTAGCAGATCGTTTATGAATATGTTGACTAGTCTTGGTCCCAATACAGACACCACTAGTTAACTGTTTCCATCCTGAAAACTGACCATTTATTCCTACCCTTTGTTTCCTATCTTTTAACCAGTTATTGATCCATGTGAGGACCTTCCGGAGGTGAAAGTAAGCCGGTATGTTCCGGTATGGGGTACTGGCAAGAGCCAGTACGCTGTGCCAGCCAGGCCTGGCTTCCCCAGGCTGGTGATTTAAAGGGCCCAGGGCTCCATGCAGTGGCCGGAGCCCCGGGCCCTTTAAATCACCTCCCGAACCCACCTGCTGGAGCCCCGGGAAGCAAATCACTGCCATGGATGCTGCTCTCTCCCGCTCTGCCAACACAGAGCAGGGGCGGCAGAAACTTCCTTACAGGGGGGGTGGGCACCGTTGTCTGAACTGTGGCACCCCCATGACACCCCTTCCCGAAGGACCCTCACTCACACCACCTCTCCCCCCGAGGCCACACGCACAGACGCCTCTTCCCCAAGACTGCACCCTCCCCCCCATCATTTGTCCTAACAGCCAGTAAAGAGTGGTGGGGCCATGACCCTCTAAACCCCCTGTTCCAGCATCCCTGACACAGAGCTAAGCAGGCAGCAGTGTGTGTGTGCGACAGAGAGTGCTGTGCTGAGCTGAGCCAGTGAGAGAAGGGGGCTGATGTCAGGGCTGTCCCCTGCCCGGTTCCTTCCAGCAGCTTTCTGAACTTAGAGACAGTGTGCCGACACACTCACTCTTCCGCAACGCACACACTGCAGTTGAAAAGCAGCTGGCAATCTGGTAGGATGCCCATGGAACAGAGAAACCTGCATCATGTAATGCTGTACTGGCCCATGAGGCATTGCAAACCCTTCCCAAAGCACCCTGCAGCCAGTTGCACAGTGGGATAGCTACCCACAGTGCACTGCTCTCTGTGGCAATCCAACAGATGCTAGCATGGATGTGCTCTGGTGACATAGGGTGGACGTGCAACAGTTGTTCAATTAAAACACCTTAACTAAAGCCACATTATCCTTTAGTATAGGCCTAGCTTAAGAGTGAGACAAGACCCAGCTCCATTGAAACTAAAGAACCACAACTTGCTCTGTAGTTGACAGGATTTGAACCTGCGCAGGGAGACCCCAATGGATTTCTAGTCCATTGCCTTAACCACTTGGCCACAACTACTTACTTGATGTTGAGTTCTCACTACACTCTAGTTCTGTTTCCATTGAGTGATCAATTCCAGTTGTTTCTTCAGACCAGCTTCCACTAGACCCACACTGCTGTGCCCTTGTGTAAGTGTGTCCATGGCTGAACAGCAAGAATTCCTGCTCCTTTCCCTTCTGGCGGGAGCATGAGGAGAGTGTGTTTGTGGCTAATGACATTGCTGTAGATTGTTGTCCATTTCCTGCCTTGATCATTCAGACAGTCCCTTTCTCGTCATATCCCCAGTACATCAGTGATTGCGATAGCAGGGGGCAGGTTTTCTCTGGGGCACTGAGCTTTGCCAGGGGGTTGGTGGCTCCTTTCTTTTCTCACCCTGGAGTAAACTTGCTTTTTATTCCATCCTTGGTGTTTCAAGGAATAACAACAGATGACCAAAGAAAGAGGTGGACAGGGTGGGCCTCAGGGGAGGGGCAGAGAGGTGTGGGCGATGGACAGGGGAGGGGGCAGAGAGGGGGGGCAGCAGGCAGACCTTGGGGTAGGGGGTGGAGAGGCGCGAGGAGGCCCTGGGGGAGGAGAGGAGCCAGCGACCAGCAGGCCTCAGCCAAAGAGCAGGGGTGGGAAGTGGCCAAATGGGAGTGAGGGCGGCGCACAGGTGGGGCCTCGGAGGGAGGAGAACGAGGGCAGGGGGTGGAGTGGGGGGGCAGCACCACGGTCTGGGCAGGGGCCGCCCACAGGATTCAGGGGCCTGGGGCAAAACAATTTCAGGGGCCCCTTCCATAAAAAAAAGTTGCAATACTATAGAATCCTGTATTCTCCTGGGGGCCCTGCAGGGCCTGGGGCAAGTTGCCCCCCCTCTGGGCGGCCCTGGCCTCAGCCTCTCCTCGTAAGTCCCCTGCCCCCCAATCATTTTTGTTGCCCTCCCCTAGACTCTCTCCAATTTGTTTCTGTAGTGGGCGGGGGGGGGAGGGGGGGCGCTGGATGCAATGCTCCAGATGTGGCCTCACCAGTGCTGACTAGAGGGGAATAATCACTTCCCTCGATCTGCTGGCAACGCTCCTACTAATCCAGCCCAATATGACCAGTTACCCATATTGAATGCAGACACAGCAATATCTGATACATTGGTTCCTGTCCATTCAGGAGGTTATTTCCCACCTATTCATAAATAATGAAGCTGCTCTAAGCGGAGGGGAGAGAGCTGTCCCGTCCGTGCAGTTAACCCATCTCCCCGAGAGGTGGTAGCTATGTCAGTGGGGGGAAGTTATGCTGGTGGGTGTGCAAGCTGTGGTGTCTACATGTGTATATAAAGTTTAATCAAACCCCTTTTTTAAAACCCCTGTGGTCTGGGACTAGAAAAGGAGCTCTCTGAGGCAGGGCCCGTCCTTCAAAATCCTAAAGATCATGGACTTGCCTATGCAAATGTTATGGGGGCATAGCTCAGTGGTAGCGTGTTTGACTGCAAATCAAGTGGTCCTTGGTTCAAATCCACGTGCCTCCTTACAAGCCTTTTTCTTCAATAAAAATAATTCTATTTCCAGTATGCTCAAGAGTTCCACTAATCAGGGATCCCTGAAATGAATGGACACACTCAATGTCTTCCTGTGCAAATGCATAAAAACCTAGCTAACATGTATTATGCACCAAAGGAGCCTAATGTGGTCCAGGAAAGAAGTGAAACACATTCTTTAATTGCTTTCTGTTGCAAAATTGCCACCTTCAAGTCTGTCACTGAGTGGTTAGAGAGGTTGAAGTGTTCTCCCACTGGTTTTTGAATGTTATGATTCCTGTTGTCAGATTTGTGTCCATTTATTCTTTTGTGTAGAGACTGTCCGGTTTGGCCAATGTACATGGCAGAGGGGCATTGCTGGCACATGATGGCATATATCACGTTGGTAGATGTGCAGGTGTACGAGCCCCTGATGGCGTGGCTGATGTGATTAGGTCCTATGAAGTTGGCAATTTTGCAACAAAAAAACTTCAAAAACAGACTCCAAAGAGAAACTGCTGAACTCGAATTAATATGCAAATTAGATACAATTAACACTGGCCTAAACAGAGACTGGGAATGGTTGGGTCATTACACTAATTGAATCTATTTCCCTATGTTAAGTTCTCCTCACACCTTCTATGGGCCTGTCAGAGTCTACCCTCACTTGAAACTGGGCGGTTTCAAAGTGAGGACCCGCATGTCTTCCCCCACCCCAAAATCCTAGGGTAGGTCTCCCCTTCGGCTGCCACCACCCGGTCAATTCCGTGGGCCGGGACACCCCTGTTTCCCCCCTTGGGAACACAGATCAATTCACAGAGGAGGAACCTCCCCCCTCTTCCCTCTCTCCAGCCTGCTCTGGAGACAGAGGTGCCTGGATTCAAACGCCTTGAATCTCACACACACAGGGAAGCAGCCCACTTCCCCCTCCCCTTCCCCTGAATTTCCCCAAGGGAAGGAATTAACCAAGTCCAAAGAAAAGAAAAGAATTTATTAAGAGAACAAAAGAAAATACAGAATCTCTATGAATCCAAGCTGGGCACTCATAGGGTATAACCTTGCTAAGTTCTGGAGAGACTTCCCTCTCTTTCTCAGTACAACCAGTACAAGCAGAATTAAGAATAATCAATAACAAACACACAGAATTGCAAACATAGGATTATTAGATAAGGACACAAAGTATCTTTCTAATACTCACTATCTTGACTAGAAGAAATTAGTTCAGAAAGGTGGAACTTGTAGGGACTTGATTAACTCGTCTGGTCTCTTGAACTCCAAACGGCCAAAGACAAAGACCCCCCCAAACAGAGGGAAAAGTTCCCTCCTAGGAGTTTCAAATTCTCTTCCCTGATTGGTCCTCAGGTCAGATGCCCACCAGGTACTATGCTTTAACCCTTTACTAACTATTCATGACAGGGCCATCTTACTTATCACTTCAAAAAGTTTTTTTTCCCTCCTGCTGATGATAGCTCACCTCAATTGATTAGACTTTTCCTGTTGTTATGCATACTTCCACCTTTTCATGTTCTCTGTATGTATAAATATTTCCTGTCTGTGTGTTCCATTCTATGCATCCGAAGACGTGAGCTATAGCTCACGAAAGCTCATGCTAAAATAAATTTGTTAGTCTTTAAGATGCCACAAGTACTCCTGTTCTTTCCACTAAATAGGGATCTCTGAAATGAATGGACACACTCAATGTTTCCCTGTGTAAATGCATAAAAATCTAGCAAACATGTCCCGCAGCTGAAATCAGTTCCAATCCTCTAAGTGTCTAGATTTGTTGTCATCAATGAAACAAAGGCACATGAAGACACATTTGCAGGTCCTTGGCCTCCATGGGCTACAATGTGCAGAAGAACAAGAACCACATCCACTTGGGAGGCATGGACTAGTCTGTATTACATTTGGTAAGTAAGTTGCCATTGGGACTGAAAACTCTACTGGAGGTGGATAGGAGCCTGTTACAAAACTAAAATAACCAAGATTTACCAAACTCCCTGTTCCACATTCAGTCCTTTGTTTGTGCACACGGCATCAATTGGGGCTCTAGTAAATGGCAACCTTCCTTTAACACAGATCGTTGGTCCTTGTGACTTTCAGATGCATTCGAATGGCGCTGTTTAGAAGTCATGTGCTGTTAGTTCATGAGCAACAGCAGAGTGTCTGTACGTTTACCAACCGTAGAGCTGGGTGTGTCTGCATCCAAGTAACTGCAGAGTCAGTGTAGTCCCAGACAGTTAATTGCACAGTCTCCCTTTCTGGTCTCATTGATCATTTGGGTAGAAACAGCAACGGTTTGGTGGGTTTTGTTTTTTCCCCCTTCGTTTTCTTCTAAGGAATGTGTGATCTTGAGCATGTTAGTTTAAGTTCCCTGTGGGTCAGGAAAATTCCATCTCCTTGAAATAGCTGGGAAGTGACCTGTTTGTATATCCTAAAATAAAGTAGCTTTTGTAAAGCAGTTTCATCTTTAAATATGCTGGGATAAAAATAGTAAATAGTAAATTCCACAGCCAGACACCAGGCCAGGATCAATTGATGGGGCCAGGATCAATTAATTACAGAAGAAACAAACTCTTTGGGAAGTAGCTGTAATTTGTCCCCAAACCTTTCCTTGTTCTCATATGCTATCAGGGATTCTCTTCTAGAGGGCAGAGTTAAGGTTATCTGGGCATGTACCATCACTCTGTATTCCCTGTTTTTCCAGAGTTTGAGTTTTACTGAACTCGATGTTCTGGAAGGTAAGAGATAGTCACAGTCAAAGTTAACTCTCTGTTCATAGAATCATAGAATCATAGAACTTAAGATCAGAAGGGACCATTATGATCATCTAGTCTGACCTCCTGCAAAATGCAGGCCACAAAACCTGACTCACCCACTCCTGAAATAATTCTCTCCATTGACTCAGCTGATGAAGTCCCCAAATCCTGATTTAAAGACTTCAAGTAGCAGATAATCCTCCAGCAAGCGACCCCTGCTCCATGCTGCGGAGGAAGGCGAAAAACCTCCAGGGCCACTGCCAATCTACCCTGGAGGAAAATTCCTTCCTGACCCCAAATATGGCGATCAGCTGAACCCCGAGCATGCGGGCAAGACTCTCCAGCCAGACACTCAGGAAAAAGACTTTCAACATCCCAACATTGACCCTTGGTACTAATTACCAGTGGTCGCACGTTATTGACCTATTGACTAAATCACGTTCTCCTATCAAACCATTCCCTCCATAAACTTATCAAGCTTAATCTTAAAGCCAGAGAGGTCCTTCGCCCCCACTGTTTCCCTCAGTAGGCTGTTCCAGAATTTCACTCCCCTGATGGTTAGAAACCTTCGTCTAATTTCAAGCCTAAACTTCCTGACTGCCAATTTATATCCATTTGTTCTCGTGTCCACATTAGTACTGAGCTGAAATAATTCCTCTCCCTCCCTGGTATTTATCCCTCTGATATATTTAAAGAGAGCAATCATATCTCCTCTCAGCCTTCTTTTGGTTAAGGAAAACAAACCGAGCTCCTCAAGTCTCCTTTCATATGACAGGCCTTCCATTCCTCGGATCATTCTAGTGGCCCTTCTTTGTACCCGTTCCAGTTTGAATTCATCCTTCTTAAACATGGGAGACCAAAACTGCACACAATACTCCAAATGAGGTCTCACCAATGCCTTGTATAACGGGACTAGCACCTCCTTATCTCTACTAGAAATACCTCGCCTAATGAATCCCAAGACCGCATTAGCTTTTTTAATGGACACATCACATTGCCGACTCATAGTCATCCTGCGATCAACCAGGACTCCGAGGTCCTTCTCCTCTTCCGTTACTTCCAACTGGTGCGTCCCCAGCTTATAACTAAAATTCCTGTTAGTCATCCCTAAATGCATAACCTTACACTTCTCACTATTGAATTTCATCCTATTACTAATACTCCAGTTTACAAGGTCATCCAAATCTCCCTGGAGGATATCCCGATCCTTCTCTGAATTGGCAATACCTCCCAACTTCGTGTCATCCTCAAACTTTATCAGCCCACTCCTACTTTTGTTTCCGAGGTCAGTGATAAATAGATTGAATAAGATCGGATCCAAAACCGAACCTTGAGGAACTCCACTGGTAACCTCCCTCCAACCCGACAGATCACCTTTCAATACGACCCGCTGCAGTCTCCCCTTTAACCAGTTCCTTATCCACCTCTGGATTTTCATTTCGATCCCCATCTTTTCCAATTTAACCAGTAATTCTTCATGCGGTACCGTATCAAACGCCTTACTGAAATCAAGATATATTAGATCCACCACATTTCCCTTGTCTAAAAAATCTGTTACTTTAGCAAAGAAGGAGATCCGGTTGGTTTGGCACGATCTACCTTTTGTAAAACCATGTTGTAATTTGTCCCAATTGCCATTGACCTCAAGGTCTGTAACTACTCTCTCCTTTAATATTTGTTCCATGACTTTGCATACTACAGATGTTAAACTAACAGGCCTGTAGTTACCCGGGTCACTTTTTTTCCCCTTCTTGAAAATAGGAACTATATTAGCTAATCTCCAGTCAAACGGTACAACCCCCGAGTTTAGAGATTCGTTAAAAATTATCGCTAACGGGCTTGCAATTTCACTTGCCAATTCCTTTAATATTCTAGGATGAAGATTATCTGGGCCACCTGATTTACTACCGTTAAGCTGTTCAAGTTTGGCTTCTACCTCGGATACTGTAATTTCCAACCCCGCACCTTCATTCCCATCAGTCACTCTGCCACTATTCCTAAGCCCTTCATTATCCTCATTAAAGACCGAGGCAAAATATTCGTTTAGATATTGTGCCATGCCTAGCTTATCCTTGATCTCCACTCCGTTTACAGTTTTAAGCGGTCCCACTTCTTCTTTCTTGGTTTTCTTCCTATTTATATGGCTAAAAAATCTTTTACTATTGATTTTAATTCCCTTCGCAAGCTCCATCTCTACCCGGCTTTTGGCTTTTCTCACTGCATCCCTACACCCTCTGACCTCAATAAGGTAGGTTTCTTTGCTGATCCCTCCCATCTTCCACTCCTTATACGCTTTCTGTTTTTTCTTAATCACCCCTCTGAGACGCTTGCTCATCCAGCTCGGTCTAAAACTGCTACCTAAGGACCGTTTTCCCTTTCTCGGGATACAGGCCTCTGACAGCTCCTGCAACTTCAACCTGAAATAATCCCAGGCATCTTCCGCCTTTAGATCCCTAAATATGTTAGTCCAATCCATTTCCCTAACTAGTCGCCTTAATTTCGTAAAGTTAGCCCTTTTGAAATTGTAAACCTTAGTCTCAGATGCAATTTCGTTTATCCTTCCATTTATTTTGAACCAAATTAGCTCATGATCACTCGAGCCAAGGTTGTCCCCTACAACCATTTCCTCAACAAGGTCCTCACTACTCACCAAAACCAAATCTAAAATGGCATCCCCCCTCGTCGGTTCAGTTACTACTTGATGAAGGAATTCATCAGCTATCACGTCTAGGAAAAGCTGAGCCCTATTATTATTACTAGCATTTGCTCCCCAATCTATATCCAGGAAGTTAAAGTCTCCCATGATCATACAGTTCCTATTAGTATTTACCTCCTTAAAAACATTAAAGAGTTCTCTATCCATATCCAGGCTAGATCCCGGCGGTCTATAGCACACCCCAATCACTATCCCAGGGGAGGCTCTAGTAGTTTTCTTCCCTAATGTGACCATTGCCCAAACAGACTCCGTATTATCCATTCCATTACTAGTTATTTCATTACAGTTTACCTCATTATTGACATACAATGCTACTCCCCCACCTTTACCTTTGTTTAGGTCTTTCCTAAACAGCACATACCCTTCCATACCTGTACTCCAGTCATGACTACCGTTCCACCATGTTTCGGTTATTCCTACGATATCCGGTTTCAATTCTCGGACCAGGAGCTCCAATTCCTCCATTTTGTTACCTAGGCTTCTCGCATTGGTGAACAAACATCCTAATTTTTGCTGTTTGGCTTCTCTCACCTTTGTTACCCAATTTGGTAGGGACACAGTACCACCAGTATGACCTATTAGTATCCACCCCCCCACACACTCTTCCTTACGTCCAAACCCCTCCCTCTGGCTATATCCGTTCTTATCCTGTTGACCTCCCTCTCAATGTTTAAATTTGGCGTGGAGAGTGCCTGGACATCTCCCAACCGTCTCCCCCCCAATTCCTAGTTTAAAGCTGTTAACAAAGGTTTTGTTAGTGGCAAATAATGTGACTAATCCCTCACTGCAGTAATTCCACTGACTTCAGTGTACTCTTTCCCCATTTCTAGTTCCAAAAAAATAAGCAAATTAAAACAACCTTGAGACCTAAAATGCTGTGAGAAAATGGAAATTTTAGTAGCTCAAATAATTCAGTTTCTTCTATGTCTTGCACGTGTGTAAATGGCACATGTTAATTTATAAGCACATCTTTCTTAACTTCTTTAAATATTCTGTAGTACATTAACTAGATCAAGTGGGTTGTTCAATGCAGTGAGCTTTTCATGCATTGCCTAATACATATTTTTCATATTATGTAAATGAACACAACTCATTGAACACAAAATTGTGTATTTCATGCTGTGAACTGTGTCGGTAGCTCAGATTAATAGGTTTATTTTCTCTCTCTCTTTCTCTCTCTGTGAGGCACAACAAAATAATTTAGTGATGCTGAAAATGTTCCCTTCTCCTCCAGAACTGTCTTGGAATCACCTTCATTTGTAGATTAATCTGCCCCTGTGTCTCTACAAGGAAAATATAGTTTCTATGAAAAAAACACAATTTTTTAATTAAAGGGACTGAACAGAATAGGTTACTCAGACATAGGTTAGGGGTTTGTTATAGAAGTGGGTGGGTGAGATTCTGTGGCCTGCGTTGTGCAGGAGGTCAGACTAGATGATCATAATGGTCCCTTCTGACCTTAAAGTCTATGAGAATAGCCACACGATGGTGACACATCAGGAATGCAAAGCAACAAGTTCCTGGTTTGCACATCGATGGTGACAAGGGATTGAATTTGACTCTCTTCGTTTCACAGACACATTTTTTTTATTCTCTGAGGTCAAACATAAGTTTAAATGTTGTACTTAGTCCTCTGCGTTGTAGCTTCAACAGCCGCAGATGCAAGATGAGTTACTGCAGCCTAGACCTTGTGTCCGTGTTTAGGTGGTTTTCACCTAAACGTTCAAACAGCTCCCAGTAATGTCCTGAGCTCCCCAAGTCCCACTGACAGCTGAGCTCTTCCTGCCCACTGAGCCCAGCCCAGACAGTGGGTGGGGGGTGAGTTTGTACTCAAATAACTGACTGAGCCAAGCAAGGAGCAAAGAAATGTTTGCTTCGGTCACTAGGTCTCTGTTTCTATTGCTCGTTTGCTCTCTCCCCTTCCCTGATAAGGAGCAACGGTAAGAGAAGAGGTTAAAACATGTGCTAGGTGGTGGCTGGGTTTGGATGACAAATTTAAAACCATCTCAGCGCCCTCTAGTGTGACACTGACACCATCAGATTCTCACCTTTCATTCATACTTCATTAATAACAGTTTCCCTGAACTACTTTGCTATGATTATTTCAATAGCTCCGACACCGATACCTGCTGTCCCTTCTGGCTGGTTAATTGCACTATTTGGAAACTGCTCCTAAAATTACACCCTTCCTGGGAGCAAGATTCAAAACTGCCCAAGGAAACCCCATTGGGTTTCAAGTGCAGCCTAGGCAAGGTGGCAAGAGGACAGCCCAGGGGTCTCAGAGCTTCTTCTTCTTCACAGAGAGAAGGTTAAGGGGGGCCACTAGTTATGACTCCTGGGTTTTAGTCCTGGCTGTGGGAGGAAAGGGGTGTTTAGTGGATTAGAGTTGGGGGCTTAGGAATCAAAGAGGAAACATCTCCTTTTTCAGCTTCAGTGCACATTGAACAAGAACATGGCTTCTCATCTCTTAGGTTTCAGAGGAGCAGCCGTGTTAGTCTATATCCACAAAAAGAACAGGAGTATGTGTGGCACCTTAGAGACTAACATGTTTCTTAGGTTCTGTTGCCATCATGTGGCCATTTCATTTAACTTCTTATTGTTAAAAGGTTTGGGTACTTTGCACAGAAACATCATTTCCTTGGCAGAGACGGAGAAGTGGAAGCTGCATTGATTTAATCCTCTGAAAATTAGATAAGGATTAAAATATTCCCCAGACAGCTCAGTCCCAACCATACTCCCTTGCTGCTGCCAGTGAAGCTCAGTTCTGTCCCATGGCCCCAAGAACTGCTGGGTGCAAGTCCTGGGTCTGATGTGAAGTAAATGTAGGGGTGACTCTGCCTGCCTAGACTGTTCTGTAGAAAAATTCAGACACAGACCATGTCTGGTGAAGGAGATACAGATGTGTTGTTTGATTGTTTTTCTCATTTTAAATTTACTTGATCATTTTGATGGCAAAAATATTTGTACGAGACCATGAAAAAAGGAAGAAACCATGAAAATATCCATGGGAGAAAGGGGGTGTCTGACGGATGGGGTAGATATGGAGATTTTTATGAAAGGGGGAGAGGCCAACGTAGGGCCTTTAGCTGGAGCAAAGCGGGAGGGTTTTTTGTGCAGTTTCATTTCAGCCAGCCTCACATCCTGTAGTCCCTACTTCCCCACCCCACCAACATGTGACCTAGCGCCTCCCCACTGGCAAAGCCACCTCTGACTCCTGAGACAGCCCCACTGGACTGGCCCTCCAGAGCCCCCAGCACTCCCTCTCCTAGCTGGATCCCCTGGCAGCCAGAGCTCTCCCCAGAACTGCCATGGTTGCTCTCCTGGGTCTATGGTCAAGGACGGCTACTGGCTACTCCTGAGAATGCAGCTGAGAAATGACTTGTCCTTCTCTAGATTCTCGCCTGTGGGCTCTGAGAAGCCGGATGGGCTCTATATGATAAAGTCCATGTAACATTCCCCTCACACCCCAGCCCTGGTATGTCACCAGTAGCTGCTGTCCCTGGGTAGCAGCCAAGGATGTTTCCCACCATTCAGGAGACCCCAGCCTGGGACTAAAGTCAGCTTCAGGCTTCTCCTCTCTCCCTTCTTGGAATCAAGTTCATGTTTTTGCCAAGAGTTAAAGCAGCCCGAACCCCCAGAGTCTGGATCAATGTCACAAGTTCCCAGTGTCTCCATGGAAGATAATTTGTTAAATCCCAGATGAGTGGGGTTAAATCAGTTCTCAGCCTGAGTCCTTTGCTCTTAATCCTGAGGATATTGTCCCACCATGGGGCCATTTCCTGCCTCTCTTTCCTAGGGAAGCACAATTTTCCTTGCACAGACACAGGAACAGCAAGATCTTTCTCTGTCCCTTGTGCAAAGCAGGGGGCCAAATTCCATGGAAACAATGGAGAAGCAGGGGGCCCTGGGCACATCCAGTCCTGGCCGTGAGATGTTCCCTCCCCTCTTTCTTTATGCCCCTGTTGTTATTTCATGGCTTGTCTGGGATGGGGGAAAAGCTGAGTTCACTCCAGGTGGAGGGGAAAAAGGACCCTGAAAATCTCAGGACCCAACCCCTGCTAGCAGGATCACCAAGGTGCTGGGGATTTGAGTAGGAAAGGGACTGTGTGAATTGTCACAGTGGGGCCGAAAGAATAACAATTTACAACAAGAGCCACCTCAATCATTGACACAGGTTAATCCTGTTGCAGATAGAAGGGAAACTGGGAGTGATTCTTTGCTGTTCAGCCATGGAAACAGTGACCCAATTGCACCGCAGTGAATGTGCTGGGGAAAGCTGGACTTCACAGGCAGGTGGAAAGAGCAGATCCTAGAAACACCTGGAGCTTCCCACAGCACTTCTGCCACCAGGGTCAGGTGTTGAGCTACTCACAGCGCCCCTCCCCCCAGGGCTGGCTCTGGCTTTTTTGCCGCCCAAAGCAAAAAAAAAAAAAAAAAGGGTGGGGGAGCAGGGGCCACCGGAGCGGCAAAGCAGGGGAAAAAACAAAAACAAAACCACAGCGGGGCCAAAGCGGCAAAGCAGGGTGGGGAGGGACAAAAAAACCCAGCGTGGCTGGAATGGCAAAGGGGGAGGGGGGGAAACTGCAGCACAGCCGGAGCAGCAAAGCAGGGAGAAAAAAACCCCAAAACAACAACATAAAACCACGGTGGGGCTGGAGCGGTAAAGGGGCGGGGGGGGAACAGGGTGCTGGAGCGGCAAAGCAGGTGAAGAAAGAAAAAGAAAACACGGCGCAGCCGCAGCGGTAAAGCAGGGTGGGGGAAAACAAAAAAACCTGCACAGCTGGAGCGGCAAAGCAGGTGAAAAAAAACCAACCTGCGGCGCGGCTGGAGCGGCAAAGCGGGGGTGGGGGAACGGCGCGGCCGGCAAAGCAGGGGAGAAAAAAACAAAAAAAACCCACAGGGCGGCCGGAGCCAGGGGACTCCCTGTGCTGCAGAGTGCGTGCCCGGTCTAATGGGGGGAAGGGGAAAGAGCGGGGGAGAGAGAGAAGGGGGGTAGCCGGAGCTTCAAGGGGGCGCTCACCCCTCGGCCCCGACCTCCGCGCCGCCTGCCGGGAGGGCTCCAAGCTGCTCCGGTCGGTGGGGAGGGAAGGATGCGGGCTGCCCTGCCGGGCTTGCTGCAGGGCGCTCCCCTCCTCTGCCCCGCAGGGTGGCCAGAGCAACAAACAAACAAAAAAGCGTCAGTGCCGCCCTAGGATTGGGCGGAAGCCGCCCCCCTAGAATCTGCCGCCCCAAGCACCAGCTTGCTCAGCTGGTGCCTGGAGCCGGCCCTGCCTCCCCCGACACATTACCTTCTAGCAGGGGGTGGCAGCACCCCCCACCTAATGCAGGGGAGAGGGCTGAGTGTATCTCTGCACCCTGAGTCCCTGGCACCCACTCTCTCTGCCCCACACATAGAATCTGGCCCTGCTGCAAAGTGACCGCTAAGAACCAGCAGCCTCCAGGACAGCAGTTTTAGCCTCAGAGCAGGGAATGTGTCCCTCATGCTGCTTTTAGGCCATTAGGTGCTCTGGAAACGGAAGGGCTCTGAGTGTAACATATAGCACACATGACCCATCTGGGGATGTAGTTCACTTGTAGAGCACATGCTTTGCATGTGTGAGGTCCTGGGTTCAATCCCCAGTGTCTCCAAGTTCTTTTCACCCTCCTGCTTTGCTCATGCCCAGAGGGGATGTGGCCCACCAGTCTCCCTGCAGGAATTTCAGTCCTGCTCAGTGAGGGGTAAGTGCCAATTGCATGGAAGGTCTGGGGGGGTTTCTGCTCCTAAGTCTCCTCTGTACATTTAAGATTCCCACCCACTGTGCTGCTTGGGACAAGGGTACATGAGAAGGGAGAATCCCTCCAGCACTGGAGAGAAAGGTCCCATCTGCAAAGACTAGACTTATTTCTTGTCTGGGCCCAATCTTTTCACCTGGTATAGCCCTTGTTCCAGCTCAGGTGATAGCTAGGGGATGTCTCGTGACTGCAGCCATGTTTGTTCAGTTCAACCCCCTTATACAGCTTTGGTACAAGGCAGGAATCTTTTGTCTCTCTCCTGGGGAAGAGCCCCAGGTTTAAGATGGATTCCTGTACCAGGTGACATGGTCACATGTCCTGTGAGACCCCCAAGCCTTCATTCTTCCTGGCCTGACTCACAGATGGTGCAGGACAGAGCCATCTACAGTCAATTGTCCTGGTTAATGGGAGCCATCAAGAGTCCAAACCACTATTAATGGCCCACACTTTGCATCATTACAACAGGACCTCAGAGTTACAGTTCATATTTCTAGTTTCAGATCCAAGAATGATCGGTTCATACAAATAGGATGAACACACACAGGAGATTATAAACTTTGTAATGATACCTTACATGAGACCTTTTGCATGAAGCATAGTCCAGTCACTTTATATTCACACTCATTAGCATACTTCAATAAAATCCTATGGAGGGCCACATCACAGCAGGGAAAGGGTTTTACTGTGGCACCTGGGAGCAGTCAAGTTTCATGTTCAGGCTGTGGTATGAGTTCCTCCAGGTTTCTTGAAAGCACACAGGGACCTTTGCAGGTGCTCTCGATACAAGAATGGCCCAAACATGATAAAGTGATGGGAATTGCATTTTCCTTTTTTATTTCTGTATTTCCAATGACATTTCTGTTTGTGATTTCGTTTTGCTTTGTATAACTGTGTTTTCTCCTGGATCTGATATTTAACGAAAAAAAGAATAAGGCCTCAGGGCACCAGATGGAGGAGCAGACTGGGGCTAGGACTGCTAAGAGAGCGAGAGTAGCAGGTTTTCCGTATTGTTTCCCGCCCTCATTTTTCTTGACTAGTTTCTCTTCTGCACGAAATTTGTCTTTTTTCAAATGTCAGCCTGGCTAGCTCAGTTGGTAGCACATCAACCTTTTAATCTGAAGGTCCAGGGTTCAAGTCCCTGGTCAAGCAAAGAAACACTCTCTACCTGTGACGTTCCCAAAGAGGTTCAGAAAGACTCTCCTTGACTTTAGTTTTTCCTTTTCAGGACATGGCCTTTCCTAGGAAGGGACCTTTACTGCCTGGGACTGAAGGTGCTACTGCCTCACCTGTCCACTGGCCTCACAGTCTGGAGGAAGAAAGGCCTCTGGGCCTGCAGCAAAGTGCTGGGTGCTGACTTTTTGAGCAAATGCAGGGCTGGCCAGAGAGGCATCTTCCCACTGAGTCCTCCCTGCCAGAAAAAATTGTCCCCACAGACAGGGGCGGCTCCAGGCCCCAGCACACCAAGCGCGTGCTTGGGACAGCAAGCCACTGGGGGCGCTCTGCAACCTGCCTGCCATGCTTGGGGCGGCAAAATGCCTAGAGCCGCCCCTGCCCACAGAGTCCTCCCTGCTGGAAGTCTACAGTAATCAACAGGTGCTCTGCTGGTCCCATGGTGTAAGGGCAGCACTCAGGACTTTGAATCCTGCAATCTGAGTTGAAGTCTCAGTGCAATCTGAGAATAATTCCTGTGCCACAAACCCTGCTGGGTCTTCCAAGGCTCTGTCTTGCTTTCTCAAAGGCCATGAAAGCCACTACAAAAGATTTTTTTCTCCTGCTGATAATAGCTCACCTTAACTGATCACTCGCGTTTATAGTGTGTATGGCAACATCCAATTTTTCATGTTCTGTGTGTGTGTATATCTCTCTATATATATCTTCCTGCTGTATTTTGCACTGCATGCATCCAATGAAGTTGGTTTTAGCCCAGGAAAGCTTATGCTCAAATAAATTTGTTAGTCTCTAAGGTGCCACAAGTACTCCTCTTTCTTTTTGCAGATAAATTAATGGAGGTTAAGTCCATGAATGGCTATTAGTCAGGATGGGTAAGGAATGGTGTCCCTAGCCTCTGTTTGTCAGAGGGTTGAGATGGATGGCAGAAGAGAGATCACTTGATCATTACCTGTTAGGTTCAGTCCCTCTGGGGCACCTGGCATTGGCCACTGTTGGCAGATAGGTGTCCAAAACCGATTGCGGTTCGATAAGCTTTGTATTGGGAGAGGAAAAACAGGCTGGACAAGAATAAGGTTTAAAGCCAAGTGGCTGCGTTTATTTGGGGGAAAGTTACAACTTGGGCCGAGGGAGAGAGGCAATTCTTAGCTGGGATGTTATTAAACGATACAAATACACCCAAAAATCATTAACAATACAACTCTATACTGCTCACTGCTTCACACTGAGTAGGCAGACACACCAATTACACAAGATGGAAATCGGGTTCGTCAGAGCGGTGCCCGGTGCAACACAGAAAAGAGGCCCACAGGCCACTGCCTCAACTGCCCTTGCTTTCACACTAAGGGATTTACCCAGAGTGTGGTGCGGCTGCGATTGTGCAGATTCCACTCACTCAGACCGCGGGGACAGAAACCCCTTGGTCAGCTAATCCTCAGGTGGAGACAGCACCTAGCACCAAGCACTCCAGACAAAGACAGAGCAGTAACTCACACAACTTATAACAGTCTATAATTAGCTATCTACTAAAACCCAGAAAAACTAGACAACTGTGCAATTATGAGCTCAATACTTCAACTCTCATATACTGTATACATACTTGGTACCGAGTTAAAAAAAGAGGGTGGGGGGGAAAGAGGAAGCTAGGTAAGTAAACTGTCAGAAATTAGAAAGCAAATACCGCACTCCAGGTGCAGCTGACCAGCAGAACAGACACCAGAAGCATGACGAGCTGACGGAAATGGATCCAAAATGACACGACACGAGCTAGCTATACCGGGAGGAGACCCTGGCTGAAAGGTTGATCAGGCCCTTCAGCTGACACGCGGACACTCCACACAAAGTTTGGGGGGAAACCTAGTTTTATTCGAAGGGTCTCACTCACTCGTGTCAGCATCTGATTGGTCCCTGGCTCCTACACCCTTCAGGCTCTGAGCTGTTGCCCCCCACGCCAACAGGATTTGCACACGGCACACTGGCATCTCTGCACAAGGCACTAGCCTGACCCCTAGATAACCAGGCCAAAAAGAGCGGGAAAATGCACACAGCACTAAAATGTTGCACACCGCACCTCAGGGTTGCACATGACACCACGGTGTTGCTTGGCAGAATTAGGTCTCTGCCCTCTCCTGTGGAACAAGAACCTGGTCCAAGATGGAGGCTGCCTTGTCCTTTTAGCAGAACAAGATGGCCGTGGACCGACAATTGGCCATACAGAACCATAACTATGTATAGGGTTGCGACAATAGGATGCAGGGTTGGATGGACCTTTGGTCTGACCCAGTATGGCCGTTCTTATGAAGGGAAGGGCAGAGCCCTGTGACAGAGTTTCTGTAGTGTAGTGGTTAGCACATTTGCCTAACACGCAAAAAGTCCCTGCTTCGAAACCAGGCAGAAACATGCGGTCTTAATTTTCCCACCTCGTACTGGCCTGTCCTTGCTGTTGAGGGAGCAGCAGTGATTTCTATGCTCAAAAGGTCTGTTACACTTCCCCTGCTCCCACTTTTGTCTCCTCTCCCTCTCTGAATGCCTGTGAAGTGGCTTTTCCTCTCCCGCTCCCCCCTGGAATGCTCGGGGGATGAATGGGCTGGTTGAAGAGCAGAAGAGCTCCCAGGTAGACAAGGTGTCTGGGATGCTAATTAGGCAGCGATCACACACCCAGAGCATGGACACTGCCCAAGGTGGAGTGTGACCCACCAGATGCAGCCAAGTCATCTCTAGTCACAGGCCATTAGGTGCAGGTCCTTAAAAGGGGAAGGTGCCCTGTGCTCAGGAGAGCACTCACAAGCTTGCACCTCCAGTGAATGCCCTTTACCCCGACCGCCTGGCCAGTGGTTCTCTGCGTTGTATTTCATTGTGCCTCAGGAAGACTTACCTTCATCGCACCATCCATAGCTGCGCTGTGGGACACTTACCTTGCAGAATCCAGACATCTCCAGTGCCGTGTGCGTCCTGGGAGAGTGATTATGCAAGTACGAGTGTGACACCCCCCGCTTCTTTTGAGCTTAGCTGTCAGTATAATAAACATGCTGCTTTCTGCCAAACTCTGGTGGGTCATTAGTCCTCCCTATGCTGACTAGCTGGCCCAATTTTGGGTAACACCTGCGATAACCCCAACCCCTGTAGGATAGAGGGTGGTGAAATGAGCTGGAAAAAAACCTTGGCATCAGCAGGGGAAAGCTAGAGGATCTTGGCCAGTCACCTTTTGAAGCCTTGTGGCTTGGTCTCCTCTGCCCTTGGAGGTTGGCCTATGGCGGCCGGCTCTTCTGTGTGACTTGCCAAAGGAGGAAGTGAGGCGGGAATGGGACAAAAGAGGAAAGTCGAGCTGAGGAAGGCAGGGCAGAAGCTAAGCACCTCAGTGCGGCTAAGTGGGGTTAGTAGAGCGTCACCATTCGTCCTGCAAAGCCTGGGGAGGTGCGTTTGGCTGCTGGGAGGTAGAATCCTGTGCCTGCCTCTTGGCTTCCCAGGGATGGCTACTTGCAGCCCAGGAGAAGAAGGACAGTTCCGGGTGAAAGGAAGACAGGGAAAGCTATGGGAGGAAATTTGGGTGCGGGGTGCGGGCTCTGTGCTGGGGGAGGGGGTTGGGGTGTAGGAGGGGTGGCGCTTACCCCGGGCACTGCAGCTCCCAAAGTGACTGGTACACACAACCCTGCGGAAGCAGGTCCTAGGTGGGCCGTGCCAGGGGGTCTCTGTGTGCCGCTGCCTGCAGGCGCTGCCCCCAGAGCTCCCATTGGCTGCAGTTCCTGGCCAATGGGAGCTGCGGGGTTGGTACTCGGGGCAGAGGCAGTGAATGGAGACACTCCCCCTGCCCCAGGGGATGCTGGGACATGCCGGCCATTTCTGGGAGCGGCACGGAGGGACAGAGGCAGAGTGGGCAGGGAGCCACCTCAGTGCTGCTGGCACATCTCTGCACACCCATGGGGAGAGGGGAGCAGAGGGCCTCCATGTGCTGCCTGGGGTAGGGGCAGAGCACAGAGCTGCCTTCCCTCCCGGGTCTATTACAGGAGTGGGTGGGTGGGGTCTTTTTGCCTGCAAAGTGCAGGACGTCGGACTAGATGATCACATTGGTCCCTTCTGACCTTAAGGGCTCTGAGTCTAAAAGGGAGATGGAGGTAAAGGAAATTTCTTTTAAAATATACACCAAACATTGTAATACCAGGATGACTCCACCTGCTCATTGTATAGTCCCACCCCTTTCTTCCTCCATTGTATGTTGAATGACCTGCAGCACATTGATTCTCTCGTTCCATTGATAAACTGATACAATGTGACTGAAATTAAACCAAATCCCAGCAGAGAAAACATCACATCCCTGTATTGGCTGGGAATCAAACACAGATTAACTGCTTGAAAAGCAGCTATGCTCACCACTATACCACCAATGCATCTGGTAAACGTGATACTTATGCTTGCCCAATGAGGCTAGACCAGCATTGAGGTGCTTTTCTGCCTGTTAAAATGTACTGGATTCTCATCACTAAAAAAACCCACCTCCATCTTCACTTGGGTTTGAACCATCAGCCTTTCAATTAGCCACCAAAGTTGTTAATCACAGGGTATGTCTACACTACGGGATTATTCCAATTTTACAGTGCATCTGAGTTCAGATTGTTGTCCAGAGCAGTCACAATGGTGCACTGTGGGATGGCGCCTGGAGGCCAATACCATCGAATTGCGGCCACACTAACCCTAATCCGACATGGCAATACCGATTTCAGCGCTATTCCCCTCGTCAGGGAGGAGTACAGATATCGGTATTAAGAGCCCTTTATATCGATATAAAGGGCTTCATTGTGTGGACGGGTGCAGGGTTAATGCCCTTTAACGCTGCTAAATTCGATATAAACTCATAGTGTTGACCAGGCCAGAGAGAGCAGCAGGTTTCCCCTATTGTTTCCTGCTCTTCTTTTCTTTACTAGTTTCTCCTCTGCACCAACTTGCTCTTTTTCTTCATGAGCCTGGCTAGCTGAAGTGGGTATTCACCCATGAAAGCTCATACTCCAAAACATCTGTTAGTTTATAAGGTGCTACAGGACTCTTTGCTGCTTTCAGTTGGTAGCGCATTAGACTTTTAATCTGAGGGTCAGGGTTCAAGTCCCTGGTCAGGAGATAAACTACTCACCAAGATCTTAAACTGTCTTGATGGAGTCCTCCTTGTTACTTTTTCTCTTCAGGATTTTCCCTTTCCTCAGAAGGGCCTTTTTGTGTGTGGGTTTGAAGGGGCAACTTCCTGACAGCCCCTCTGTCCCTGCAGCCTGGAGGAATAAAGGCCTATGGGCATAGAGCATGTTCCTCCCCTGCACACACACACAGACAAACACACAGAATATCCCTAAGGAATTAGAATCACCTGCTGCCTTCCCCTTTCCTGCTGAATCCCCAAATGAAGATGCTCTTCAGCCTAAACCCATGTCCCCTCTTTTCCCAGTGCCCCTCAGTCCCAACCCTCAGTCCCTCCTGTGCTCACTGCTCCCCACTCCCAACCAAAGCCTGCTCCTCTTCACCCTTCTCCTCTGTCCCAACCCACAGCCCCCTCCTATTCCCAGTGCCCCTCAATCCCAACCCACAGGCCCCTTCTCCTCACGCTGCTCCTCAATCCCAACCCACAGCTCCCTCCTTCCCTCCAGCAGCAGGTGCTTCAGACCCCCTCAGGAAGATTTTCTTGCAAGGTTTCGTGTATGAGTCTGCATGTGGATTTTACAGTATGTTGGAAATAGGTTGGGTTGTTTGCCGAAATGATCACTTTTGGCTGGTGCTGGATTCCCAGTCTCCATGTTATAGGGGCAGGAGAAATAAAGAGTTGTTATCCTTGTTGTGTGAATTGAGGGCAGCACAACTGTGCTTGGCAGACCCCGATTGAGGGACTCACCCTCAATTCAATAGCACTTGCTAGGCAGGGGACAGGGGTTCCAAAGCTGAGTGGGCTGGGGCTATGTCCACATTGCAATGAAACACCCATGGTTGTCCTGTGCCAGTGCAGGCTCCCAGGCTAAATAACAGCAGGTACCATGGCTTGGCTGGTTAAAGCGCCTGCTTTGTAAACAAAAGATCCTGGGTTCAACTTCCAGTGGTACCTTGGGGAGTGGCTTTTGGGGCACCTGGTATTGGCTACTGTCAGAAGACAAGATTCAGAGCTAGATGGACCTATGGTTTAAATTACACTCGCAGGCACTGATAAAGGGTTAGTGAAAGTTTGGGTGTTAAGAGCTGATAGGTCAGTGGTCCAGTACCCTCAATGTGGTTTTAGCTGGAAACACACCTGGAGGACAAAGACTGAACTGAACTGAATCAGAAGAGAATAATAACAATAATACTTTCAAACTCTCCCCAAACAGATTAGTATTGGTTTTTCAGTTTGGGGAATTTTGTTTTCTCAGTCAGACCTTGCCAAGGGAAGCAGGGAGAAAATGTTTGAGTTGCCTCCTTCAGAACAGCTTGGCCTAGACACTAGCTCTGGTTCACTGCTCTGGCCTTGCTTGGGTTGAGGGTATTTTAATAATTTGGGCAGGTCCCAGGGTGTTTGGAGGAGATGACGAGGATGTTACCTTTTGAGATAAAAATTAAGAAATACAGGACTAGAGAATTTTTGTTTTTTTAAGAAATCTGGGATTTAGACATTTTATTTAAAGCAAGAGAGTTCTGAGTTTCTGAGAAGGTTTTTGTTTGCAAGAAGCAACATTGTACCAAAGGGGGAGATGGTTGTCTACAAAGGAGGAGTAATGACTAAATGCATCCGATGAGGATGGGATTTGAACCCATGCGTGCAGATCACAATGGATTAGCAGTCCATCGTCTTAACCACTCAGCCACCTCATCCAAGCTGTCAAGAAAAGGACAGGAGGAGAAATCTAAGGCCAGCAGAGATAGGGACAAAAAGGAGTTTCTAAACACTAAGCGGAAGCAGGGGCTGAATGAGCTCCCCCCTCACATCTAGTGAGGAGCTGGGGGAAAGACTTCAGGAACAGACCGTGTTTGCATAGACACACCTACTCTGCCTAGCTATGCAGCATGATGGGGCCGCTTTCCCAAAATGACCAGTTTTGGCTGGTGGTGGGTTACAAATCACTTTAGGATTGAGTGGACTGAAATGTTATTATCCTTCCTGTATGAGTGAAGGGCAGCAGAACATACCTAGTCCGTCCTGATGGAGGGGTGGGTGGGTGAGGAATAGCTTTTATTGGACTGTATAGAAGCGATTGAGGACATCACTCTAAACCAGGGATCCCCAAACATTTCGCACTGTGCCCTCTTATCCATGGCTGTGGACCCTCGGAAGCTGCAGTCAAGAACCGGGGCTGGGAGTGGGGCTGTTGCTTGCTGGGGAGAGGGGTGCAGACAGGGGTAAGGGGGTTGAGGCCAAGCAGGGAGCCAGAGGCCCAGGCTGAGGGTGGGGCTGAGTGCTGCTGCTCCCTCCATGGGGGCTGGCTCAGGCCCTGAGGTGCCCCCATGAATGTTCCTCTGTGTCCCCCTAGGAGTCATGCCCCACATTTTGGGAACCACTGAACCCTACTCACTAAGCAGGGGCTAGTGATGCCAAAGCCCAGGGAAAGGGAGAACAAGTGCGGGGCCCCAGCACTGGAACCATGTGAAGGGGCTGCAGGAGAGGGGCAATGGCTGGTGACCCAGGGAGTTATGGGCAAAGGGGGCACAGGAGGGGGCAGGAGTTGGGGTGAAGGAGGTGCAAAGGTTGGGAGTGCAGGGGCTAGCGGTAAAGGGGGAGTGGGGATCATCCAGGGGCAATGGGGAAGTGCCAAAGTACAAGCTTTGCCCAGGGCACCATTTTCCCTAATGCTGGTCTGAGCAAACAATTGGAAATGACCCTTCAGTGAGACCAGAACCATAGCGTAGAAAAGCCCCTTTGTTAAGTGGTGGTGGCTGAGGGCTTAGGGAGATGGGTTAGAAAACAACAGGTGTCTCTCTGTGGAGGTTTGATTCTTGCCTGCTAGGCAAGGCTGGTGTGTGGTGTCTCCATGGCTGCACTTTCAGTGTCTGATCTGCCACAGGAAGCCAAGTCTAGACATATTCAGAGGCTCTATGCCAGGGTTTCTCAAACTGCCTTTCACTGCAACCCCCTTCTGCCAAAAAAACCTTACTACATGGCCCTGGAAAGAGGGACCAAGCCCCTGGGCAGAGGCAGGGGAGACAAAGCCTGAGCCCTGTCCCAGTTGGGAGAGGGCAAAACCAGAGCTTGAGGGATTCAGCCCTGGGTGGTGGGGCTCAGACTTTTGGCTTCAGCCTCAGGCACCAACAAGTGTAATTCCAGCCCTGGCAACCCCATTAAAACAGGGTCACGACCAGTGATGAGCTTCTAAAATCTTAACAACCGCAACATCCATCAATGGAGGATGGCAGGGCAGGGGGTGCAGACAGGGGTTGCGGGCAGGGGAGGGTGGCAGGGCAGGGGGTGCAGACGGGGCTGGTTGCGGGCAGGGGGTACAATGGGGGGTGGCAGGGGGTGCAGACGGGGGGCTGGGGGCAGGGTGACAGGGGATGGCTGCAGGCAGGGGGTGCAATGGGGCAGGGCAGGGGGTGCAGACAGGGGGCTGGGGGCAGGGGAGGGTGGCAGGGCTGGGGGCAGAGTGACAGGGGCTGGCTGCGGCAGGGGGTGCAATGGGGCAGGGCAGGGGGTGCAGACGGGGGGCTGGGGGAGGGTGGCAGGGGGGGGCTGCGGCAGGGGGTGCAATGGGGCAGGGCAGGGGGTGCAGACGGAGGGCTGGGGGCAGGGTGACAGGGGCTGGCTGCGGCAGGGGGTGCAATGGGGCAGGGCAGGGGGCAGATGGGGGGCTGGGGCAGGGTGACAGGGGTCTGGGGGCAGGGCAGGGGGTGCAATGGGGCAGGGCAGGGGGTGCAATGGGGGATGGCAGGGCAGGGGGTGCAGACGGGGGGCAGGGGGCAGTGGGGTGACAGGGGCTGGCTGCGGGCAGGGGGTGCAATGGGGCAGGGCAGGGGGTGCAGACGGGGGGCTGGGGCAGGGTGACAGGGAGCTGGGGGCATTGCAGGGGGTGCAATGGGGCAGGGCAGGGGATGCAATGGGGATTGCAGGGGGTGCAGATGGGGGCAGGGGGCAGTGGGGTGACATTGGCTGGCTGCGGCAGGGTGTGCAATGGGGCAGGGCAGGGGGTGCAGGCAGGGGGCTGGGGGCAGGGTGACAGGGGCTGGCTGCGGCAGGGGGTGCAATGGGGCAGGGCAAGGGGTGCAGACGGGGGGCTGGGGGCAGGGTGATGGGCTGGCTGCGGCGGGGGGTGCAGGCAGGGGGAGCGGGGGAGGGGCGCAGACACTCACACGGGGCGGGAGGGGCTGGGAGCAGCAGGAGGCAGCCGGGGACTCACCACGCAGCAGCAGGAGCCCCAGGGCCAGAGGTCCTAGGAGCAGCAGCAACAACAGGGCCAGGAGGCAGCTCACATGGCTCCCGCAGCGCAGCGCCCCCTGCAGGCCGAGAGGAGGGATTACATCCTTCCCACCAGAGCCCATCAAAGCTTCCATCGTAGGGAAGCAAGTTTGCAAGCGGTTCTAAAATCGCTTCTAAATTTAACAGATGGTTTGTGCGAACCGGCTCCAGCTCACCCCTGGTCACGACCCACTTTGGGGTCCTGACTCACAGTTTGAGAACGTGCTGAGGGGAGAGAGTTTTCCTGTGGGTGCAGTTAATCCACTTTCCCAGGAGGCGGCAGCTATGTCAGTGGGGTGTGCAAGCTGTGCTGTTTACCACATTAAAGAAGTTTAATCAAACCCCATTTTTAAAACCACTTGTGGTCTGGGAATGGCAAAGGAGCTCGATGAATCAGGGTTTGTCCTTCAAAGTCCTGGAGACCACGATTCCATGTGTTAGCCAAATGGGCTCGTTCCCCCTGGAGCTTACCCAATTATCCCAAGGAGGCATGGATAGACAAGAGGACAGATATCAGACCCTTTATTAGTCAGTCAGCTGAGAGGGTGCTCTACTCGGCTAGTGCCAGAGAAAGAGACACACCTTACAAGCACAAGCAGGCCTCTTTTATACACAGAGACAAACAACTTAGCGTGTCTAAATTCTGCTAACCTATGCATTGTTTAAATTCAGTTCTAGTAGTAATCAGGATACATCTGCTTGACTCCCCTTCCTCCACATTCCTTTCCCAGGGTCAGGACGCATCCACCCAACTCACTCCCCCTTTCCATATATATTCTATATATCCTGTATACGTGCAGCTTCGTGCATGGGAAATGACAAGCGAGAGCTGAGATAAGCATGAACGACTGGGATAACAAGCAAGAGCTGAGATAAGCATGTTTTTTGGCCTTTGGGCCTAACACATGTTTTTATTGTCATGGTAGTATAGTTCAGTGGTAGTGTGTTTGATTAGCAATCAAGTAGTTCTTGGTTTAAATCCCTGTGTTCTCTTATAACATTCTTTCTTTTTTTTAAAAAAAGGAAAACATTTTCATTTCCATTCTCCATTCTGTTCAGGAGCTCCACTATACAGGGGTGCTTGATATGAATGTAAACACTCAACATTTCGCTGTTCAAATGCATAAAAACCTAGCAAAGCTGTCCATCAGCTGAAATCAGTTCCAATCATCTAAGTGCCTAGTTTATGTTTTCATCAATTAAAGAAAGGGATCATAGTACATTTGCAGATCCCTCTTCTCCAGGAGCTGTGCTGTGCAGAAGAACAAGAACCACATCCAGCTGCAGTTCAGGAATCTGATGACCAAAGAGCCAATAAATGTTCTGAGGGCTGGAGAAAAATGCCTTCTAGTGAGCTATTGAACGAGCTCAACCTGTTTAGCTTATCAAAAGAAGATTGAAAGGTGACTTCATTGAAGTGTTGAAGGGCCTTAATGGAGAGAAAAGATTGGATATGAAAGGGCTCTTGAATCTAGCAGAGAAAGGCATAACAAGACCCAATGGCTGGAAGGTGAAAAGAGACAAATTCATATTACAAATAAGACACAAATATTCAACAGCGAGGATGATTCGCTACAGGAACAAGCTACCAAGGAAAGTGGTGGATTCGCCATCTCCTGATGTCACTTAATGAAGACTAGATGGCTTTCTGGAATGTGTTTGCCCCAAAAGTAGCTATTGTGTCATACCTGTGATATGCAGGGGGTCAGATTAGATGCTCTAATGGTCTCTTCTGGCCATAAAGTGGACTAATTTCTGAAAAACTGAGTGTAGCATTGGGAGCAGCGTCTGATGTTTTCCTGTCTAGCCGGCTTGCTTCCTAGAACGAATGCTCCTTGAGTGGGGTGATCCACAGGGAGTAGCTCAAACCTCCAAAGTGCCTGGCCAGGGGCAGGACATTAGCACAGCAAGGGAGGGGTGTGGCAGTGACATCACAAAGGCCTTTTGCAGGACCTCAGACTATTGGTCAAAGGTGGTGGGGAGGTGGTGACCTCACAGAGAGATGCTGACATCAGCCAGGCAGGACAGGGGCGAGGGGCCAGGGAAACCTCAGAGACCCCTGTGGCTTTGCTTCAGCAAGTCTCCTTCCCCAGGTCTCTCTTTGAGGACTGAGAGAGTATTCGGGGCCATGGACGTGAGCGCCAGGAGGAACCTCTTTAGAGTTTTCTCCTTCCCTTTTCCTGATTTTACTAGAAAACATCCATCCCTGTTTAGAAGGTAAGAGCCTCCTCGAGGTTTGAAACCTGTTCAGTCTGATCCATCTGGTGACCATTGAATTTTAGGCATGGAAAACACGAACTTAAGGAGGCAGAATTTTATTCCACACCTGGGATTTTGTCCCTTAGAATCACTGTGGTCATTAGGGTTTGTCCTTTTTGTTTAACCTTTTCCTTCATCCATCCCTTCCTCCTTTCTCTTTGTCTCTTGCTTCTTTTGTCCTTTCACCTGTTCCCCTCCCAACACCAGGAGCAGTGTGTGTGTGTGTGTATTGCAGGGGGTAGTGCTCGGCACCTCCCACTCTGGGAGGTCCACCCAAAAATGTGGGGCTGAAATAGTGCTCGGGCAGTGATCTCCGTCAGTGACCTGGGACATCCTTTGGGCTCTCTGGTGAGAACCCTCAGTCTCCCATCTTCAGTCTCTACCCTGATTGGCTGAGCAGGGGGTTATTGACAGGGAGGAGACTCAGGTCCTTGTTGTTCTCTTTTAAGACCAAGGAAATAAGTCAGAACCAGTTATATGTTTGATGAATTTTGCTGCTTCGCTGCATTAATGGTCTCTGAGCAGTTCATGATTCTCTCTAACATTGCAGTTCTCAAATACTTACTGAATAATTACTGTGCACTGTTGTTGGTCTGGAGCTCATCTGAGAGCACTTTATTCAGGTCATTCAATGTGTAAAATTCAAGATCTGATGGTTAGTTTGAAAATCAGAGCTTTTGGGTCCTATTCCCAACTCAGACGCTGCTCCCAATGCTATACTCAGTTTTTCAGAAATTAGTCGACTTGATGGCCAGAAAAGACCATTAGAGCATCTAATCAGACCCCCTGCAAATCGCATGCCTCCTGTATGACACAATAGCTACTTTTGGGGCAAACACATTCCAGAAAAGCATCTAGTCTTCATTAAATGACATCAGGAGATGGTGAATCCATCACTTTCCTTGATAGCTTGTTCCTGTGGTGAATCATCCTCGCTGTTGAATATTTGTGTCTTATTTCTAATATGAATTTGTCTTTTTTCACCTTCCAGCCATTGGGTCTTGTTATGCTTTTCTCTGCTAGATTAAAGAGCCCTTTCATACCCAATCTTTTCTCTCCATTAAGGCCCTTCAACACTTCAATGAAGTCACCTTTCAATCTTCTTTTGATAAGCTTAACAGGTTGAGCTCATTCAATAGCTCACTAGAAGGCATTTTCTCCAGCCCTCAGAACATTTGGTGGCTCTTTGGTCATCAGACTCCTGAACTGCAGCTTGTTCTTCTGCACAACATAGCTCCTGGAGAAGAGGGATCTGCAAATGTACATTCATATGATCCCTTTGTTTAATTGATGAAAACATAAACTAGACACTTATAGGATTGGAACTGATTTCAGCTGATGGACAGATTTGCTAAGTTTTTATGCATTTGGACAGCAAAATGTTGAGTGTTTACATTCATATCAAGCACCCCCATATAGCGGAGCTCCTGAACATAATGGAGAATGGAAATGAAAATGTTTTCCTTTTTTTTAAAAAAAAGAAAAAAGGTTATAAGAGAACACAGGGGTTTGAACCAAAGAGCACTTGATGGGCAAGCAAGCACTCGACCACTGAGCTATACCCCCATGACAACAGGAATATGGAATCATGATCTCCAGGACTTTGACGGACAAACCCTGCTTCATCGAGCTCCTTTGCCATTCCCAGACCACAGGTGGCTTTAAAAATGGGGTTTGATTAAACTTCTTAAATGTGGCAAACACCACAGCTTGCGCACCCACCGATATAGCTTCTCCCACTGACATCGCTGCCACCTCTTGAGAAGTGGATTAACTGCACCCACAGGAAAACTCTCTCCCCTCAGCATAGAGCAGTGGTTCTCAAACTGTGAGTCAGGACCCCAAAGTGGGTCATAACCCTGTTTAATGGGGTCACCAGGGCTGGCATTAGACTTCTTGGGGCCTGAGGCTGAAGTCAAAAGTCTGAGCCCCCCCACCCAGGGCTGAATCCCTCAAGCTCTGGTTTTGCCCTCCCCTAACTGGGGCAGGGCTCAGGCTTTGTCTCCCCTGCCTCTGCCCACTGTGGAGAGGCTTGGTCCCTCTTTCCAGGGCCATGTAGGAAGTTTTTTTTGGAAAAAGGGGGTTGCAGGGAAAGGAAGTTTGAGAAACCCTGGCATAGAGCCTCTGAATATGTCTAGACTTGGCTCCCTTGGTGATCGGACACTGAAAGTGCAGCCATAGCGACACCACACACCAGCCTAGCCTTGCTGGCAAGAATCAAACCTCCACAGAAAGATAGCTGTTGTTTATTAACCCATCTCCCTAAGCACTCAGCCACCACAACTTAACAAAGGGGCTTTTCTACACTCTGGTTCTGGTCTCACTGAAGGGTCATTTCCAATTGTTTGCTCAGACCAGCATTAGGGGAAATGGTGCCCTGGGCAAAGCTTGTACTTTGGCACTTCCCCATTGCCCCTGGACGATCCCCCTCCCCCTTTACCGCTAGCTCCTGCACTCCCAGCCCTTGCGCCTCCTTCACCCCTAACTCCTGCCCCCTCCTGTGCCCCCTTTGCCCTTAACTCCCTGTGCCACCAGCCATTGCCCCTCTCCTGCAGCCCCTTCACATGGCTCCAGTGCTGGGGGCCCCGCACTTGTTCTCCCTTTCCCTGGGCTTTGGCATCACTAGCCCCTGATTAGGGAGTAGGGGTCAGTGGTTCCCAAAATGTGGGGCATGACTCCTAGGGGGACACAGAGGAACATTCATGGGAGCACCTCAGGGCGTGAGCCAGCCCCCATGGAGGGCAGGGAGGGAGCACCACTCAGCTCCACTCTGTCCCAGCTCTTCCCCAACCCCACCCTCAGCCTGGGCCTCTGGTGCCCAGCTAGACCTCGACCCCCTTACCCATCTGCACTCCACTTCCCAGCAAGCAACAGCCCCACTCCCAGCCTCGGTTCTTGACCGCAGCTTCTGAGGGGCTACAGCCATGGCTAAGAGGGCACAGTGCGAAATGTTTAGGGACCACTGGTTTAGGGTGATGTTCTCAATCACTTCTACAAAGTCCAATAAAAGCTATTCCTCACCCACCCACCCCTCCATCAGGACCGGCTAGGTATGTTCTGCTGCCCTTCACTCATGCAGGAAGGATAATAACATTTCATTCCATTCAATCCTAAAGTGATTTGTAACCCACCACCAGCCAAAACTGGTCATCTTGCTGCATAGCTAGGCAGAGTAGGTGTGTCCGTGCAAACATGGTCTGTTCCTGAAGTCTTTCCCCCAGCTCCTCACTAGATGTGAGGGGGGAGCTCATTCAGCCCCTGCTTCTGCTTAGTATTTAAAAACTCCATAGTTTCCCTATCTCTGCTGGCATTAGATTTCTCCTCCTGTCTCTTTTTTGACAGGTGTGATGAGGTGGCCGAGGGGTTAAGGTGATGAACTACTAATCTATTGTTCTCTGCATGCATGGGTTCAAATCTCATCTTCATCACACATGTTTAGTCTTCATTCCTCCTGTGGAAGCCAGTAAATAATTAACAAGGTTTTAAAGAGATCTTAATGAATGTTAGTTAGCATGAGTTAGGTTAACTGTGACCCTGGTGACGTGAGGAAGCAAGATAATGTAAGACAGAGGGAATTGTGTGAAAGTTATTATGACCTTGCAATATGCAGTCTTGCAGTCTTGTTTTTCTAGTGAGATAGCAGAGAAGCTTATGTATAAACAAAATGTATTTGTTGCTTTTTACTGTCTGTATTATTGTTAGAAATTGTCTGTAAAAGGTATAAAGGCTTGCTGTGATTGTTTACCAGTGGAGAGACCTGTCCAGGACCCTGTGTCCTATGGCACTCTCTCCCTCCATGGTAATTACTGGAGAAATAATAAAGTATTTGGTTTTGCTGCACCCAAACAAAAAGCGAGAACTGAGTTTTTCTTCGACAATTTGGGGGCTCGTCCGGGATGGCAACGCCCACGGACCCACAGACGGCTACTACGGATCATTCCCCTTCGAACCCCATGGCGCCACATGAGAGGTATGAGACCTTTTGAAATCTCTATTGGGGTATCGGAGGAGGACTTTCCGTGAGGACGTCTGTCTCTGTTGGGCTCACGCCATCTGAACTTATTGACTGTGCAGCAGGATCAGATGCAAGTGGTATTGGGGAGAGGCCCCAATAAGGTTAGTTTATAGCAGTACTGGGAACTGCTGAGTTGGCCAAGGAAATGCATAAGGTAATGCATAAGGTAAATGCATAGGTAAATGCATTAGAATGCACCGGTGCTGAGGGGTTTTTACCGCCTCAAGAGGGGTTGTCATACCGCCTCATGGTATTGGTCCGGACCAGGTAAAGATGCATCGTGGTTAAAGAGATAAAAAGGAAAAAAAATTTAAAAAGAGATAAAAAGGAAGAAAAAGAGGCCTTGGTGTGTGTGTGTGTACACCAGTGTGAGTGGCTGTTACCGGGCTAGCCCGGTAACTAGTGGATCTTTAGGAGATCCGACCCACAGTGGGCTGACTCGGCCAGGCATTGTCCGGCGAGGAAGCTGCCTGGGTCTAGGAGTGTGTGAACCCATCTTCCCTCCCCTTTCCTTGTGAGTCTCTCCTGTGTGAGTGGAAAATGGGTAAGGGACTGTCTAAATATTCCACCTCACCCCCTAAGGGTACCCCAGCATATTACATGTACGTACATTATGGTTCTAAAATCTGCAGGTATTTAAATGATTGGAATCTGTACATGCGTGAAAAATTCATTTAAACAATGCCCATTAGAAGGTACCTTCAATCTAGATAAGATCATATATCTCAGTGGAGCTTTAATCACAGAGAAAAGCCTCTGACACAGTGTGAGCAATTTGTCTAGGAACGGGTTAATTTGAAATTCGGCTTAGCCCTGAGATAAAGGAGAAGTTGTTTTGTCTTCAAGGTCATGAATCAGTGCGGACTATGCTAAGTGCAAAGGCTGTACAAGTTACAGAATTGGAATTATATTTGCAAAGCTTAACTTCCCAGTGAGACATGTGTGAGTATTGAAGTGGTTTAAGGCTTGGGGCATTCATGTTTTCCTGTGTGAGGTGGGAGCATTCCCAATACTCTCCATTGTTGTTTTATTATTTTAATGAAGCTTTAAAATTTGATTGTATGCTCTGTCAGTCTGATCACCTGACATGAGGGATAAATTAGTAACAGGAATTTGTCACAGTTTGGTGTGCAATTAATAATGGGGGGGCCCTGCAGAATTTACACCATCTCTCTGTTTACCCTTGTTATTTTGTGTTTGCTTTGTTTGGTATTGTTGGTTGCATGATTAAAGGTGAGCTCTAATAGAATAAGGAAACACTATTTAGCTTTGGCTCTGTTTTGTTTAACCGGTTACTGATGTTTTTCTGCTCTGTTCATTTGGGCGTTAGGTGTGTGAGCGGAACTGAACTTCTCGTTCGTAATTCCTCAGGGTGGAAGCCATGTGTGCGATGAAGCTCTGAGGTTGTCCTGAGATTTTTACAGTCCCGCCCCCCCGTAGCGGACAATATAATAGAAGTAGAAAAATTTGGCTTAGACTGTAATTTTTTGCTTTTTGTGTAATTTTCTTTTTTGTTTAAGTGTCAGCAGACAAATGGGTGGGTCTCTGGGTAGACCCCCAAAGGGGTCTGGATTATGTGTTAAGTGAATGGCCATGTATTTTTGCCCAGGTGGCAAGCCTTACTAGGGAGGACTCAGGTAGTCTTGTGAGTAGAAATGTTTTGGGGAAAAGACCAGTAGGGTGGGGCTAGTTGAGAAGCTCACCATCCTAGCTAAACTGGTTGTGGAACAAGCTAGTGTCCATGGACGGGACGATTCAGCGAGAAAAAAGGATCGGGCCCAGGCGACCAGGCAACAGACAGAGTGATTGGAAAACAGGTTGGAAACTTTTGAGGGTGTAGTGGAAAGAAGGAGTAAGTGAATATAAGCATGAGGATTTCAAATACTCAAGAGGATATTTGGAATGGTGATTTGAATTGGTAAAGTGGCTGTTGGAAGGGAAAAGCGAGTGATTTTTAAGAGAACAGTTTTGGTGTCTTTGAACTGTTTGTAAATAACTTCAGGCAAATAAATTTATTAGATTGTAATAATTTGGCTGTGACCAATTTTGTTAAATCAGTTGAAGACTGTATACAGTGCTATGTAATGAAAATTTTATTAGGCTCTACAGGCACTATAAGTGGTGATGTTTTCTTTCAGTGTTTAAAAGCAGGAGTTAGAAGAAATAAAAAGCAAGCCAGAAATAATCTGTGTTACTGCAAATTAACTAACTGATAAGGTAAAGGCCTCTGAAACCAAGGCTGTCTAAGAAACACATACGAGAAAATATGGGGTAATTCCTCTGTTTTGCCTAGAATCAACAAGAGTATTTGTATATTTTAAGTATTTAATTGCCCAGATGGGGTGGACCTCTGTTTTTGTCTTTCAGATAATCAAAGAAAACTAATGCCAGCAGCACAGCATTCAACGTACCTTGATTTACTGGCACAGTAAAAAATTATGTTGTGTGTTCTATGTTCTGTCTTGTTGTGTTTTTTTTGTGTGGCCAGAATTGTTGTGTTTAATATTTTCATGAGATGGTCTGATTTGATATCAAGCGGACATGTTGGATTGAGATGCAGATACTTGTTTTGTTCAATTTAGAATACAAAGTGTTTGGTTACATCAGAAAATGTGATATACTAAAGTCTAATACATTTTCTTCAGTAAGAGAAAGAAACTACATTGGCCAAATCTTTTAATTGAGAATTGTTGTTAAAATTTGCATACTGACAGTCTTTGGAAGCGAGGACATGAAAAGTTAACCCACTCCCCATATTGTACAAGGGATCCTTCTGGCTACCTCAGACTTTTAGCCAGCGGGCTGGGGATGGTGGATAGCTATTGGACTAGAAGTTATATTAAGTGAACTTCTCAAAGTGGGTGTGCTTGTCCTGGCTTGTTCTTCCAAAGTTCTGTAATAAGGTTATTTTAGTGAAAGGGTATATGTGGCATACATTGAATGATAATACTTCTGTACTGTATAACAGTACTGTTTATGTGTTCATGGTATGAAAAAGGTGTATAATTGAAGAGTAAAAGTTTCCTTTGTAGGTTAAATGAAAAAAAAAAAAAAAGCCAAGAAGAGAATGGCTAACATGCGCTGGCCCCAGTCAAGGACACCGCTTGGCTGCCTACCAAGAGAAGGGGGGGGGGGGGAATGCTTGCTGCAGTTACACGAGATTGGTGTGCACCGGCCAGCCCACTCTCCTCCTTGGGACCTTTTGTAAATATTCAGATTGATTTTATTTAAATGTCTAAATGTTGTGGTTATGAATATGTATTAGTTTTAATTGATGTATTTACCACTTGGGTTGAAGCTTTTCCCTGCAGGACAGTAGATGTCTTTGCTTACAGATTTTGTACCACGTTTTGGCATCCCTGTGACTATCAACAGTGGTCATGGAACTCATTTTACTGGACAGATTGTAAAGGGGTTATGTGCAACTCACTGCCCTCACCACCCACAGTCTGCTGGGACAGTGGAACGCCGGAACGGGACTTACAAAAAATGAACTGGCCAAGATTTGTGCTGAGACACACTTAAAGTGGCCAGATGCCTTTCCTTTGGCACTGATGTGTATGAGAGCCATTCCCAATCGAAAGACTGGACTCAGCCCTCATGCAGTTTTGACAGGACGCCCAATGTGACTACCAACTGCATCCCCACTAACCCCAGCTCAGATGGACATTCATTTGCTGGATAACATAATGCTTAAATATTGTCAGGCACTAATGCAATGTGTTAAGTCTTTTTATACACAGGTGATGGAAGCACTACCAAAGGATCCTGTGCAACCTTGCCACTCGTTGGAACCAGGGGCCTGGGTCTACATAAAGATCCATCAGCGAAAGACTGCCTTGGCTCCATGCTGGAAAGGCCCTTTCCAAGTCCTGCTGACTACCGACACCGCTGTGCAGTGCCACAGACTGACTGCTTGGACCCAGGATTCTCACTTCATTCTAATCATGCATTGTCATTACGTCCCATGACGGTTGACATGTTTGCTGTAGAATCTGAAGTCCATGGTTTCATGTGAATTGAGAGTTGAAATTGTTTGTTGTACTAGAAGTACAAAAGGGGGGAGTGTGGAAGCCAGTAAATAATTAACAAGGTTTTAAAGAGATCTTAATGAATGTTAGTTAGCATGAGTTAGGTTAACTGTGACCCTGGTGACGTGAGGAAGCAAGATAATGTAAGACAGAGGGAATTGTGTGAAAGTTATTACGACCTTGCAATATGCAGTCTTGCAGTCTTGTTTTTCTAGTGAGATAGCAGAGAAGCTTATGTATAAACAAAATGTATTTGTTGCTTTTTACTGTCTGTATTATTGTTAGAAATTGTCTGTAAAAGGTATAAAGGCTTGCTGTGATTGTTTACCAGTGGAGAGACCTGTCCAGGACCCTGTGTCCTATGGCACTCTCTCCCTCCATGGTAATTACTGGAGAAATAATAAAGTATTTGGTTTTGCTGCACCCAAACAAAAAGCGAGAACTGAGTTTTTCTTCGACACTCCTTTGTAAACAACTACCATCTTCCCCCTTTGGTACAATGACAGACCAAACAGTGTTGTTTCTGGCAATCAGAAACTCAGAACTCCCTTGCTTTAAATAAAATCAATAAATCCCAGATTTCTTTAAAAAAAATTCTCTAGGGCTGTATTTCTTAGTTTTTATCTCAAAAGGGAACATCCTCATCATCTCCCCCAAACCCCTGGGACCTGCCCAAATTATTAAAATACCCTCAACCCGAGCAAGGCCAGAACAGTGAACCAGAGCTAGTGTCTAGACCAAGCTGTTCTGAAGGAGGCAACTCGAACATTTTCTCCCTGCTTCCCTTGGCAAGGTCTGACTGAGAAAACAAAATTCCCCAAACTGAAAATTTTCTGCGGAAAAAAACAATACTAGTCTCTTTGGGGACTTTGGTTTGAAAGTATTATTGTTATTATTCTCTTCTGTTTCTGAGTCAGTTCAGTTTAGTCTTTGTCCTCCAGGTGTGTTTCCAGCTGCTGAGTTGTGGGGGAGAGAGGCCAAGTCATGATGTCTCTTCCCCTCTTTCATAGTTTCTTCCAACTTGCTAGGAAGCTCCTTTGCTACCATGTGAGTCAAGCAGTGTCCATTGTCTCTTTGCTATCTCGAAGAAGCCTGCATTGTACACGGTTCCTGGGATAGTCTTTGGGAGTATGGATCCCTTCAATGGGCCAGCAGCGAGTCTGGCTCCTCCCTTGTCGCACCTGAAAGGCTGGTGGGGGGCATTTGCCAACCTCATAACATATCTCAGTAACACACACAGAGCAAAACTTCATAACTTCCCAACCAATGCGAGCACACACAATCCAACACAATATTAATGTTCAACAGATCAAGACTTTTGAAATGACACCTCACCAGGCAGACTTTGTACAAACCATGTCATCATTATATGAGAGTGGTGAATATGGGGCTTCCAGGTGCTGCTTTGAGCACAGCGTGCCACACCTGGGCTTACATTGCAATGGAGACGTACCCTTAGAGTCCATCTCTCCTGGGATAAAGATGGCAGCAGGGCTGGCCTGGGTCATCTGACTTGGGCTCATGGAGCTAAAGCTGAGGGGCTAAAAACTGTGGTGCAGATATTTGTGTTCACGCTGAAGCGTGGGTTCAGAAACCCTCACCCCTCATGGAGCCTCAGAGATTGGGCTCAAGCCCATATGTCTGCACTGTAATTTTATAGAGGCTGGGTGGGAGTTTAGTGAGTGGAAATGGTAAAACCGCATTGAGGGGAGTGGACCACTGACCTATCAGCTTTTAACATCCAAACTTTCAGTAACTCTATTATCAGTGCCTGTGAGTGTAATTGAAACCGTAGGTCCATCTAGCTCTGAATCTTGTCTTCTGACAGTAGCCAATACCAGGTGCCCCAAAAGCCACTACCTAAGGCACCCCTGGGAGTTGAACCCAGGATCTCCTGTTTACAAAACAGGCATTTTAACCAGCTAAGCCATGGTGCCCGCTGTTATTTAAAGCCTCCTGTCTGCCCACACATGACTCTCTGCTAATCCCCACTGGCCCTGACAAGTGTTGTTCGTGTTTGGATTCTGTAAAGCAGAGGAATAGGTGAAGTTTTGCTCCCAAGCTGTGTGTGTGATTCTTTGGACACGTCTACACTACAAAATTAGGTTGGTGTAATTACATTACTTAGGCTGGTAATGCCGTTATATCAGCCTAATCCCGGTGTAGATAGCAACTCAGCTGTCAGAACTTTCTGGAGCTATGAAAGGGGAGGGGCGCAGCCTCTGTAGCAGGAATGCAGGGCAGGTGAGCTCACGGCAGGCATGGTGGGATACTGGTGGAGGCCAGTTATGGTGATATAATGACCAGCAGCATTTACACTGACACTCTGTCACTTTAAGTTTGCTGCACAAAGCTCTAGGCCTCTCGTCGAGGTGGTTTTATTTTGTAACCAAAACAGCGCAGTTTTGTCACCAGACATGGCATTGCAGTGTGTGCACCAGCTACAAGCTGCCGACCGAGGGAGCGTTGTGTGTTTTTCACACACCTGAGCAATATAATTCTGCTGAAACAGCTTTGTAGTGCAGACCTGGCCAAAGATTCACGCGCACACACACAGGTTGCAAGGAAAACCTCACCTGCTCCTCTGCTTTGCAGAATCCAAACACAAGCCCTGGTGGGAATGGCAGGGAGTCATGTGTGAGGAGACATGGTGCTTTAGCCATAGGTAGGCATCATGGCTTATCTGGCTAAAGCGCCTGTTTTGTAAACAGGGGATCCTAGGTTCAACTCCTAGTAGTGCCTTATTGAGTAACTCTTAGCGGACCTGGTATTGGCTACTGTCGGAGGACAAAACACAGAGCTAGGTGTGGCTGTTCTTATGGTTTAAATTACACTCACAGGCACTGATAATATAGATACTGAAAGTTTGGGAGTTAAGAGCTGATAGGTCAGTGGTCCAGTCCCCTCACAGATGACCCCCTCCCTGTGGGACAGGGGCAGGTCTGGACTCTCACACCAAATGGCTCATTGGGGCTGCCAGAATCTGTGGGCAGCTCATTTAGTTTACACCGAGGGTTGAGTCCTGCTTCGTGCACCGTGTGTGAGAATGAAAATCCTAAACCGCCCTTTGAAATAACGAATGCAGCAGGACATGATTCTGTCACTGCCCCAAAGCAGACAGACCAATGGAGAAATGCCATTGAGTCCAGGGTAATACTCCACAGCCGTTCTACCTTGTTCGCTTGCTAAACTCCCTCCCAACCTTGAGGGCTCCCAGAGCCCAGTATTGAGCCTGAGCCGAGATGTCTACAGTGCAAATTTACCACCCCACGGCCCTAGCCTGGGAGCCTGCACTGGCACGGGACAGCCGTGGGTGTTTCATTGCAGTGTGGACATAGCCTAGCATTATGTCTACACTGCCATTAACACACCCAAGCCACTATTCTCAAACCCTGGGTCAGTTGATTCAGGCTTGTGGGGCTTGTGCTGCAGGGTTATAAAATTACAGTGTAGACACTTGGGCTTGAGCCCAGCCTCCAAGACCCCACGAGGGGTGAGGGTCTCCGAGCCTGGGCTCCAGTCTGAGCCCCAGGAGCCCAAATCAGATCATCCAGGCCAGCTGGGCCAGCGGGATTTTGTCACAGTATAGATGCCCTCTCAGGGTATGTCTACACTGCAATGTAAGCCCAGGGTTAGCAGAAGTCATGTCAGCAGCCCCAACACATAAATATAAACCACGAGGGAAAGTCCCACCCCCAAATAAGCTGGGCAGTGTCCTTCTCCCTACGGTTCGTAAGTCCGGCAACCAAAAGTTCTTTAACATGAGCCATCCCCTCTCTGCACCCCACTCACAGCTGTTGTCCTTAGTCAGTGCAAGCCCAGAGGTGCCTCTGTAGAGTTCACCTCCCATCCTGGGTGGAAAAGGGGGAAAATAAGAAGGCACCGTACTCACTATGCTGTCTAGGGGCTCACTCATCCCTCTACAGCCACCCTGTCCTAACGTTGATCTAACACCTACATGTTAGTATTGGGACCCAGACCCTGACCCACTTGGCTTTGGAACCCCTGTCCCATGCCTAGCAAGTGCTATTGAACTGAGAGTGAGTCCCTCAATCAGGGTCTGCCAAGCACAGTTGTGCTGCCCTCGATTCACACAACAAGGATAACAACCCTTTATTTCTCCTGCCCCTGTAACATGGAGACTGGGAATCCAACACCAGCCACGAGTGATCATTTCGGCAAGCAACCCAACCTATTTCCAACATGCTGTAAAATCCACATGCAGACTCATACACGAAACCTTGCAAGAAAATCTCCCTGAGGGGGTCTGAAGCACCTGCTGCTGGAGGGAAGGAGGGAGCTGTGGGTTGGGATTGAGGAGCAGCGTGAGGAGGAAGGGCCTGTGGGTTGGGATTGAGGGGCACTGGGAATAGGAGGGGGCTGTGGGTTGGGACAGAGGAGAAGGGTGAAAAGGAGCAGGCTCTGGTTGGGAGCTGACCTGAGCCCTGGTTGGGAGTGAGGAGCAGTGAGCATAGGAGGGACTGAGGGTTGGGATTAAGGGGCACTGGGAAAAGAGGGGACATGGGTTTAGGCTGAAGAGCATCCTCGTTTGGGGATCCAGCAGGACAGGGGAAGGCAGCAGGTGATTCTAATTCCTTAGGGATATTCTGTGTGTTTGTATGTGTGTGTGTGTGTGTGTGCAGGGGAGGAACATGCTCTATGCCCAGAGGCCTTTATTCCTCCAGGCTGCAAGGACAGAGGGGCTGTCAGGAAGTTGCCCCTTCAAACCCACACACAAAAAGGCCCTTCTGAGGAAAGGGAAAATCCTACAGAGAAAAAGTAACATCAAAGAGGACTCCAGAAAGACAGATTAAGCTCTTGGGGAGTAGTTTATCACCTGACCAGGGACTTGAACCCTGGACCTTCAGATTAAAAGTCTGATGCTCTGCCAACTGAGCTAGCCAGGCTCACAAACTAAAAGAGCAAGTTGGTGCAGAGGAGAAACTAGTGAAGAAAACAAGAGTGGGAAACAATACGGGAATCCTGCTGCTCTCTCTGGCCTGGTCAGGGGGCTGTGCCAATCGGGTGTCCGCACTAAGTTCAGCATCAATATGGGGATCCCGGGGAAGCTCGGGGTCCCCAGGTTGCCTAAGGAGGGGTGAACCGGCCCAGGTCGGAAACGGAGCAGGTCAAAACTCCTGTGCCGATCAGTAGTGGGATCGCGCCTGTGAATAGCCCCTGCAGCGTAGCCTGGGCAAGACAGTGAGACACGGTCTCTTTTTATACACGCCTCCCCCACCCCCACCCCCGCAGAGACTGTATGGGGGGATGGGAGCACCCATTGTGGGGATCCTGGACTGGTGGGAGGGAGGCACCATGTACCAGGGATCCCGAAACACAGAACAGGGACACCCACACACCAGGTGTCTTGCAGCAAGAGCTGCAGTCTTGATTTACAAACTGCAAGTGATGGGGAATTTACCACCTCCCTTGCGGAGCTTGTTCCACTAGATAATTAGCCTCACGGTTAAAAAATGGTCATTTCCAGTTGGGATTTTCTGACATCGACTGCAAGCCAATGGGGTCTTGTTCAGTCTTTGTCTGGTGAATTAAAGAACCCTTTAAATCACATATTCCCCCCTCTGGGAATTTGTAAAACGTATTTAAACGAGTGATTAAATCACCTCTTAACCTCCAGTCAATGAAATCAATTGAGCTTCTTCAGTCTCTCGCTGTAGACATTTCCCTTGTTTTTAAAGGCCAAAATCCTGATCTTTCCAATGAGAGCTGCTGCTTCAATGTTTAGTTTGGGGAAGGATTTGGCTGCACTCAGAGATCTGCCTGCGGGTTAGAATCTGCGATCCGAAGGGCCGAACGCAAACAGCGTTTAGATGGGACCGTTAGTGCCGCCCCCGTGTGGCCAAAGATTAGAACTGATGAGCAGAGTTTACAGCTGGAGCCTGGGACGCTCCTGAACAAACTGGACAAGAAGCCTCTCGCGTGGGATCCTCGCTGTGCAGCAGGAGGCGGAGGGAAGCTGATTGTCAGGGCTCAGGGCAGCTCCCTGCCAGGCTGAGCCGGTGTCTGTGCTAAGCTCGGCATCAATCAGGTGATTCTGGGCAGTTCGGGGTCCCCGGGCTCCCAAAGGAGGGTGAAGCAGGTCACCCCTGGAGCAGGTTAAAGCTGCAGGGTGACAGTGGGGTTGCAGCCCCTGTGAACAGCTGCTGTAGCACCGCCTGGGCAGGACAGGGAGAGCCAGTTATACACCCCCCCCAGCCTGTATCGGGGGCTGGGAGCACTCACACCCTGGGGACCCACCCACCAGAGATCTACTGGGGGGGAGAGTGGCACCCACACATCCAGGATCTTGTGGGGGGGACAAGGGCATCCACACTCCGGGATCCTCTGTAGAGGGCCGGACACCCACACATCCAGGATTCTGTAGGGGGGGCAGAGGTACCCGGACACCTGGGCGGGGGAAGGGGGCACCGAAACATCCGGGATCTTACCTGGGAGTACAGCGGTGCCTGCACCCCGACATGAGACGGGGGCGGGGGAAGCAGGAGCATTTCCCAGTTCCAGGCTGTCCCCGTCTGGCCAAGGCACAGAGCTCACAAGCAGAGTTTAAAGCTCGAGCTGCCAGGTTGCAAAACAAGCCAGGCCCTGTGGCTGGTGCCTGTGATCCCAGCGCCTGGGAAGGCTGAGGCCGGTGGCTTGCTTGAGCTCAGGAGCTCTGGGCTGCAGGGGGCTGTGCCAATCGGGTGTCCGCGCTAAGTTCAGCATCAATATGGTGATCCCGGGAGAGCGTCAGGTCCCCAGGTTGCCTAAGGAGAGGTGAACCGGCCCAGGTTGGGAACGGAGCAGGTCAAAACTCCCGTGCTGATCAGTAGTGGGGTCGCACCTGTGAGTAGCCCCTGCAGAGTAGCCTGGGCAAGACAGTGAGACACAGTCTCTTCTTAAACATCCCCCATCCCCCGCAGAGCCTGGCTGGGGGGATGGGAGCACCCACACGCTGGGGATTCTGACTTGGGGGGAGGGACGCCTCCCCGCAACACGGATCTTGAAAAGGGGAACAGCGACACCCACACACCACAGAGCCTGGATGGGGGCAGGGGAACCACACACAGCAGCTAGTTCATGGCATGGGGGACAGACCCATATGCTCCGTTGCACCATTCTTAATGAGAATAACAGGGGCATCCGCACAACACGGATCCTTAACGGGCGTGGGGACACCCACACACTCCACTATTAACCAGGAGGGACAGGGACACCAGGCACCCCCAGTAGCGTGGAGAACACCCACATCCACCGGATCCCTCATGGGGGGTAAGACAGAGGCACCCAAACACCGGGATTTTAATGGGGCCCAGCGCACGCACACACCGGGTATTGTTAAGGGCAGGAGGAACAGGGACTCCCACCTCTGCAGCATGGGGGTGGGTCGCCTGCTGGGATCATCTGGGCATATTTCACCTCGTCAGCTCCCTGCCATTGCCTTGGGGGCCCCTTGTTCGCTGCCTCTGGCACCCAGTTTAGCCTCCTTCCTGAGGGCTGAAACGCTTTGATCTATCTAAGGTCTGTGGGATCAGTGTGTGACATGGTGTAATTCTGTGTTATTCGGGGGTCAGACTAGCTGAGCTAATGGCCCCTTCTGCCCTTAAACGCCATGAAAACATTTCCCTGGTTTCTCCTTGCGCCTGACAGACACCACGGTGAGGGGCCCAATAGGAGATCCTGGACACAGCGCTCTGGCTCTTACTTTACTTGGGGACGTCAGTGCTTTCCTAGCAAAGCTGCTGCTAAAGCGCTGGATTTGGGGAACAGTTCGGCTCCGATTCAGAGATCTGCCTGCGGGGTGTGAATCTGCCACGAGGAGTGGGAAACGCAACCAGCAACGGGGGCGTTGGCTGAGCTCCAGGCTGTCCCCGTGTGGACAAAGCTTAGAACTGAGCAGCGGAGTTTAAAGCTGGCGCTGGGAGGGAGCTGAACACGCGGGGCAGGAAGGCTCCTGCGTGTAACGCTTGTTGGGTGGGCAACTGAGTATAGCTGATTGCCGGAGTTCAGGGCTGCACCCCGGGGTGCTGAGCAGGTGTCTGTGCTCAGGTTGGCTTCGCTATGATGGTTTCTGGGAAGTTTGGGGTCGCCAGTCCCCCTAGAGAGAGGGGAGCCAGGTCAGCCTAGGTATGACTGCGGAGGGTCCGCTGGTCCCGCGGCTCGGGTGGACCCCCCGCATGCATGCCCGCGGATGCCCCACCGGAGCCGCGGGACTAGTTGACCCTCCGCAGTCATGCCTGCGGGAGGTCCGCCAGAGCCGCCTGCCGCCTTGCCGGCAAAATGCTTGGGGCGGCCGGATTTCTAGAGCCGCCCCTGGGTAGAGCACATGCTTTGCATATACGAGGTCCTGGGTTCAATTGCCAGCATCTCCAAGGTCTTTTCACCCTGCTGCTTTGCTCATGCCCAGAGGGAATGTTACCCAGCAGTCTCCCTGCAGGAATTTCAATCCTGCTCAGTGAGGGGTAAGTGCCAATTGCATGGAAGGTCTGGAGGGGTTTCTGCTCCTAAGTCTCCTCTGTACATTTAAGATTCCCACCAGCTGTGCTGCTTGGGACAAGGGTAGATGAGAAGGGAGAATCCTCCAGCACTGGAGGGAAGAAAGGTCCCATCTGCACAGACTGAGAGGCAAAGACTAGACTTATTTCTAGTCTGGGCCCAATCTTTTCTCCTGGTATAGTCCTTGTTCCACCTCAGGTGATAGCTAGGGGATGTCTCATGACTGCAGCCATGTTTGTTCAGTTCCACCCCCTTATACAGCTTTGGTACAAGGCAGGAATTTTTTGTCTCTCTCCTGAGGAAGAGCCCCAGGTTTAAGATGGATTCCTGTACCAGGTGACATGGTCACATGTCCTGTGAGACCCCCCCAAGCCTTCATTCTTCCTGGCCTGACTCACAGAGGGTGCAGGACAGAGCCATCTCCAGTCAATTGTCCTGGTTAATGGGAGCCATCAAGAGTCCAAACCACTATTAACGGCCCACACTTTACAACATTACAACAGGACCTCAGAGTTATAGTTCATATTTCTAGTTTCAGATCCAAGAATGATCGGTTCATACAAATAGGATGAACACACACAGTAGATTATAAGCTTTGTAACGATACCTCACAAGAGACCTTTTGCATGAAGCATAGTCCAGTCACTTTATATTCACACTCATTAGCATATTTTCATAAAATCCTATGTAGTGCAATGTCACAGCAGGGAAAGGGTTTTACTGCAGCACCTGGGAGCAGTTGAGTTTCATGTTCAGGCTGTGGTAGGAGTTCCTCCAGATTTCTCGTAAGCACACAGGGACCTTAGCGTGTGCTCTCGATACAGGAATGGCCCAGACATGATAAAGTGATGGGGATTGCATTTCCCTTTTTTATTTTTGTATTTCCAATGACATTTCTGTTTGTGACTTCGTTTTGCTTTGTATACCTGTGTTTTCTCCTGGATTTGATATTTAACAAAAAAAAGAATACAGCCTCAAGGCACTGGATGGAGAAGCAGGCTGGGGCTAGGACTGCTAAGAGAGTGAGAGTAGCAGGTTTTCTGTATTGTTTCCTGCCCTCATTTTTCTTGACTACTTTCTCTTCTGCATGAAATTTGCCTTTCATTTAAATGTGAGCCTGGTTATCTCAGTTAGTAAAACATCAGCCTTTTAATCTGAGGGTCCAGGGTTCAAGTCCCTGGTCAGACAAATAAACACTTTCCCTCTGTGACATCCCCAAAAAGTATCAGAAGGACTCTCCTTGACTTTAGTTTTTCCTTTTCAGGACATGGCCTTTCCCAGGAAGGGCCCTTTACTGCCTGGGACTGAAGGTGCTACTGCCTCACCTGTCCACTGACCTCACAGTCTGGAGGAAGAAAGGCCTCTGGGCCTGCAGCAAAGTGCTGGGTGCTGACTTTTTGAGCAAATGCAGGGCTGGCCAGAGGGTCATGTTCCCACTGAGTCCTCCCTGCCAGAAAAAATTGTCCCCACAGACAGGGGCGGCTTCAGGCCCCAGCACACCAAGCGCGTGCTTGGGACAGCAAGCCACTGGGGGCGCTCTACTGGTGAAGGGGCCGCTGGTCCTGTGACTTCGGCGGACCTCCCGCAGGCAAGCCACCGAAGGCAACCTGCCTGCCATGCTTGGGGCGGCAAAATGCCTAGAGCTGCCCCTGCCCACAGAGTCCTCCCTGCTGGAAGGCTACAGTAATCAACAGGTGCTCTGCTTGTCCCATGGTGTAAGGGCAGCACTCAGGACTTTGAATCCTGCAATCTGAGGTGAAGTCTCAGTGGAATCTGAGAACAATTCCTGTGCCACAAACCCTGCTGGGTCTTCCAAGTCTCTGTCTTGCTTTCTCAAAGGCCATGAAAGCCACTACAAAAGGGTTTTTTTTCTCCTGCTAATAGCTCACCTTAACTGATCACTCTTGTTATAGTGTGTATGGCAACACCCAATTTTTCATGTTTTCTGTGTGTGTATATATATATCTATATCTATAGATATATATATCTTCCTGCTGTATTTTGCACTGCATGCATCCAATGAAGTTGGTTTTAGCCCAGGAAAGCTTATGCTCAAATAAATTTGTTAGTGTCTAAGGTGCCACAAGTACTCCTCTTTCTTTTTGCAGATAAATGAATGGAGGTTAAGTCCATGAATGGCTATTAGCCAGGATGGGTAAGGAATGGTGTCCCTAGCCTTTGTTTGTCAGAGGGTGGAGATGGATGGCAGGAGAGAGATCACTTGCTCATTACCTGTTAGGTTCAGTCCCTCTGGGGCACCTGGCATTGGCCACTGTTGGCAGATAGGATGTGAGGTTGGATGGACCTTTGGTCTGACCCAATATGGCTGTTCTTATGGTCTTATGAAGGGAGGGGCAGAACACTGTGACAGAGTTTCTGTAGTGTAGTGGTTATCACGTTTGCCTAACACGCAAAAGGTCCGTGGTTCAAAACCAGGCAGAAACATGCTGGCTTAATTTTCCCAGCTCCTGCAGTGATTTCTATGCTCAGAAGGTCTGTTATACTTCCCCTGCTCCCACTTTTGTCTCCTCTCCCTCTCTGAATGCCTGTGAAGTGGCTTTTCCCCTCCCGCTCCCCCCTGGAATGCTCCTGGGATGAAGGGGCCGGTTGAAGAGCAGAAGAGCTCCCAGGTAGACAAGGTGTCTGGGACGCTAATTAGGCAGCGATTACACATCCAGAGCATGGACACTGCCCAAGGTGGAGTGTGACCAACCAGATGCAGCCAAGTCATCTCTAGTCGCAGGCCATGAGGTGCAGGCCCTTAAAAGGGGAAGGGGCCCTGTGCTCAGGAGAGCACTCACAAGCTTGTACCTCCAGTGAATGCCCTTTGCCCGGACCGCCTGGCCAGTGGTTCTCTGCATTGTATTTCATTGTGCCTCAGGGAGACTTATCTTCATCGCACCATCCATAGCTGAGCTGTAGGACACTTACCTTGCAGAATCCTGACATCTCCAGTGCTGTGCCTGTCCTGGGAGCGTGAGTGTGTCACCCTGCCCCCCTTCGTTTGAGCTTAGCTATCAATATAATAAATGTGTTGCTTTCTGCCAAACTCTGGTGGGTCATTAGTCCTCCCTATGCTGACTAGCTGGCCCAATTTCGGGTAACACCTGCGATAACCCCAACCCCTGCATGACAGAGGGTGGTGAAATGAGCTGAGAAAAAGCCTTAGCATCAGCAGGGGAAAGCTAGAGGATCTGGGCCAGTCACCTTTTGAAGCCTTGTGGCTTGGTCTCCTCTGCCCTTGGAGATTGGCCTATGGCGGCCGGCTCTTCTGTGTGACTTGCCAAAGGAGGAAGTGAGGTGGGAATGGGGCAAAAGAGGAAAGTCGAGCTGAGGAAGGCAGGGCAGAAGCTAAGTGCCTCAGTGCGGCTAAGTGGGGTTAGTAGAGCACCACCAGTCGTTCTGCAAAGCCTGGGGAGGTGCGGTTGGCTGCTGGGAGGTAGAATCCTGTGCCTGCCTCTTGGCTTCCCAGGGATGGCTACTTGCAGCCCAGGAGAAGAAGGATGGTTCTAGGTGAAAGGAAGACAAGCAAAGCTCTGGGAGGAAGTTTGGGTGCACGGTGCGGGCTCTGCGCTGGGGGAGGGGCTTGGGGTAGAGGAGGGGTGGCGCTTACCCCGGGCACTGCAGCTCCCAAAGTGACCTGTACACAAACCCTCCGACAGCAGCTCCTAGGTGGGTGAGGCCAGGGGGTCTCCGTGTGCCGCTGCCTGCAGGCGCTGCCCCCAGAGCTCCCATTGGCTGCAGTTCCTGGCCAATGGGTGCTGCAGAGTTGGTACTTGGGGCAGGGGCAGTGCATGGAGACACCCCCCCCGCCCCAGGGGATGCTGGGACATGCCGGCCATTTCTGGGAGTGGCACGGAGGGACGGAGGCAGCGTGGGCAGGGAGCCACCTTAGTGCAGCTGGCACATCTCTGCACACCCATTGGGGGGAGGGGAGCAGAGGGCCCCATGTGCTGCCTGGGGTAGGGGCAGTGCACAGAGCTAAGGGCTCTGAGGGAAGTAAAGGAAAAAAAATAAAAAATAAACCAAACATTGTAATACCAGGATGACTCCACCTGCTCATTGTATAGTCCTGCCCCTTTCTTCCTCCACTGGGTGTTGAATGACCTGCAGCACGTTGATTCTCTCGTTCCATTGCTAAACTGATACAATGTGACTGAAATTAAACCAATTCCCAGCAGAGAAAACATCACATTGCTGCATTCGTTGGGAATTGAACCCAAGTCAACTGCTTGGAAAGCAGCTACGCTCACCACTGTACCACCAATGCATCTGGCAAAAACACCCCTTATGTTTGCCCAATGAGGCTAGACCAGAATGGAGGCGTTTTACTGCCTGTTAAAATGTACTGGAGTCTCATCACTAAAAAAAAACCTACCTCCATCTTCACCTGGGTTTGGACCATCAGCCTCTCAATTAGGTCACCAAAGTGGTTAATCACAGACACAGGTAACTACCCTACTTCCCAAGCTTGTCTATGAAGCACCTACAGGGGCACATCTAGCTAGTGAGGGAGGTGCACTGCTGGGGTTATGAGTTCAGGCCTCACCCAAAGCATCGGTTTTCATTAGCCAGGGAGCTTCCCCCACTCACTTTGTCTAATCCACATGGAAAGTGCCATACCAGGGTGAGGAGAGTAAATTCTAAACTCTGATATGTGGCGGTGGCCCATAGATTGGGATAAGGGGTTTGAAGAGAAAAAGCTCTAAGGATATAAAACCAGACAGTCTCCAGGGGCAGGTACGGTACCATGCCTCAACAGGGAGCCATTTGGGGGAAGGGGGGTTTCACTTCCTCTGTTCAATGTCATGAGAGGTATTTTAAGATGAAGATAACACCATGGCTAACAGTTGACTGGCACGTCCTGGGTTAAAGGAAGGAAGGGACTTGGGTTAATAGTCGGAAGATTTGTGTTACCGTCACTGTCTGACCCCCCTTCAGTGCAGAGGTTTGTACGTTGCTGGGTGGAACGCACAGACTCCTGGAGAGCAGGGGCAGCTGTTTCCATGGCAGAGAGCCTGGCACTTAGGAGACTTCCTTGACTTGCTGTTTTGAAGCAATGCAATAAAATAACGGTGGAGCTACAATGTCCGGTCCAAAATTTCAGCGCCCCCGGTGCAAAAATGCTATTTGAGGATCTAAACAGGAGGCTCCCGGCGCTAGGACACCTGACCAGAGAGCGCAGTGGGGGGTGTAAGAGCTGCTGACGCTGAGGGTCCTGGGCTAAATCCACTTGCAGGTGGAAGTGTTCTGATTTACTTGATGGATAATGAGCACCAGCTACCAGGGGAGAAGCCCTGCCAACCTGCTGCCACTCCAGCTGCTGCCCCCGCGGGAGGGGGGGAGCCCCAGGGGGCCTGCTGCTGCTCCGGCCACCCCAGGAGTGCTGCCGGGGGCCACCGAGCTGCGGCTGCTCCTGCTGCCCGCGGAACCACAGGAGGGAGATGATTTTTTGACAGTGAAGGATGCCTCGTCCTAAAGGCCTTTGTCTGCCCCCTTCTAGTGACTGTTTGGCACAGGAATGCAGCCCTCACTCCTGAGTCTCTCCTGGGGAAATAATGTTTCTGTGCAAAACACCAAAGCTTTTAACAGAAAAGAAGAAAAGGAAATGGCCACACGATGGGACTAGGACATAAGGAATGAAACACAAGATGCTTCTCCCATGTGCATTGACTTTGAACCTTGTTGTTTGCGGTGGTGTCTCTCATGTCCTGGGACCAACATGGATACAACAAGGGGGAGGAGGTCACATAATATCTTCTAAAGGACCAAGGAAGGGAGTATTATTTACTCCTTCTCATAACACAAGAACTAGGAGGGGTCACCACATGAAATGAATAAGCTGCAGGTTTGAAATGAACACACTTCCCTCAAGCTGCTGGCAATGCTTCTACTAATGCAGCCCAATCTGCTGTTAGCCTTCTTGGCAACAAGGGTGCTGTTGACTCATATCCAGCTTCTCATCCACTGTAATCCCCAGGTCCTTTTCTGAAGAACTGCTGCTTAGCCAGTCGGTCCCCAGGCTGTAACAGTGCAGGGGATTCTTCCTTCGTAAGTGCAGGACTCTGTACTTCTCCTTGTTGAACCTCCTCAGATTTCTTTTGGCCCAATCCTCCAATTTGTCTAGGTCACTCTGGACCCAAACCCAACCCTCCAGCGCCTGGATTCTTTACATGCTTTCACAGAGTGAAGAGCACATGTTCCATGATTTCATATGGCAGAGTTTTATGCTATAGGGAGCTTTCCCTGTGTGAATTTGACAGGTGAATCAACATAGAGACATATTGTGACCCTTCTCAGGGAGCTGAGGGCTGAGAGTTTCCTTGTTGCCACCTTCCACTAGGAAGACGGAGTTTTGCATTTGGCAGCTGGATGTTAGTGACCAAACTCACCCAGCCCGTCAGGCACTCAAGGACCCTCCTCTGAGCTACAGCAGCCACCCTAACCCCTGACTTCCTTCAATGTGTCCCCCTCTGGGGTCCAGCCCGGATCACCAGATACTCAGAGAAATCCCAGATTCTCTCTGCCCAAAGCAATGGTATATCCCAGGTTACTAGTTTTACTGTGGACCACTGCTACTGTATCTCACACAGCACTTGAGTATAGTTATCAAACAAGCAGAAATTTATTTAACAACCGATAGAGATTTAAACAAACAAATGAGAGTGATGGAAACCAACTGTTACCAACTAAACAAAATCAGAAAATGCAACCGACACTTTTTAATAGTTACCTTTCCTATGTAAGTAGATTCTCACCTCACACTTCAGTCAATTTCACTGATTCCTAGTCCCTAGGAGCCACGGCCCTGCCTTTCATGAAGCACCACTGGTCATTAGGAATCTCCTTGGTGAATGGACCCAGAGTGTTTTTCTCCACCCTGTTATGAACTGAATCAGTCTTTTGTCTTTATTCACAGAAAGAACATTCCTTTCTCCTCATTCTCATATTGTCCTTGTCACTTCCACAGGGTTTCGATGTCTATAATTTGTCTTTGATGGTTTTCCATTGGCTTTTCTGGGTTGGTGCAAAGGCTGACAATGGAGCAATACATCACATAACTGGCTAGCAAGGGACAGGTGCCAATTCCCTCCCACTTGAATGGGCCGTTCCCAACAAGACCTATGATTGGGGTGACTCACTTTCACAACAATACCATATGGGCATAATTTTCCATGTACTTACCTTACTCCTTAACCATGCCTCGGACACACCTCTCGCAGTGATTCGGAGTATCAATAATTTACAAGCTTTCAGTAGAGATCTCACTGCTATGCTTCCTGGATAAATATCATAAAAGCAGTGTATTAGCTGTGGGGAGTTTGTCAGGACTGAGACAGGAGTTGCTTGTGAAGAACAGTGACCCCTTTGCCAATTGGCACCAATGAGCTTTTGTCACAGATGCACTGAGCTATACAGTCACCCCCTGATAGAACAGAAAGGCCAGCACAAAAAACAGAGAGAGGAACAATAAGATACTAAAATGACAATGGCTGGAACTCTCCATTTCTCTCAGTCTTTGCATTCATGGGCACTAAGAGCTGTAGCTACAGTTGAGGAACCAGGTGAGCGGACAGCTGGCTCAGCCCTCCATACCAGTAACTTTCTCACACATAGGGAGATGGGTCAAAATTGGAATTTCTGTTAAGGCTGTGTCTACACTTCAAACACTGGAAATATTCTTCTGACAACCCAACACTGCCTACACTGGGGCTCAGGTCACTAACTACTTCTCTCAGTGGAGAGGACTTTTCACACCCCTGAGAGATGTGGCTCTGCCAACAGAGCTTTTCTACATCGACCAGCCTTTAGCTGCCTTATTGACCTGAAAGGCAATGGATTTCAGTCTTTTTCTTTATATTGATGGTTGATGAGTGCAGCTGTCCTACCTGCTGGACACATCCTGTGACAGATGTCAGGCCTTTCCTTTGCAAATTAGAGAAGTGGGGAAGACAGTGACCCTTATAGTCTAAGTGGGTAAAAACTTATACAACTTATCTCCTCAAGTAGCTTTCCTTTGAATAGAAATTGACTTTGAAACTAAGCAAAAAAATTCTATTTCAAAACACAAAATATTAAAATTGATACTTGGCCAATATTCTCTTATACACACTCTCTCACACACATTCTCCCACCCCAACCTTTGGAGTGAGGTTTTTGACCAGAACTCCTTACACTACAGGGGGTAAATTAAATCAAATTAACTTTTCAAGATTAGCCACCATTTCCTGTACGACTAACAAAACAAAACAAGACAACTTTCAGTTTTCCAAAATACTTCAGATTATCACACATTTAGTCTCTTCTTCTTTAACTAATAACTTCACCAATAATCTCATTTTAATAGGTAACAAAAACATATTCAAAGATCACAAATTCTTATCATATATGTTAGTTTTCTTTTAATGCCCATTGCCAACAACTGAACCTTGGCTCAAGCTGTGGTTTGTCCCAACCACTTCTGTGAGTTCAGATATCTCAGGATCTTCTGCAGTATGTGTTGGTGTAAGGGATCTCCTATGTGGGAATCTTTGCATCATGAGGAAAAATGCCTCTCGTGTCACACTTTTAATCTTTCAAAGTGAGAGAAGATAGAGGAGAAGTGATGTAAATGCATAAAACACAAGAGAGAACTGTCTGGTCCGCACTAAAGACATTTATTGGTTAACTATATTACTCCTATGTGTGAATCCACACCACTGAGCAATGTAGTTACACAGCCCTAACCCCCTGTGTAGATAGCGATACATCAGCAGCAGAACTTCTCCTGCCAAAAGAGCCACTGCCGCTTGCGAGGGTTGGACTAATCAAGTCCGATGGGAGAAATCTCTCCCATTGGCTGAAAGCGTCTGTAATAGCAGAGCTACAGCAGCGCAGCTACATTGATGCAGCTGCACCAACATCAGCTTTATTGTGTAGCCATAGCATCAGACACAAAACCATAGAATCAGAACTCAACATGCGAGTATCCGGAAGTCTGAAATTGGAGCCTGATACATTCATTGCCTCATTGGTTACCATCATTTCTACTGCCTTGAAGTCCTTGTTACCCAATCAGGCAGCCAGTTTGGGATCCACGGGGAAGGAATGTCCTTTGAAGCACTCTCTCTTTGGATCCAAATGGTGAAGGATGATTGTTCTCAATGTAACCTGGCATCCTTTGGAACTGTAATCAGTGACACTGAACTAGGAAATGGAGTTGTACAAACAATTTTCCTTGGGTCATTGGTCACCATAGCTTCCTTTACTGGAGTGGAAACCAAGAACTGGGTGTGGACTCTTTCAGCCCCAGCTCTTTCCAAATCCTTGGCCTTCGGTAGGGTAAATTTACACTTCTCCGAAGTAGAATCCTTTACAAAACCACTCCAAATCTCAGCAGTGTTAGTGAGGCTTACCAAAACATGGAGGCTTACCAAAACATGCCAAGCTTTTCTTTAATTTGGTGGCACAGTTCCAGGCAAGGGACTGGATAAAGGGCTGGATCACAATCTTCATTAGTGACCAGAGCTGGAGTTTCTATTCAAAAATAGTTATTTTTCTGCAGCTATTAGATTTCCAAAACTGATTTGATTCGATATACATTTTTAGCACCTACAAAGGATAAATTCAACAAAACTCCACTTCTATTTCCTCAACATCTGCATCATGAAGGGTAGCATCTCCGATACAATAAGATTAGCTAGGAAAGATCTTCTGTAGGGCCTGGGTTACAAAGGCTTTGGAACCAACTACATGGGCATTGTGCCTAGTTCAAAAATCACTTACCATGGAATTTTCTCCCCAGATCATCTGGGACAATATTGACTTAAACAATTGAACTACACAGTGATCATATGCACTTCCTTCAGTTAGTTGGGGTTTCGCTGTTGTTCACCATTTCTGAGTAGAGATTTTAAATCACTGCTGTTTCTTTGTTAGCCTGTCCAGTAAATTGGAGAGTTCTCTAATGCAGACAGAACTGCACTTCAACCTTCTCCATGACATCATGCAGGGATGGGGAAAAAGCAAAGCTGAAGTGAGAAATGAGGACTTTAGCAAATAGTCATTTGTCTTAAATTCTCCAATAAATCTGAGCTACATCCTATCAAACTGAACTAATATCCAACTGAGTGACCAAACAGCCTTCAGGAAAGATAGAAACCCACATCACAGAGAGCTAGAATACATGGCAATGGAAGTGTGAAGTGAAATTCCAGAGCAGGTTACATCTGATTATTCAGAATCAGGACAAGAGATTCTCCCATCACATTCTCCTCTGATCCATTCAAACATACTTCACTCAGCACTGTCTCAATAGCCAGTTATGTTTATTTACAAAATTTTTAGTATCCAAGCATTGCCATAATGGGGGACAAAAACACTCACCTTGCCAGAAGTGGCTTTACCAATAGATGGAACCTGGGATTTAAACTCCCAATGAGCACACTGTGTTTGGGATCCATTTGAATTCCCCTTCCAGGTCTTTGACACTTTCATCTCCAGTCAGAGCGACTCTGATATAAGATTAAAGAAGTGAAAGCATCATCTCCAAGCACAGACAGCTGAGAACTGTTCCTCACAGGACACTTTGAGAAGTGGATGGATAGAATGTGATGATGATAACCTCTGCATGGCTCAGACAAAAGGTAACAGTTCTGCAGTGATGGGGAAGGAGGGAATCTCTGCGTCTCCCCATCTCCTTCCAGTGTCACAGAGACTGAAATTACACTTTTTTTTCTTGCCCCTGCTCCTCTTCATTTAACTATAATTTGAAAAATTCCCATTATATCTGCTCTTCAGCACAACCCAGAGCAACGTGAGAACAAGTGGCAATGATACAATCTGTATCACTGGTGACTAACAGTAACTTTGAAATAGGAAGAATAGTATAAATGTGATGCTCTCTGGTTCCTGATAGGAAGGGCACACTCGAATTACTTATGGGATAATGGAGTTGATAGAAAGGACAAATGGGTCCACCTCAAAACAGGGAAAACTGCAAAAGGCAAAAATGGGCCCCTCATCTGGTCAAACTGAGGGATAACCATGCTGCAAACAGTTCAAACAGCTTTAAAAGTTACTATGTGGGAATCAGGAAAATTATTAGAAAAAAAAAAAGTATTGATAGCCCTAGAGGTGTTTATGTTGTTGATCTCCCTTGCAGATTCTCTGATGACTAACATGGGCTAAGTGCCCACAGAAGGTTTTCCCGCACTCACTGCATTTATAGGG